>NC_141879.1:548478062-548789000 GCF_056163025.1 Triticum urartu | reverse complement strand
CATGAATAATAAACATTTATCATGATATAAGGAAATAAATAATAACTTTATTATTGCCTCTAGGGCATATTTCCTTCAATTTGGACATCGGAAGAGTTTCGGGTAAAATCGGGATTTTACTGGAGTACCGGAGGGGTTACTGGAACCCCCCGGGGGCTAATGGGCCTTGTTGGGCCATAAGGGAAAGAGAGAGGGGCCGGCCTAGGGCAGGCAGCACGCCCCCTCCCTCTGGTCTGAATTGGACTAGGAGAGGGGGGGGGGCGCCCCCCTTTCCTTCTCTTTCTTCCCCTTCCTTTCCCCCTCCTAGTAGGAGTAGGAAAGGGAGGAATCCTACTCCTACTAGGAAGAGGTCCTCCTCCCGGCGCACCAACAAGGGCCGGCCGGCCTCCCCCTTGCTCCTTTATATACAGGGGCAAGGGGGCACCTCTAGACACACAAGTTGATCACAAAGATCTCTCCCAGCCGTGTGCGGTGCCCCCCTCCACCATAATCCACCTCGGTCATACTGTAGCGGTGTTTAGGCGAAGCCCTGTTGCGGTAGCTTCATCAACATCGTCACCACGCCGTCGTGCTGACGAAACTCTTCCCCAAGCTCTACTGGATCATGAGTTTGCGGGACGTCACCGAGCTGAACGTGTGCTGAACGCGGAGGTGCCGTACGTTCGGTACTGAGGATCGGTCGATCGTGAAGACGTACGACTACATCAACGGCGTTGTCATAACACTTCCGCTTAACGGTCTACGTGGGTACGTGGACGACACTCAGGGGCGGAGCTAGGCTAATGCAAGGGTATGCAATGCATACCCCAACTATTTTTGCCAAAAAAATTCTGTATATAAGCTCCTATATGCCTTTGTATACCGTATGGCAGTCTAATTGTACATACAGATGAGAGAAACGAAGAAGAGAACGATCCCAACGCCACTTGGGCCAATGTTGGGCTGCTATGTTGCTAGTTAGTGCTAGTGGGCCTTATCCTTTGAGGCTTAACGCTGGCGGCTGGCCGATTGACGAAGCCGAGGAGACATCCAGCCTCCAGCCTTCGATTCAACTGCCGTTGCGCTGCGCCTGCTGCATCGAGTCAATTGATTTCTCCGAGAAGAAGTGCCAGAAAAACAAGGTGAATATCATGCATCTACATTTCTAAATTATGAACATTTGAATTTGTAAGATTGCCCACAATGCCATTATTTCTTGCTTCCAAAAGGTGATCGTAGAGTTAACTTCTGATTTTCCTCGTTGTTGCAATGCAACTGAGTTATTCAAGACACTATTGCTACAAAGAATAATTTATAGTTTCGTTGTTATTATCATGAACTTTTTTATTTCTTACATTGTTGTGAAGAAAAAAGAAAATCTTTACCGTGCATACCCATGTCGGAAATCCTGGCTCTGCCACTGAAGACACTCTCCCCTCTCGTTGCTATGCATCACCATGATCCTGCGTGTGCGTAGGAATTTTTTTGAAATTACTACGTTCCCCAACAGTGGCATCTGAGTCTGGTTTTATGCGTAGATGTTATGTGCACGAGTAGAACACAAGTGAAGTTGTGGGCGATACAAGTCATACTGCTTACCATCATGTCATACTTTGGTCCGGCGGTATTGTTGGATGAAGCGGCCCGGACCGACATTACGCGTATGCTTACGTGAGACTGGTTCTACCGACGTGCTTTGCACATAGGTGGTTGGCGGGTGTCAGTTTCTCCAAGTTTAGTTGAACCGAGTGTGGCTACGCCCGGTCCTTGAGAAGGTTAAAACAGCACTAACTTGACGAACTATCGTTGTGGTTTTGATGCGTAGGTAAGAACGGTTCTTGCTTAGCCCGTAGCAGCCACGTAAAACTTGCAACAACAAAGTAGAGGACGTCTAACTTGTTTTTGCAGGGCATGTTGTGATGTGATATGGTCAAGACATGATGCTATATTTATTGTATGAGATGATCATGTTTTGTAACGGAGTTATCGGCAACTGGCAGGAGCCATGTGGTTGCCGCTTTATTGTATGCAATGCAATCGCCCTATAATTGCTTTACTTTATCACTAAGCTGTAGCGATAGTCGTAGAAGCAATAGTTGGCGAGACGACAACGATGCTACAATGGAGATCAAGGTGTCGCACCGGTGACGATGGTGATCATGACGGTGCTTCGGAGATGGAGATCACAAGCACAAGATGATGATGGCCATATCATATCACTTATATTGATTGCATGTGATGTTTATCCTTTATGCATCTTATTTTGTTTTGTTTGACGGTAGCATTATAAGATGATCTCTCACTAAATTTCAAGATAAAAGTGTTCTCCCTGAGTATGCACTGTTGCCAAAGTTCGTTGTGCCGAGACAACACGTGATAATCGGGTGTGATAAGCTCTACGTCCATCTACAGCGGGTGCAAGCCAGTTTTGCACACGCAGAATACTCGAGTTAAACTTGACGAGCCTAGCATATGCATATATGGCCTCGGAACACTGAGACCGAAAGGTCGAGCATGAACCATATAGTAGATATGATCAACATAGTGATGTTCACCATTGAAAACTACTCCATTTCACGTGATGATCGGTTATGGTTTAGTTGATGTGGATCATGTGATCACTTAGATGATTAGAGGGATGTCTATCTACGTGGGAGTTCTTAAGTAATATGATTAATTAAACTTAAATTTATCATGAACTTAGTACCTGATAGTGTATTGCTTATCTATGTTGTTGTAGATAGATGGCCCGTGCTGTTGTTTCGTTGAATTTTAATGCGTTCCTTGAGAATGCAAAGTTGAAAGATGATGGTAGCAATTACACGGACTGGGTCCGTAACTTGAGGATTATCCTCATTGCTGCACAAAAGAATTACATCCTGGAAGCATCGCTGGGTGCCAGGCCTGCTGCAGATGCTGCTGATGACGTTAAGAACGTCTGGCAGAGTAAAGCTGATGACTACTCGATAGTTCAGTGTGCCATGCTTTACGGCTTAGAACCGGGACTTCAATGACATTTTGAATGTCATGGAGCATATGAAATCTTCCAAGAGTTGAAGTTCATATTTCAAGAAAATGCCCGGATTGAGAGATGTGAAGTCTCCAATAAGTTCTATAGCTGGAAGATGGTGGAGAATAGTTCTGTCAGTGAGCATATACTCAAAATGTCTGGGTATCATAATCACTTGACTCAACTGAGAGTTAATCTTCCTATTGATAGTGTCATTGACAGAGTTCTTTAATCATTGCCACCAAGCTACAAAAGCTTCGTGATGAACTATAATATGCAAGGGATGAATAAGACAATTCCCGAGCTCTTCGCAATGCTAAAGGCTGCGGAGGTAGAAATCAAAAAGGAGCATCAAGTGTTGATGGTTAACAAAACCACCAGTTTCAAGAAAAAGGGTAAAGAGAAGAAGAAGGGGAACTTCAAGAAGAACAACAAGCAATTTGCTGCTCAAGAGAAGAAACCCAATTCTGGACCTAAGCCTGAGACTGAGTGCTTCTACTGCAAACAGACTGGTCATTGGAAGCGGAACTGCCCCAAGTATTTGGCGGATAAGAAGGATGTCAAGGTGAACAAAGGTATATGTGATATACATATTATTGATGTGTACCTTACGAGAGCTCGCAGTAGCACCTGGGTATTTGATACTGGTTCTGTTGCTAATATTTGCAACTCGAAACAGGGACTACAGATTAAGCGAAGACTGGCTAAGGACGAGGTGACGATGTGCGTGGGAAATGGTTCCAAAGTCGATGTGATCGCCGCGACACGCTACCTCTACATCTACCTTCGGGATTAGTTTTAGACCTAAATAATTGTTATTTGATGCCAGCGTTGAGCATGAACATTATATCTGGATCTTGTTTAATGCGAGAAGATTATTCATCCGAGAATAATGGTTGTTCTATTTATATGAGTAATATCTTTTATGGTCATGCACCCTTGAAGAGTGGTCTATTTCTGATGAATCTCGATAGTAGTGATACACATATTCATAATATTGAAGCCAAAAGATGTAGAGTTGGTAATGATAGTGCAACTTATTTGTGGCACTGCCGTTTAGGTCATATTGGGGTAAAGCGCATGAAGAAACTCCATACTGATGGACTTTTGGAATCACTTGATTATGGATCACTTGGTACTTACGAACCATGCCTTATGGGCAAGATGACTAAAACTCCGTTCTCTGGAACTATGGAGCGAGCAACAGATTTGTTGGAAATCATACATACTGATGTATGTGGTCCAATGAATATTGAGGCTCGTGGCGGGTATCGTTATTTTCTCACCTTCACAGATGATTTGAGCAGATATGGGTATATCTACTTGATGAAACATAAGTCTGAAACATTTGAAAAGTTCAAAGAATTTCAGAGTGAAGTGGAAAATCATCGTAACAAGAAAATAAAGTTTCTACGATCTGATCGTGGAGGAGAATATTTGAGTTACGAGTTTGGTCTACATTTGAAACAATGCGGAATAGTTTCGCAACTCATGCCACCCGGAACACCACAGCGTAATGGTGTGTCGGAACGTCGTAATCATACTTTACTAGATATGGTGCGATCTATGATGTCTTACTGATTTACCGCTATCGTTTTGGGGTTATGCTTTAGAGACGGTTGCATTCACGTTAAATAGGCACCATCAAAATCCGTTGATACGACGCCTTATGAACTATGGTTTGGCAAGAAACCAAAGTTGTCGTTTCTTAAAGTTTGGGCTGCGATGCTTATATGTGAAAAAGCTTCAACCTGATAAGCTTGAACCCAAATCTAAGAAATCTGTCTTCATAGGATACCCAAAGGAAACTGTTGGGTACGCCTTCTATCACAGATCCGAAGGCAAGACATTTGTTGCTAAGAATGGATCCTTTCTAGAGAAGGAGTTTCTCTCAAAAGAAGTGAGTGGGAGGAAAGTAGAACTTGATGAGGTAACAGTACCTGCTCCCTTATTGGAAAGTAGTTCATCACAGAAACCTGTTCCTGTGACACCTACACCAATTAGTGAGGAAGCTAATGATGATGATCATGAAACTTCAGATCAAGTTACTACCGAACCTCGTAGGTCAACCAGAGCAAGATCCGCACCAGAGTGGTACGGTAATCCTGTTCTGGAGGTCATGTTACATGACCATGACGAACCTATGAACTATGAGGAAGCGATGATGAGCCCAGATTCCGCAAAATGGCTTGAGGCCATGAAATCTGAGATGGGATCCATGTATGAGAACAAAGTGTGGACTTTGGTTGACTTTCCTGATGATCGGCAAGCCATCGAGAATAAATGGATCTTCAAGAAGAAGACAAACGTTGACGGTAATGTTACTGTCTACAAAGCTCGACTTGTTGCGAAAGGTTTTCGACAAGTTCAAGGAGTTGACTACGATGAGACCTTCTCACCTGTAGTGATGCTTAAGTCCGTCTGAATCATGTTAGCAATTGCCGCATTTTATGATTATGAAATTTGGCAAATGGATGTAAAGACTACATTCCTGAATGGATTTCTGGAAGAAGAGTTGTATATGATGCAACCTGAAGGTTTTATCGATCCAAAGGGAGCTAACAAAGTGTGCAAGCTCTAGCGATCCATTTATGGACTGGTGCAAGCCTCTCGGATTTGGAATAAACGTTTTGATAGTGTGATCAAAGCATATGGTTTTATACAGACTTTTGGAGAAGCATGTATTTACAAGGAAGTGAGTGGGAGCTTTGTAGCATTTCTAATATTATATGTGGATGACATATTGTTGATTGGAAATGATATAGAATTCCTGGATAGCATAAAAGGATACTTGAATAAGAGTTTTTCAATGAAAGACCTCGGTGAAGCTGCTTATATATTGGGCATCAAGATCTATAGAGATAGATCAAGACAATTAATTGGACTTCCACAAAGCACATACCTTGATAAAGTTTTGAAGAAGTTCAAAATGGATCAAGCTAAGAAAGGGTTCTTGCCTGTATTACAAGGTGTGAAGTTGAGTAAGACTCAATGCCCGACCACTGCAGAAGATAGAGAGAAAATGAAAAGTGTTCCCTATGCTTCAGCCATAGGCTCTATCATGTATGCAATGCTGTGTACCAGACCTGATGTGTGCCTTGCTATTAGTCTAGCAGGGAGGTACCAAAGTAATCCAGGAGTGGATCACTGGATAGCGGTCAAGAACATCCTGAAGTACCTGAAAAGGACCAAGGATTTGTTTCTCATTTATGGAGGTGACAAAGAGCTCATCGTAAATGGTTACGTTGATGCAAGCTTTGACACTGGTCCGGACGATTCTAAATCGCAAACCGGATACATGTTTATATTAAACGGTGGAGCTGTCAGTTGGAGCAGTTCTAAACAGAGCGTTGTGGCGGGATCTACATGAGAAGTGGAGTACATTTCCGCTTCGGAAGTAGCAAATGAAGGAGTCTGGATGAAGGAGTTCATATCCGATCTAGGTGTCATACCTAGTGCATCGGGTCCAATGAATTTTTTTTGTGATAATACTGGTGCAATTGCCTTGGCAAAGGAATCCAGATTTCACAAGAGAACCAAGCACATCAAGAGACGCTTCAACTCCACCCGGGATCAAGTCCAGATGGGAGACATAGAGATTTGCAAGATACATACAGATCTGAATGTTGCAGACCCGTTGACTAAGCCTCTTCCACGAGCAAAACATGATCAGCACCAAGGCTCCATGGGTGTTAAAATCATTACTTTATAATCTAGATTATTGACTCTAGTGCAAGTGGGAGACTGAAGGAAATATGACCTAGAGGCAATAATAAAGTTATTATTTATTTCCTTATTTCATGATAAATGTTTATTATTCATGCTAGAGTTGTATTAATCGGAAACATAATACATGTGTGAATACATAGACAAACATAGTGTCACTAGTGTGCCTCTACTTGACTAGCTCATTGATCAAAGAAGGTTAAGTTTCCTAACCATAGACATTAGTTGTTGTTTTATCAATGGGATCACATCATTAGGAGAATGATGTGATTGACTTGACCCATTCCGTTAGCTTAGCACTTGATCGTTTTTTTTACTGCTATTGCTTTCTTCATGACTTATACCTGTTCTTATGACTATGAGATTATGCAACTCCCGAATACCAGAGGAACACTTTGTGTGCTACCAAACGTCACAACGTAACTGGGTGATTATAAAGGTGCTCTACAGGTGTCTCCGATGGTACTTGTTGTGTTGGCATAGATCAAGATTAGGATTTGTCACTCCGATTGTCGGAGAGGTATCTCCGGACCCTCTCGGTAATGCACATCACTATAAGCCTTGCAAGCAATTCAACTAATGAGTTAGTTGCGGGATAGTGCATTAAGAAACGATTAAAGAGACTTGCCGGTAACAAGATTGAACTAGGTATTGGGATACCGACGATCGAATCTCGGGAAAGTAACATACCGATGACAAAGAGAACAACGTATAGTGTTATGCGGTTTGACCGATAAAGATCTTCATAGAATATGTAGGAACCAATATGAGCATCTAGGTTCCGCTATTGGTTATTGACTGGAGACATGTCTCGGTCATGTCTACATAGTTCTCGAACCCGTAGGGTCCGCACGCTTAAAGTTCTGTGACGATCGGTTTTATGAGTTTATATGTTTTGATGAACCGAAGGTAGTTCGGAGTCCCAGATATGATCACGGACATTACAAGGAGTCTCGAAATGGTCGAGACATAAAGATTGATATATTGGAAGCCTACATTTGGACATCAGAAGAGTTCTGGGTAAAATCGGGATTTTACCGGAGTACTAGAGGGGTTACCGGAACCCCCCGGGGGCTAATGGGCCTTGTTGGGCCATAAGGGAAAGAGAGAGGGGCCGGCCTGGGGCTGGAAGCGCGTCCCCTCCCTCTGGTCCGAATTAGATTAGGAGAGGGGGGGCGCCCCCTTTCCTTCTCTTTATTCCCCTTCCTTTCCCCCTCGTAGTAGGAGTAGGAAAGGGAGGAATCCTACTCCTACTAGGAGGAGGATTCCTCCTCCTGGCGCACCAACAAGGGCCGGCCGGCCTCCCCCTTGCTCCTTTATATACAGGGGCAGTGGGCACTTCTAGACACACAAGTTGATCACAAAGATCTCTCCCGGCCATGTGCGGTGCCTCCCTCCACCATAATCCACCTCGGTCATACTGTAGCGGTGTTTAGGCGAAGCCCTGCTGCGGTAGCTTCATCAACATCGTCACCACGCCATCGTGCTGACGAAACTCTTCCCCGAGCTCTACTGGATCGTGAGTTTGTGGGACGTCACCGAGCTGAACGTGTGCTGAACGCGGAGGTGCCGTACGTTCGGTACTGAGGATCGGTCGATCGTGAAGACGTACGACTACATCAACCGCGTTGTCATAACGCTTCCTTTTAACGGTCTACGAGGGTACGTGGATGACACTCTCCCCTATCATTGCTATGCATCACCATGATCCTGCGTGTGCATAGGAATTTTTTTGAAATTACTACGTTCCCCAACACTAATCTCTTTTTTTGGCTAGGAGCCAGCTGACCGACAAACGTGAATAGGGAAAATGAGTTTGAGATATCAATTGATACTTAAGTCTAGCTTGATAGCTGCTGTGATCTCAAAATTGATCACATGTCTGCGAGTGCTGAACCAGGAGTTCTCATCGAACGAGAATACTCTCTCAAAACAGTCCTTTGTCTTGATTTATAAACAAAACATCAAACATATTCATATAACAACAAGCACATGTTCATAAAAAGAAGAAAATAGTCTGTTGTGGTCCAAAATACAAACATGTCCAAAAGCGAAAGAAAAAATGATACACGGTTCCACGATGACAAGGCGTCAACTATTAGGGAGGCAACCAAAGCTGCCAACCGACTATTTGAAGACCATCCATCATGTCACCTACCAAGGTCTTGTCCCGTCGCGTGGACAACGACCGCCACCGTTGCATAAAATCCACTAGTTTGAAAAAAAGAATCAATAGTATGTCGTAAATAGGGCCTTCCCGATAACCATGCTACTATTGGTTATCCATAAGGTCCACGCCATTACAGCGAACACTGGACAAAAGAGATTTCTCCTCATTTAGGTACATTGAGCCCGCACAGCTAGAAAGTCCCCCAGGATGGAGGCCTGCCACTCACGCCCGAGAGCCTCATGGACACAACTCAAAAGGAAGCGATCGATGGGACACGAGAAGAAGATGCTCTTCCTAGACTCGGGCACCGCACATAAGGGACAAAGACCATCATGTTGGAAATATGCCCTAGAGGCAATAATAAAATGGTTATTATTATATTTCCTTGTTCATGACAATTGTCTATTGTTCATGCTATAATCGTGTTATCCGAAAATCGTAATACATGTGTGAATACATATACCACAACATGTCCCTAGTGAGCCTCTAGTTGACTAGCTCGTTGATCAATAGATGGTTATGTTTTCCTGACCATGGACATTGGATGTCATTGATAACGGGATCACATCATTAGGAGAATGATGTGATGGACAAGACCCAATCCTAAGCATAGCACAAGATTGTGTAGTTCGTCTACTAGAGCTTTTCTGAATGTCAAGTATCATTTCCTTAGACCATGATATTGTGCAACTCCCGGATGCCGTAGGAGTGCTTTGGGTGTACCAAACGTCCCAACGTAACTGGGTGGCTATAAAGGTGCACTACAGGTATCTCCGAAAGTGTCTGTTGGGTTGGCATGAATCGAGACTGGGATTTGTCACTCCGTATGACGGAGAGGTATCTCTGGGCCCACTCGGTAGGACATCATCATAATGTGCACAATGTGATCAAGGAGTTGATCATGGGATGATGTGTTACGGAACGAGTAAAGAGACTTGCCGGTAACGAGATTGAACAAGGTATCGGGATACCGACGATCGAATCTCGGGCAAGTAACGTGCCGATTGACAAAGGGAATTGTATACAGGATTGCTTGAATCCTCGACATCGTGGTTCATCCGATGAGATCATCGTGGAACATGTGGGAGCCAACATGGGTATCCAGATCCCACTGTTGGTTATTGGCTGGAGAGTTGTCTCGGTCATTTCTGCATGATTCCCGAACCCGTAGGGTCTGCACACTTAAGGTTCGATGACGCTAGGGTTATTAGGAAGACTTGTATGTGATTACCGAATGTTGTTCGGAGTCCCGGATGAGATCCCGGACGTCACGAGGAGTTCCGGAATGGTCTGGAGGTGAAGATTTATATGTTGGAAGTTGTCATACGGTCACCGGAAAGGTTCGGGGGCATATCGATATTGTACCGGGGCCACCGGAGGGGTTCCGGGGGTCCACCGGGAGGGGCCACCTCTCTCGGTGGGCCTAATGGGCTATAGAGGAAAGGGAACCAGCCTTACATGGGTTGGGCGCATCCCCCCTTGGGCCCATGCGCCTAGGGTTGGGGGGAAAACCCTAAAGGGGGCACCCCCCTTGCTTGGGGGGCAAGCCCCCTCCCCTTGGCCGCCGCCCCCTAGATCTCATCTAGAGGGGGCCGGCCTCCTTCCTCCTTCCCCTATAAATAGAGGGGCAAGGGGAGGGCTGCACAACACATCCAAGGCGCAGCCCCTCCCCTCCCCAACACCTCTCCTCCTCCGCAAGAGCTTGGCGAAGCCCTGCCGGAGTACTGCTGCTCCACCACCACCACACCGTCGTGCTACTGTTGGAGCCCTCTTCCTCAACCTCTCCCTCCTCCTTACTGGATCAAGGCGCGGGAGACGTCCTCGCTCCATACGTGTGTTGAACGCGGAGGTGCCGTCCGTTCGGCACTGGGATCATCGGTGATTTGGATCACGACGAGTACGACTCCATCAACCCCGTACTCTTGAACACTTCCGCTCGTGATCTACAAGTGTATGTAGATGTACTCCTCTCCCTCTCGTTACTAGATGACTCCGTAGATTGGTCTTGGTGATGCGTAGAAAATTTTAAATTTTTGCTACGATCCCCCACAGTGGTATCAGAGCTAGGTCTATGCGTAGTTTTTATGCACGAGTAGAACACAAGTTGTTGTGGGCGTCGATTTTGTCAATTTACTTGCCGTTACTAGTCTTATCTTGATTCGGCGGCATCGTGGGATGAAGCGGCCCGGACCGACCTTACATGTACGCTTACATGAGACTGGTTCCATCGACTGACATGCACTAGTTGCATAAGGTGGTTGGCGGGTGTCTGTCTCTCCCACTTTAGTCGGATCGGATTCGATGAAAAGGGTCCTTATGAAGGGTAAATAGAAATTGGCATATCAAGTTGTGGTTTTGGCGTAGGTAAGAAACGTTCTTGCTAGAAACCTATAGCAGCCACGTAAAAACTTGCAACAACAATTAGAGGACGTCTAACTTGTTTTTGCAGCATATGTCGTGTGATGTGATATGGCCAAAAGGATGTGATGAATGATATATGTGATGTATGAGATTGATCATGTTCTTGTAATAGGAATCACGACTTGCATATCGATGAGTATGACAACCGGCAGGAGCCATAGGAGTTGTCTTAATTTATTTATGACCTGCGTGTCAACTTATACGTCATGCAATTACTTTACTTTATCGCTAACCGTTAGCCATAGTAGTAGAAGTAATAGTTGACAAGACAACTTCATGAAGACACGATGATGGAGATCATGATGATGGAGATCATGGTGTCATGCCGGTGACGACGATGATCATGGAGCCCCGAAGATGGAGATCAAAAGGAGCAAAATGATATTGGCCATATCATGTCACTATTTGATTGCATGTGATGTTTATCATCTTTTACATCTTATTTGCTTAGAACGACGGTAGCATAAATAAGATGACCCCTCGCAATAATTTCAAGAAAGTGTTCTCCCTAACTATGCGCCGTTGCTAAGGTCCATTGTTCCGAAGCACCACGTGATGATCGGGTGTGATAGGTTCTAACGTTCGCATACAACGGGTGTAAGCTAGATTTACACACGCAAAACACTTAGGTTGACTTGACGAGCCTAGCACGTACAGACATGGCCTCGGAACACGGAAGACCGAAAGGGCGAACATGAGTCGTATAGAAGATACGATCAACATGAAGATGTTCACCAATGATGACTAGTCCGTCTCACGTGATGATCGGACACGGCCTAGTTGAATCGGATCATGTATCACTTAGATGACTAGAGGGATGTCTATCTGAGTGGGAGTTCATTAAATAATTTGATTAGACGAACTTAATTATCATGAACTTAGTCTAAAATCTTTACAATATGTCTTGTAGATCAAATGGCCCACGTGAATGTTGTCCTCAACTTCAACGCATTCCTAGAGAAAACCAAGCTGAAAGACGATGGTAGAAACTATACGGACTGGGTCCGGAACTTGAGGATCATCCTCATAGCTGCCAAGAAAGCATATGTCCTTGAAGCACCGCTAGGTGAAGCACCACCCCCAGCAAACCAAGACGTTATGGACGCTTGGCAGTCCCGTGTTGATGATTACTCCCCGGTTCAGTGCGGCATGCTTTACAACTTAGAACCGGGGCTCTAGAAGCGTTTTGAGCAACACGGAGCATATGAGATGTTCCAAGAGCTGAAAAATGGTTTTCCAAGCTCATGCCCGGGTCGAGAGATATGAAGTCTCCGACAAGTTCTACAATTGTAAGATGGAGGAGAATAGTTCCGTCAGCGAGCACATACTCAAAATGTCTGGGTTGCACAACCGCTTGTCTTAGCTGGGAGTTAATCTCCCGGATGATGTGGTCGTTGACAGAATCTTTCAGTCACTCCCACCTAGCTACAAGAGCTTTGTGATGAACTTCAATATGCAGGGGATGGAAAAGACCATTCCTGAGGTATATTCAATGCTGAAATCAGCGGAGGTGGAAATCAAAAAGGAACATCAAGTGTTGATGGTGAATAAAACCACTAAGTTCAAGAAAGGCAAGGGTAAAAAGAACTTCAAGAAAGACGGCAAGGGAGTTGCCGCGCCCTGTAAGCAAGCTGCCGGGAAGAAGCCAAAGAATGGACCCAAGCCCGAGACTGAGTGTTTTTATTGCAAGGAAAGTGGTCACTGGAAGCGGAACTGCCCCAAGTACTTAGCGGACAAGAAGGCCGGCAACACCAAAGGTATATGTGATATACATGTTATTGATGTGTACCTTACCAGTACTCGTAGTAGCTCCTGGTATTTGATACCGGTGCGGTTGCTCATATTTGCAACTCAAAACAGGAGCTGCGGAATAAGCGGAGACTGGCGAAGGACGAGGTGACGATGCGCGTCGGGAATGGTTCCAAGGTCGATGTGATCGCCGTCGGCACGCTACCTCTACATTTACCTACGAGATTAGTTTTAAACCTCAATAATTGTTATTTAGTGCCAGCTTTGAGTATGAACATTGTATCAGGATCTCGTTTAATACGAGATGGCTACTCATTTAAATCCGCGAATAATGGTTGTTCTATTTATATGAGAGATATGTTTTATGGTCATGCCCCGCTGGTCAATGGTTTATTCTTATTTAATCTCGAACGTGATGTTACACATATTCATAGTGTGAACACCAAAAGATGTAAGGTTGGTAATGATAGTCCCACATACTTGTGGCACTACCGCCTTGGTCACATTGGTGTCAAAAGCATGAAGAAACTCCATGCAGATGGACTTTTGGAGTCTCTTGATTATGAATCACTTGACACGTGCGAACCATGCCTAATGGGAAAAATGACCAGGACTCCGTTCTCCGGAACAATGGAGCGAGCAACCAACTTATTGGAAATCATACATACTGATGTGTGCGGTCCAATGAGTGTTGAGGCTTGCGCTGGCTATCGTTATGTTCTCACCCTCACTGATGACTTGAGTAGATATGGGTATGTCTACTTAATGAAACACAAGTCTGAGACCTTTGAAAAGTTCAAGGAATTTCAGAGTGAGGTTGAGAATCAACGTGACAGGAAAATCAAGTTCTTATGATCAGATTGTGGGGGAGAATATTTGAGTCATGAATTTGGCACGCACTTAAGGAAATGTGGAATAGTTTCACAACTCACGCCGCCTGGAACACCTCAGCGTAATGGTGTGTCCGAACGTCGTAATCGCACTCTATTAGATATGGTGCGATCTATGATGTCTCTTACCGATCTACTGCTGTCATTTTGGGGCTATGCTTTAGAGACTGCCGCATTCACTTTAAATAGGGCTCCGCCAAAATCCGTTGAGACGACACCGTATGGATTATGGTTTGGGAAGAAACCTAAGCTGTCATTTCTAAAAGTTTGGGGATGCGATGCTTATGTGAAGAAACTTCAACCTGAAAAGCTCGAACCCAAATCAGAAAAATGCGTCTTCATAGGATACCCTAAAGAAACTATTGGGTATACCTTCTACCTCAGATCCGAAGGCAAAATCTTTGTTGCCAAGAATGGATCCTTTCTAGAGAAAGAGTTTCTCTCGAAAGAAGTAAGTGGGAGAAAAGTAGAACTTGATGAAGTATTGCCTCTTGAACCGGAGAGTGGCGCAGCTCAGGAAAATGTTCCTGAGGTGCCTGCACCGACTAGAGAGGAAGTTAATGATGATGATCATGAAACTTCAGATCAAGTTGCTACTGAACTTCGTAGGTCCACAAGGACACATTCCGCACCAGAGTAGTACGGCAACCCTGTCCTGGAAATCATGTTGTTGGACAATGGTGAACCTTTGAACTATGAAGAGGCGATGACGGGCTCAGATTCCGACAAATGGCTGGAAGCCATGAAATCCAAGATAGGATCCATGTATGAAAACGAAGTATGGACTTTGACTGACTTGCCCGTTGATCGGCGAGCCATAGAAAATAAATGGATCTTTAAGAAGAAGACAGAAGCGGATGGTAATGTGACCATCTATAAGGCTCGGCTTGTCGCTAGGGGTTATCGACAAGTTCAAGGGGTTGACTACGATGAGACTTTCTCACCCGTAGCGAAGCTGAAGTCCTTCCGAATCATGTTAGCAATTGCCGCATTCTATGATTATGAGATATGGCAAATGGACGTCAAAACGACATTCCTTAATGGTTTCCTTAAGGAAGAATTGTATATGATGCAGCCAGAAGGTTTTGTCGATCCTAAGAATGCTGACAAGGTGTGCAAGCTCCAACTCTCAATCTATGGGCTGGTGCAAGCATCTTGGAGTTGGAACATTCGATTTGATGAGATGATCAAAGCGTTTGGGTTTACGCAGACTTATGGAGAAGCCTGTGTTTACAAGAAAGTGAGTGGGAGCTCTATAGAATTTCTCATATTATATGTGGATGACATACTGTTGATGGGAAATGATATAGAATTCTTGGAAAGCATAAAGGCCTACTTGAACAAGTGTTTTTCAATGAAGGATCTTGGAGAAGCTGCTTATATATTAGGCATCAAGATCTATAGAGATAGATCGAGACGCCTCATTGGTCTTTCACAGAGTACGTACCTTGACAAGATATTGAAGAAGTTCAATATGGATCAGTCCAAGAAGGGGTTCTTGCATGTGTTGCAAGGTACAAGATTGAGCACGGCTCAATGCCCGACCACGGCAGAAGATAGAGAAAAGATGAGTGTCGTCCCCTATGCCTCAGCCATAGGGTCTATCATGTATGCCATGCTGTGTACCAGACCTGATGTCAACCTTGTCGTAAGTTTGGTAGGAAGGTACCAAAGTAATCCCGGCATGGAACACTGGACAGCGGTCAAGAATATCCTGAAGTACCTGAAAAGGACTAAGGATATGTTTCTCGTTTATGGAGGTGGCGAAGAGCTCGTCGTAAAGGGTTACGTCGATGCTAGCTTCGACACAGATCTGGATGACTCTAAGTCACAAACCGGATACATGTATATCTTGAATGTTGGGGCAGTCAGCTGGTGCAGTTGCAAGCAAAGCGTCGTGGCAGGATCTACATGTGAAGCGGAGTACATGGCAGCCTCAGAGGTAGCACAAGAAGCAATCTGGGTGAAGGAGTTCATTACCGACCTAGGAGTCATTCCCAATGTGTCAGGCCCGATGACTCTCTTCTATGACAACACTGGAGCTATTGCCCTTGCCAAGGAGCCCAAGTTTCACAGGAAGACCATGCATATCAAGCGTCGCTTCAACTCCATTCGTGAAAATGTTCAAAATGGAGACATAGATATTTGTAAAGTGCATACGGACCTGAATGTCGCAGATCCGTTGACTAAACCTCTCCCTCGAGCAAAACATGATCAACACCAGAACTCTATGGGTGTTCGATTCATCACAATGTAACTAGATTATTGACTCTAGTGCAAGTGGGAGACTGTTGGAAATATGCCCTAGAGGCAATAATAAAATGGTTATTATTATATTTCCTTGTTCATGATAATTGTCTATTGTTCAAGCTATAATTGTGTTATCCGGAAATCGTAATACATGTGTGAATACATAGACCACAACATGTCCCTAGTGAGCCTCTAGTTGACTAGCTCGTTGATCAATAGATGGTTATGGTTTCCCGACCATAGGCATTGGATGTCATTGATAACGGGATCACATCATTAGGAGAATGATGTGATGGACAAGACCCAATCCTAAGCATAGCACAAGATCGTGTAGTTCATCTGCTAGAGCTTTTCTGAATGTCAAGTATCATTTTCTTAGACCATGAGATTGTACAACTCCCGGATGCCGTAGGAGCGCTTTGGGTGTACCAAACGTCACAACGTAACTGGGTGGCTATAAAGGTGCACTACAGGTATCTCCAAAAGTGTCTATTGGGTTGGCATGAATCGAGACTGGGATTTGTCACTCCGTATGACGGAGAGGTATCTCTGGGCCCACTCGGTAATGCATCATCATAATGAGCTCAGTGTGACTAAGTAGTTGGTCACGGGATCATGCATTACGGAACGAGTAAAGTGACTTGCCGGTAACGAGATTGAACGAGGTATTGGGATACCGACGATCGAATCTCGGGCAAGTAACGTGCCGATTGACAAATGGAATTGTATACGGGATTGCTTGAATCCTCGACATCGTGGTTCATCCGATGAGATCATTGTGGAACATGTGGGAGCCAACATGGGTATCCAGATCCCGCTGTTGGTTATTGGCCGGAGAGTTGTCTTGGTCATGTCTGCATGGTTCCCGAACCCGTAGGGTCTGCACACTTGAGGTTCGATGAGGCTAGGGTTATTAGGAAGACTTGTATGTGATTACCGAATGTTGTTCAGAGTCCCGGATGAGATCCCGGACGTCATGAGGAGTTCCGGAATGGTCCGGAGGTGAAGATTTATATGTAGGAAGTTGTCATACGGTCACCGGAAAGGTTCGGGGGATCAGTATTGTACTGGGGCCACCGGGAGGGGCCACCTCTCTCGGAGGTCCTAATGGGCTGTAGAGGAAAGGGAACCAGGCCTACATGGGCTGGGCGCATCCCCCTTGGGCCCATGCGCCTAGGGTTGGGGGGGAAACCCTAAAGGGGGCGCCCTCCTTGCTTGGGGGGCAAGCCCCCTCCCCTTGGCCGCCGCCCCCCCTCTAGATCTCATCTAGAGGGGGCCGGCCCCCTTCCTCCTTCCCCTATAAATAGAGGGGCAAGGGGAGGGCTGCACAACACATCCAAGGCGCAGCCCCTCCCCTTCCCAACACCTCTCCTCCTCCGCAAGAGCTTGGCGAAGCCCTGCCGGAGTACTGTTGCTCCACCACCACCACACCGTCGTGCTGCTGTTGGAGCCCTCTTCCTCAACCTCTCCCTCCTCCTTGCTGGATCAAGGCGCAGGAGACGTCCTCGCTCCGTACGTGTGTTGAACGCAGAGGTGCTGTTCGTTCGGTGCTGGGATCATTGGTGATTTGGATCATGACGAGTACGACTCCATCAACCCCGTTCTCTTGAACGCTTCCGCTCGCGATCTACAAGGGTATGTAGATGTACTCCTCTCCCTCTCGTTGCTAGATGACTCCGTAGATTGATCTTGGTGATGCGTAGAAAATTTTAAATTTCTGCTACGATCCCCAACACATCACCTTCATGCGCCTTAGCCACCTTAGTGCCCTAGAGAAGACAATCAAGGAGGAGCTGCTGAATGAAGGTATTGGTTTTGAGTGTCAAAGGGGCTTTCCACAAAGGGGAGAGACAGACAAGGGTCAGCGACCCGCACATAGGGAATGGTAGGCGACCCATAAGAGAAGAGCCTCGAAGGGGCAAGGTGTTGACTGTCTCCGAGGTATCCGAAAGTATGGCTAGGAGTCTCGGCGCTCACCATAGTTTCCTTCGGTCCAAATGTTCGTTAGAATGAGATTTTCCAACTCCATCAGGGAAAGCTAGGGCCATTAAGAGCGATGGGTCCGAGCAAATCACAAATAAGGAGGGGAACTCGAATCTAAGTGAGTTCCTAACAAGCCACAGGTCGAGCTAAAACCCATAGTACCCTCTCCATCACCTATAGAGACATTTGCACCTGCACGGATATCGTGTTTGATCCATTGGAGGGATTTCCAAAACTGAGATCCCTCCTTGCGATCACATGCAATAATTAGGCGACCTTACAATACTTAGCCTTAATAAGGCGCAACATAGACTCCCATCATCTTTCAAGATGATCCACACCCATTTCAACATGAGTGCAACATTCATCCGTTGAGAATAAATAATACCAAGCCCCCGAGGTCTTTTCTGATGTAGAAGTCTGCCCATTTCTCCATGATAGCCGCCAAAAAGTCAACCGCAAGGTTGAAAGTAAGGGGGGAAATGGGTCTCCCTATCTTACGGTACGAGATGACCGAAAATAGGGTCCCACCTCCTCATTAATGTTGATAGTGGTGCCTATCACCAGTGATGATGTAGGATCCAAAAGATCTAGGGATCATCAAAGCCCCTCGGTTACAAAACATGGTGGAGGAAGGACCAGTCCAAGCAGTCATACGACTTTTCAAAATCCATCTTGAGGATGACAAACCTCTGGCATTTTTTCCTGGGAAACAACAGGACGCTGCTGCGTATTTTTATTAATTATGTGAAAATAATATAAAAAGGAGTACGAAAGGAAGAAAAAACTATACAACCAAACCAACAAAAAGAAAGCTATACATAAGATCTAAATTAAGCTAGAGCTAGAGAGTATACACCAACAAGTAGAGCATCAAGCATCAATCGAAAGCTCTAACCTAGTCTTTAAAGTACTGCGACCCTTCCTCTGAGTCCTATAGATGGTCCATTTTAGCCCCTCCTTGAATTTCCTTCTTCAAGTGTAGAGGCTGGGCGGTACACTTTTAAAGATAAAGTTATTCCTTGTAGTCCAGACAGCCCAAGAGACCAAAATTATAATTTCCATAGCAAAAGGTATATTGAGGAATTTCTTGAGGGGAGCAATTTGCTCTAGAATACTAAATCCTTGGGGTCCAATGATCCCTTGGTGAACAGAAAGTTGATTGTATGCTTTGGCTTGGTAATGATGAGAGCCAGGTGGCAATTGCTAACAATCCACACCCAAAATCAAGACCAAATTTGTTAAGAATTACTCAAATTCATGGAATTGAGAAAAAGCTTCTTCAAAAAGGGGAAGATGAAAAGTGTGAAGACAAATCTTCCAAGTTTCACAGAATGGATTGAGATATGCCGATTCTTTGAGAATGAATTCAAATGGGGCCATGTGTGCATTTTTGGTGCATCGCTCCAATGATCTCTCCAAAAATCAAAGAAAATACCATTTTGAATAATGTTGAGAACATCTTCTTTGAATGTTGGCAGCAGTTTTGTGCAATCCTTCCGCCAAAATGAGCAACTATGCAATGTGGTATAACAACCAAAAGCCCCTATGGCGTTGGACTTTAACCTCAAAGATTCATGGAGTATAGAAATCCCGTCATGGATTGTCCCTTGGTAAAGGCGAACTAAGTAAGTTGTGTGAGCCTGTCAGCCCATGTGACAAGCCTAATATCGCACACCTTTGCGAAGATTTCATGGATCACATTAATACCCATGATTGACCTCAAGTGCATGATATCTGTGGCTCCGGCCATCTTGGGGATCGGGATTATCACACTGAAGTTTAGGAGGGATATATCAAGCGTGCTACTGTATAGTTCCTGAAACATCAACATGATCACTGCCTTGATATATGGTCCCAAATTTCTGGAAGGAGGTAGGTAACCCATCCAGTCCGGGAGCAGAGGAGGGCTTCATGTCCAAGACAGCATGGACAACTTCCTTCACCGAGAATGGGAGGGTTAGTTCCACGTTCTTGATGGCGAAGGTAGCCTCAACAAATCAGTGGTCCAAGGCAAAGGCAGCCCCCGACTGGGGTTCCGCCGCGAACAAGAATATTCAGTCGTTGCAGTCACGGAACAAGAACATGACCCACCCTTCCATGGTGGTTCCTTGTTGAGCACAACCACTTCAGTGTTGGGTTCTACGGTAGGGTGCGTTGACTGCAAATGAAAATTTTTCTATGCGCAGAACAACCAATAACATGCTACGTGAGATGGATCACAAATCGTTATCACTAGACGCGCGATGCCGTGCATCGGAAAAAGAGTTGGTGCAGCGCGTCCGCGTGGATCCTCTCCTCCTCGTCCGATCTCCGTCGAACAACCGGTCGCTGGATCCCACGTACAAGTTCGTCGGAGCGGCGCAGGTGCACCCCCTCTAACGTTATCCGCGCGTGCAGGAGGAACGACGTGCGGCGGACTGCTAGGTCCGATCACACAACCGGTGGCGAGTAGAGGTGTCTATTCGCAACACATGCAAACCCTAGTGACAGCGCCGAAGCGATCAATCGCATGAGTGTGCCGCACCCCCACTTTATATAGGCGTCCGTTGCGGGCTCAATACTTGGGCCTCGCACGGACCCTAAAGCCCACAAGTCTACTCGGCCACAATTCGAAAACAGCTCGGATCACATTCGACCAGTGTCCTCGGATCCGACTTTGTAGGTTCCTTCCCTTAAGCGCGTGACCCCTTAGGTTCAAGACGGCTTGGTCGCAGTTCGGATCACCTCGGAACTGCACGGTTGGTAGCGGCCCCTAGCAAGGCATGCCGAACACCAAGCAGACTATGAAGCTGATTAGGCGAATCTGTACATCATACTTCTGTTCCCTTTGCCACATGATATATGTTGTCGGACTCAAGGCGAGTCTGTCATCCTTGTGCTAGCCCGACCTCTTTCTCGTTCCAATGATGTCCACCACAAACCGAATTATCTCATAATCCGAATCACATGGCCACGCTTATCTTGGTCGGATCACACGAGGGGCTCAGAGTTTTTTTTGCCGAGAGCTACTCAGATGTTCAAATGATCTGAAATTTGGAGCACGCCTCATGCACCAAATTATCCATGATGATTTTCTTTGTTAGATTTTTTTTAATTTTTTTAGTATCTGTTTTGAATTTTTTCTTCATCACGGGTGCAGATTAGTCTGGGCACCGAATCGCTGCTCTCCAAAATACCTCCACCCAAAGAAGTCTATTAGGGGTATATCTCCACCCAAAGAAGACTATTCAGTGCTTTGAGATTCGTAATCTCTTTTAGAGGTATACCTCCACCCAAAGAAATCTTTCTATAACGTCGTTGATCTTTTTTTCTTCGAAAAAGAAGATAACCCCGGTTTCTGCATTATTTGATGCACACAACCAACGATGACGCCGCCGACCATACCCTGCAGCGAATCAGAAAGTGGTTGCATATTTCTCAGAATGGCAGGGTTAGCATTGAAGCAACCTTCCAACCATAAGCCTGCATCCATCATTTCTCACATCCCCATATCTTGCCCAAACAAGAAGCTTTGCTCACTCAAAGTGGTGGATTTGCATATCTCATACACGACGCACACAACCAACAAACCTGATGAACTCATCTCTTCCCTCGCACAAACCCCAAGCCAGATCCGTCTATCACGCCGCTTTGCCTCTACATGTCCGCCCTGGAACCCACAGTCCACTCCGCTTCCCTCGCTAAAACAAATCATCTCCCGCTGACTCTGCACGTCGCGTCAGATCTCTAGCTAAAACAAATCCTGAATACCCATGCTACATGTTCGTTTGACCTTGCAAAGTGTGGAGCAGATAGGACTAGGAGCAGGGGGGACATGAAGTTGATCCGCAGGGGCAAGCGTTCAAGAGCGAAGAAGGGCTCGGCGGCTCCGTTGCAATCTACCGGAGATGTTGATGGTGGAGGTGGAGGTGGCTCCAACAGCAGGCAAGTGGCGCCTGAGAACGTCCTCCCGGCTGAATCGACTACAATCGCTGGCTATGGTAGTGTTCTTTTCTTTCTCGCTTTGTCTGTGTTTCTACGTTTGTAGTACTCCCTCTGTTCACTTTTGTAAGTCGTTTAAGACAGCTGAAATTGAACTGTTTTAGGTGTTGTCTTAAATGTCTAAAACGTCTTACAAAAGTGAACGGAGGGAGTAGTAGTAGTAGGTGTGTGGATCATGGAGGGTCTCCCTTTGCTGACTCTCATCAATCGAGAGATGAAACGAGCAGTGAGAAGCCAGGTACTCCCTCTGTAAAGAAATAGGTCAGTATTCTCCAGATCGGTCAGGTTGTCTTCTTTTTGTACGTAGAACCATGTCAGTTGATTTTTCCTAGTTTGTTTGCTTTTTGGCGGTGGTGGCAACCTTATTTCGCAGAGATCAGGTACCAAGTACCAACTCTTCGTGGTTGTACGGCCTCGATGCGATGTTTGAGTCAACAAATTTTGTGTATCAAAAGTTTTGCTTATCATATAGGCATTTCATAGATGCGGCCATGCATCAACTTTTGGCCCTTTGGAATCTAGAAACGATGGAATTTCCTGAAAAAGAGTGGCAGATCATATAGGCATTTTTTCTACTTTTAGCAAAATTTTGTCATCGAATCCATGCGTTGTGATATAAACTGTAACACTAATAGACAGTTACTTATTCTTGTGGAGATTCATTTTCTTATACTTCATTGATGATAGTTTCAGTTCAAGCATTTGTTGTCCCCAATATGCAAGCGTCAGTTTCTGTATTCTTCAGGAGAAACAAGGCTCATCCTACGAAACAATGGCCAACATATAATAAGATTACAGGAAATAAGCAATGAAGATTATTTGCATATGTAGCATTCCACAGGGAGATTTTCTGCCCTAGTAAAGAGAAGCACCAAGATATTTTGTTGGCTTTTCTCTACGCAGAATGTTGGAGCTGTTGAAAGTTGACGTTTTCCTGCATCTCTTAATCATGTCAGAAAGTAGGGGCAGGCACGTTTCCTCTGCTTTATGATGAACGGCAGAAGAAATCACAGGAACATGGGTCCTGCATAATTCTTGCCTAGTGGCTGTTGAGCTAATCTCATCCTGGTCATTATTATGTTTGAACCTAATTGCCATCACGATTAAGTTACCAATCGTTTTCCTTACAGGTATACTATGGAACATACTCATTTGCGTGATTGACCTGTGCATGCAGCTAGCAGCAGAGATGAAGCTTTCTATGAAGCCTCTCCTTGGTTAGATTCGGACTGTGAAGATGATTTTTTCAGTGTAAATGGAGGTAACAATGTAGACTAACTCACGTAATTCGTAGCCAGAAAGGAAATTTTCCAAGACGTCCGTTGCTGCGAGAAGCACCTTTCTGAACCACATTTGTGTATCTCAGATGCTACACCTGCGAGATCATTCAGTACAACTGCAAGCAACCAGGCCACAGCTGCTGCGTTTGGACCTCAGACGAAGCTACCTACGCTGGAGGCCATCCTCCAGTCTGAGCCCCTGAACCTGAAGCCAGCCCCGCAGATGAAGAAGCTAGGTGACCTCCTCAAGGAGAAGCAAGAAGGCGCCGATGGCGCCGGCGACATCTCCAGGGCTCGCGGCGGAGGGGGAGCTGGGCGGTGCTGCATTCCCCAGCTTGCGCGGGTCATCAGCTACAGGGAGAGGAGAAATTAAGGGGTTTGAGATCATGGATGGCAACTTGGCAAGTCGATCTGGGTTTGGCCGGGGCCGATCCTCCTTTTCAAAAATAACAAAGAAATTCGATCTGAGTTTTACTGAAACAGCCGAGTTTCCTTCGGTTAAATTCCTGTCGGCGTGGACGATTTCGGATCGCCTTATGGAACAGTTGCAGCAGACAACTTGGCCGTCCAAACGTATATACGCAACCGTCCACATAAAAGTGTAACCGGTTCTAGATGTAGGTTTCTGTACTGTACGGTGTTCGCTCTGTTTTTTTAGAGAAACGAAAACCTAATTCGGTGCCTAGACTCATCTACATCCGATTAGAAAAAAATTAAAACAAATACTAAAAAAATTCAAAAAAGTCTAACTTTTTTTTGCGTGATAGATAATTTTATGCGTGAGGTTCGCTTCAAATTTTGACTTATTTGGACATCTGAGCAGCTCTTCATAAAAAAAAAATCAGGTCAGAACAGTGTGTGAACAATCATTCTCGAAAAAGAATAGTGTGTGAACAATAAACTTTTTTACAAACTCTGAATTTGTCTTTTTTGCTAAGAGTTTCTCAGATGTTCAGATGAATTGAAACTTGGAGCGCACCTCACGTATAAACTTATCTACCACACACATTTTTTTGATTTTTTTAATCTTTTTAGTTTTTGTTTTGATTTTTTTCGTCGGGAGGTGCAGATGAGTTCCGGAGCAGAAACGCCGCACCCGTTGACTCATAAAACGCGTGGAAGGAGTAGCAACAGTTACGACACGATCAAGCCATAGGCGCGCATGCCAGGCAAAAGAGAAGGCGAAATCTTGCCGACGACTCTCAGCAGGGGAACTTGAGGGGCTCACGCCTGGCGGAGGAGCGGATCTCGAAGACCATCAAGACTACGGTACCAGCATCAACAACTTTAGATAGAGGGCTGCACTGCTGGACAAAGATAACCATTTCGAACAAACAATCAGAAGGGCTCTGTTTAAATTCCAATCAAGTATGCATCTACTAACATTTCTGTCAAATGATTTATTCTGACACTACAGACTTGCAGTGTATTTTATTAAAAAAATAACCGATTATGACGTTGCAGTGTATAGTACGAATCAATTAAAGCCTTCCTTCATTACGGGGAAACCCTTCAATCTATTCACTAATTTTTAAGGTAGTATAAAAAAATATAAAAAGTAAAAATTACATACAGGTCTATAGACCATCTACGACGACTACAAGCACAGAAGCGAGCAAAAGGCGCATCGCCGTTGTTGCGCCTCATTCATTGGAGTCGGGCAACCTTGTTGTATTAGACAGCTGGGAAATTGTCATGCTAAGACCCCATATGACCAAGGCATCCGAATAACATTCATCGCTGCTCGGAATGATTCTGTGGACAAACGAACACAAATGAATGTAGACCAAATCTCAGCAAATTCACCGAAGACAAATGCCGACCGAATCTCGCGAGATCCGTCAGAAGGAAACCTCCACACGCCTTTTCGATGACACTAGAAGTATCATCGAGAACCTTGTGCTATCTTCAAGGAGCCATTGCCGCCTCGCTACCTGAGTAGAATACATATCCTAACAAAAAAACATGAGCCCTCCAACCGACAAAAGTCGGGATTCATCACGCCTCCATGTCCCTTAGTCAATGGGAGACAAAGGCAGACCGATGGTTGCACCAGCGAGAGGCGAAGGAAATCCTATCGCTTGGTGCCCTTGCCTCATGAAGGGGTACAACAAGTGGAGCTGCATGCGAACGAATTAAAGTCTTGTCATGCAACAACCGTTTTTTCTAAGAACGGAGACTTGTGTTCGAAAATGCATAGGAGCACCTGCGGGCTACCTCCCTTCACTAGTGCAGAAATGGGCTATAGTCCCAGTTCATGAGGCCCTTTAGTGCCGGTTCTGGAACTGGCACTAAAGGGTGGGGACTAAAGGTCCCCCCTTTAGTCCGGTTCGACACGAACCGGGACCAAAGGCCCACCACGTGGCACGAGCACGCGCTGGGGGGCTGGGGGCTTTTAGTCCCGGTTGGTTACACCAACCGGGACTAAAAGATTTAGGGGTTTTGGTTTTATGATTTATTTTTTCTTTAATTTTTTCTTTTCCATTTAATTTATTTCATTTGCTGGTATTTTATGATACTATATATTGTACATGTTATGCATATATATATATATATATAATTTCTCGTAGAACCGATAATATTCTGATCACAACCTGAACTTCCCGAGTAACGCGCCTGAACTTTCCTGTGTACGAACCCGAACTTCGAGCTATCTTCGCAACCGTGCCTTCTACCGTGAGTTTTTCTGATCATTCGTGTTGTTTGTGATGTAAGTGTAATGTGGACATGTTATTTAGAATCTAAATGCTTGTTTTGTCGGAATCTAGCACGTTGGCGGATTTGCTCTCGGGGTCGTGATGAACTTGTGTCTGTTACAAGTTTAATGCATGTTGTGGACGTTGTCGAAGATCTGGCACGATGGGGATTAGGTTTTGGTACGAGATTGGAGCACAAATTCTTGTTATTTCAAAAAAATTGAAATCGCCCGTGTTCTTCATCCGCCCAAGATGCAGCCCGCGCTTCTGTTGATTTCTCGTTTTTCCTTAAAGTTTTGCTGGCTGATTTGCGTACTTTAGTGAAATTCAAGGCTTACTAAGCCGTAAATTTTAATCGGGAGGGTCCTTACGGTTTGATTTCTAGTGATTTGAGGTTGGCACTCCCGCGGGTTTTTGGACAGGTTATTTTTGCGCTTTTGAAATTTTCCCTCTGGTCATTTTAGTTGTCGAAAGGGAGTTGCCAGATCATTTCCAAAGGGGGTGCGGACGTGTTGTAATCTTGTGCAGATGATTTTATGCTTCGGACGAATTCGTTTATTCATTATTTTTAGATCATCTAATGGTCGTTGTACAAGCTGGACTTCTGCTTTGTCATACCTGAACTTCTGCTTTTCCTTCGTTGGATCCTGTCGGGGCTGGGGCGGCTCGGGATCGGGATCGGGGGAGGATCAGGTCAATCCTGTGGGTGGCCGGGTTTCTGTGTTGGACTTCTGCGTTGTCATACCTGAACTTCTTCTTTTCTTTCGTTGCAAGGTAATGCAGCAAGTCCTTTGTATTTCTTTCCTTTTTTCTGTCATTTTTCATTCTTGCATTGTTTTTGTTAATGGTTGAACTTCTGGTTTTCCAGATTGCATTCCACATTTGCAAGGCGAAGGTGCATGGTGCTCTATATTTTCTTTGTTTGGTTTTCTTTGTAATTTTAATTCTCCAGATGTTCTTTTTATACTTTTGTCTCGTGAGCAATCATGGGATTAGCCCAAGTATGTATGCACTTTTTCCAGATCATCTAAGGGTCGTTGTAGAAGCTGGACTTCTATATTGTTCATACGTGAACTTCAGCTTTTTTCTTCTTTGCAAAGTAATGCAGCAAGTCCTCTGTATTTCTTTCTTTTTTATGTTTTTCTTCATTCTTTGCATTGATTTGGATTTTTTTGACTTAGTCCCATGAGCAGCCATGGAAATGGCCGACGGATATGCGTATTTTTTATTTTTTCTAGTATGTTTTTGTACTTATAATAGTTGTTGGTCTTCACTGAATAACTATCCTGAACTTCTGTGTGACAATTGTTTTTAACATGTTAATTTGAGGTTTTACAAAACGTCGAACTACTATCTTCACTTCTGTGTGACAATCGTTTTTAACATGTTAATTTGAGGCTTTGTTTGTTATTTTTGGATTTAAATATTTGTAGACATTGAAATCGGCATTGCGCGTATTGAAAAATGCGGTAGCGCGAGGCCGAGCAAGGGGGAGGGGGGGTCGGGACCCCCTCCCCTCCCCCTACGAGGCCGAGACAGGAACGAGCCGGAGCAGGCGACGACGCAGCACGCCGCGCCGTCGCATGCGGAGGCGAGTCCGTCACATCCGTGACCCCACTATCTATCTTAGGGTTTTTAGGGTTTAGGGTGCGTGCGGTGGGGGTGGAAACAGAATAACCGCATTGCGTCCTGTCAAAACCTAGCGCGCAGCAATGCGGTAGCGCGAGGCCGAGCAGGGGGGAGGGGGGTCGGGACCCCCCCTCTCCTCCCCCTGCGAGGCCGAGACAGGAACGAGCCGGAGCAGGCGACGACGCGGCATGCCGCATCGTCGCATGTGGAGGCGAGTCCGTCACATCCGTGAGTCCACTATCTATCTTAGGGTTTTTAGGGTTTAGGGTGCGTGCAGTGGGGGTGGAAATAGAATAACCGCATTGCATCCTGTCAAAACCTAGCGCGCAGCAATGCAGTAGCACGAGGCCGAGCAGGGGGGAGGGGGGGTCGGGACCCGCCTCCCCTCCCCCTGCGAGGCCGAGATAGAAACGAGCCGGAGCAGGCGACGACACGGCGTGCCGCGTCGTCGCATACGGAGGCGAGTCCGTCACATCCGTGACCCCACTATCTATCTTAGGGTTTTTAGGGTTTAGGGTGCTTGCGGTGGGGATGGAAACAGAATAACTGCATTGCGTCCTGTCAAAACCTAGTGCGCAACAATGCGGCAGCGCGAGGCCGAGCAGGGGGGAGGGAGGGTCGGGACCCCCCTCCCCTCCCCATGCGATGCCGAGACAGGAACGAGCCAGAGCAGGCGACGACGCGGCGTGCCGCGTCATTGCATGCGGAGGCGAGTCCGTCACATCCGTGACCCCACTATATATCTTAGGATTTTTAGGGTTTAGGGTGCGTGTTTTAGTTAGATATGAACTTCATCTGTTTTTGTACTTGAACTTCTTCTTTTTGTTTCTTATGGTTTATTTATTCATATGCCTTTACTTCTTTTATTAGAGTACTTGAACTTCTGTTCTTTATTTTTTGAACTTCTTTCTCTTGTTTTTAGGTGCATATTTTGTGTATGTATTTTTCTTCCCCTGGTAGTGTATTTGCCATCAATTTTTGGTTTTTAAGGATATCAGTAGTGCTGTTGTGTGATCTTATCTCATTTATAATAAATTCATTCAAATGGTGCATTCATTTAGCTATACATGTATTTACTATTTTAGCTGTTTGGGGGTAAAACTGTAAATTCACCGGCGCTGCAATTCCCACGACAGAGAGGCATTAACTGAGCATCTCGCTCGCCACCACCTGTCAAAAAACCCCTCTCCCCTGTCGCTCGCTCTCTCCCCCCTCTCCGTTGCTTCGCTGCCTTCGTCGCCTCCAACTCCCCCCGATTTCTCCGCCCCTGTCCCCTGCCCTCGTGCTGGAGCAACCGACGCACGCCACCGCTCCTATTTCTCCCCCACGCCCTGCTCTCCGTCACCCAGCCTGCTCTCTTCTTCTCTGAAGCGAGGGCGGCAACTGCCTGCGCGGTTGCAAGGTGCGCGTGGCGTCGTGGGGAGTGGAAGAACCGCCGCGGATTCATGCGTGCGGGGGTTGTTTCGAGAGGTATAAATGCTGCCCCCTTAATGATTGCTTTTAGTTTCGCCAGATCTGTCGAGTCCGCCTCCTGTGTGCTCTCACGTCCGCGTCCTATCCCCTTCTTCTGATGGTTTGGTGGGAGATTAGGTAGGGTTCTTGTGCGTGTGGTGGGTGGATTCCATTCCCCCGTGGTCAGATTTGTCTATGAGATTCTTGTGTGCGCTTTTTCTCCCTTCAGAGTTGAGTTGATTTCATTTCCCCTTTGGTGATTTCAGCATTCAGATGCATGTAAGAGAGGGTGTGGTCTGATGGTTGATCCTGAATCTGATGTATCTAATTGTCTTAGTATTGTTGATTTCGAAGTCTAGATTGTGTCTGTCACATGCTAGTTAGTTTCTGGATTCTTTTTTTGTTTGTGCTTGCCTATATGTGCTACTGTTCATGTTTTCATACTTGTTGATATGTTCTAGTTGTTTCATCCTAGGGTTTCATTTAGTTGTTTTTTGTATTTGTTGTATGATTTTTCTACCTGCTAACTATATGCAATCTATCCCCTGTTTTTAGTAGGTTGTTCTAGGGTTTGGAGATCCATTCAGCAAGGTGTTGTGTTGTCATGGCTTCAAAACCTTCTCCACTTATTTTATTGTGGTTGGATCTTGTATTTTAAATAATAGTTTTTCTTATATATGGCTGCCCATATCTTCACTTAGTTTTCTTGTTGGACTTCCCTTTCTTAAAAGTGTGAACTTCTAACAATGGTCATGTGTATGCATTTTACCCTTAGTTTTAGTTAGTGAATTGTTTCTTTAATTTTTATTTTGATGAATTGCTGGTGAACTATGTCACCAAGTGTTGTTGGACTTCCCAAGTGTTTCATATTTGTAGTGTATATATTTGTTTTCTTTGTTATCATTTTCATGGTGTTGATATTTAAATTTGCCTGTGATATACTATTTGTGGTCATGCTACATCTTTTTTATATGCTAATTGCTTGGTTCACATAGTTGAACTTCTGGTTTTAATTATTTTTTTGTTTATAATGAAATTTGGTTGAACTTCTGTTATGCACATTTTGTTTTACTGCTTTGTTATATATTATTGAACTTCTGGGCATTCATGTTATATGTAGTAGCCCCTCTGGTGTAGATTATTTTTATATTTAGTATGTAAATTTTAGTTTGTTTGTTGTGTTTACTGCTTTGTTAGGTATTGTTGAACTTCTAGGTATTGGACATTGTTGTAAAAGTAGAAGTCCCATTGGTGTAGGATTGCGTATTAGAACTCAGTTGCCTTTTTACTTGCATTTTTTGTAGTTTGTGATGAGTTGAATAGTTCTGAAAAAATGCCTGCGATCAAGATGGATCTTCAGAAGTTAATACTGATGCTCCAATATCTGATGCGGCTAAATCACCAATAATCCCTTTAATTGTGATTGCTGAGGTTGCTTCGAGCCTTGAGAATTTTTCAAGCGTCGAGGATTTTGCTTCTGCAGCTCTTGCTTCACCTAGTATGTGAAACCCCTTTTCTTTTCATTTTAAATTCTTGAGGCATCTTTTTTAGCTTGTTCATGTCGCTTGTTTTTGTTCCTGAATTTTTTTATTTTTTGCTTTGATTTTTTGTGTGCTTTGCAGATGTGTCCACAGAGGAGGAAGCTATGAACACCATCAACGATGTTTTATCTGAGTTGGGTTTATCAGAAACCCCTGCTGCTGCTGAGGAGGGGGCTCCGTCAGTCAAAGGTTGTGATTCCGTTCCGGATCCTTTGTGCTCTCTTTAGATGTCAGAGACGCAGTCGCAGTCTGTTGATGGCACTGAACCTGTCACGCAACCTGAGGATGTGCCTCTTCAGCTTCTTGTGGAGGACCAACGTAAGAGGAAGAAGCAAGAATATTTTCACAAGAAGAGGGCGGCCTGCCTTGAGAAAGGTTTTGATGTTCCTGGATCTGTTCATGCGGCTGAGCTCACGGTTGGGGAAGACGTGCCGTGTGGTAGTGATGGCACGGTTTTTCCTGTTAAGAAGAAAATCAAGAAGACCACTGCGAGGAAGCATGTAGTTGGTGGAGTTACTCCTCAGAGGAGCCCACGTGTTTCAAGGCCTGCAGAACTTACTGAAGATGAAGGGCTAGGCCTCGGTGGTACACCACGCCGCAGTCCTCGTGTGCTTGCCACTGCCGCGCCTACACCTTCTCCGCTTGGTGTTGGTGCATCTGGTAATGGGAAGAAATGTGGTGTCAAGCGCAAGGTTGCACCTGCAAAGGTCAACAAGGGTCAAAGAAGTGTTCTCGTGTTAATCCAGAGGACAAGGATGATGCTGATTTCAATGCTGATGACGAGGACGACGACGACGATGATGATGCTGCGGCTAATCAGGTATGAACGTCTCATGTTTACCGTTTTTTAGAGCATTTGTCGCTATTGTTGTAGTTTTTGTGTTTTTAGCACTGCCTTGGCGTACATAGCTGACCTTCTGCTGCATATAGACGAATAAATTAGCCGATCTGCTTTGCTTTTATGGTATTACTGCATTTGTGTACATAGTTGGACTTCTGGATATATACATGAAGAGATTAGCTTGACTTGTTGGTATACATGTTTGATCAGTACCTTGGTGTACATGGTTGAACTTCTGCTTTTTAAATTTCCAACATTTTTTGAAAGCATGTTAACTTGTGGTCATACATGGTTGTACTGCCTATGTAGACATAGTTGGACTTCTGAAATACATGTTTCATTACTGCCTTGGTGTACATGGTAGAACTTCTGCTTTTGTAAATTTCCAACAATTTGAAAGCATCTTGAAAGCACAAGTGCTCCCTGGGTGGTTTTGGTAATTAATGTCAACATATCTCTTGTTGGAGTAACACTTTTACCTAGTATGTTTCAGATAAGTTCAACAATGGAGTGGCATGGACTAGAGGATGTGGAACCCCTTCAAGATGCTAAGGACAAAGGATTGGCTCAAGCTTCAAGATCAAGACTCTACATTTTCTATTTTAGTGATCCAAGATCACATTGAGTCTATAGGAAAAGCCAATACTATCAAGGAGGGATGAGGTGTTGCTTAATGGCTTGCTTGCTCAAAGTGCTTAGTGATATGCTCCAAAACCCTCAACTACCTTCCCACATCCACATATGACCTAAACCAAAAGTCAAACTCGGCCCCACCGGTTCTATCTATCCGGCGCCACCGAGTTTCAGATGTCACAGCCACCGCCACAAACCCTAGCAAATCGGTTTCACCGATAGGGATCTTGGTCTCACCGAGATGGGATTGTAATCTCTCTGTGTATGTCCATTACCAAAATCAGTCTCACCGAGTTTGAGCAATCGGTACTACCGAGATTATAATGCAAACCCTCTGGTTAGCTTATTACCAAAATCGGTCCCACTGAGTTTGTGTAATCGGCCTCACCGAGTTTGCCTGACCAACCCTCTGGTTAGCTTATTACCAAAATCGGTCCCACCGAGTTTGTGTAATCGGCCTCACCGAGTTTGCCTGACCAACCCTCTGGTTAGCTTATTACCAAAATCGGTCCCATCGAGTTTGTGTAATCGGCCTCACCGATTTTGCCTGACCAACTCTCTGGTTAGCTTATTACCAAAATCGGTCCCACCGAGTTTGTGTAATCGGTCACACCGAGATTATGTTATGCCCTAACCCTAACCATATCGGTCCTACCGAGTTGCATCTCAGTCCCACCGAAAATCCTAACGGTCACTAGGTTTGCTGAATCGGTCCGACCGAGTTTAACCATTCGGTCCCACCGAGTTTGGCAAATTGTGTGTAATGGTTAGATTTTGTGTCGAGGCTATATATACCCCTCCACCCACTCTTCATTCGTGGAGAGAGCCATCAAAACATACCTACACTTCCAATACACATTTTCTGAGAGAGAACCACCTACACTTGTGTTGAGGTCAAGATATTCCATTCCAACCATATGAATCTTGATCTCTAGCCTTTCCCAAGTTGCTTTCCACTCAAATCTTCTTTCCACCAAATCCAAATCCTGTGAGAGAGAGTTGAGTGTTGGGGAGACTATCATTTGAAGCACAAGAGCAAGGGGTTCATCATCAACACACCATTTGTTACTTCTTGGAGAGTGGTGTCTTCTAGATTGGCTAGGTGTCACTTGGGAGCCTCCAACAAGATTGTGGAGTTGAACCAAGGAGTTTGTAAGGGCAAGGAGATCGCCTACTTCGTGAAGATCTACCGCTAGTGAGGCAAGTCCTTTGTGGGCGACGGCCGTGATGGAATAGACAAGGTTGCTTCTTCATGGACCCTTCATGGGTGGAGCCCTCCGTGGACTCGCGCAACCGTTACCCTCCGTGGGTTGAAGTCTCCATCAACGTGGATGTACGATAGCACCACCTATCGGAACCACGACAAAAACATCCGTGTCTCCAATTGCGTTTGAATACCCCAAACCCTTCTCTTTACATTCTTGCAAGTTGCATGCTTTACTTTCCGCTGCTCATATACTCATTGCATGCTTACTTGATATGTATTGTGTTTGCTAAACTTGTGCTTAAACTCCACTTAAAAACTTAAGAATATTAAAAACTGCAACTTTTGGCACTTAGTGTCTAATCACCCCCCTCTAGACACCTCTTCTCGATCCTTTCACTTCTTTACTTTCTGGTCATACATGGTTGTACTGCCTATGTAGACATAGTTAGACTTCTGAAATGTACTGCTTATGTAGGCATTAGTGGAATTTTGGTGAAGCTTGTGTGTCTCATTGTTCTGCCTTTCTTCCTTGTCATTGCATTTTTTTTTCAGCATCAGCTTGTGGAGCAGCCTGAGAGGAGGAAGAGAGGAGGCAAAGCACCCGGAGAAGGTGGCCAAGGAGGAGCTGAGGCGAAACGTTTTAACAAGATGGTTCGCTGCTCACTAGGAGAGGTCAAGGCGTGTGCGAAAATGCTACAGGCTAGGCACAAGACGAGGGTTATCAAGGCTGGTTTTGGTTGTGTGTTTGACTTGAAGGTTGATTCCAAAATTTCTCGTCCTTTGATGGGAAACATCTACACGAGGATCGACCCTAAAACAATGATTCTGGACATGGGTGAGGCGAACAAGGTTCTGCGTATTATAAGTGATGCTATTCACCATCTGTTTGGATTCCCTCAAGGTAGTCGTACCCCTCCTCGGCCCCCGAATGATGGGTTTGATGATGCTGTTATGAGGTTGAAGCGCAAGCTTGGGTACGCTAGGAGTGACGACATCAAGACAAAGGATCTGCGGAATATCCTCGCGGAACTTGTGAAGGATGAGACGAAGGATGATCTTGCTCTGCATGTGTTTTACCTGATTGTTTTCATGAAGGTGGTTATCACTGGAATGTCTACACGAGTGTACAGGAAGGCAGCAATGACTGAGAATCTTGTTTTTGAGGATATGGAAGATATGGACTATTGCCAGTTGGTTGTTGACGATATTCGGAGTGCCGTTGTTAGGTATCAGCATGGTACTAGCAGAGGAAAAGCTGTCACAGGCTGTGCCATCGCGCCGCTTCTGATGTATCTGGACTGCCTTATCATTGGCAAGACGCCTAATATTGACTTGAGGACCCCTCGCATCAATTTCATGGATCAGGTCAAGCTTCTTGAGCTTGCCGCGGCTGACTTGGTCAAGAAGGGTGATGATGACCCAGCCAACTGGGTGTTTGGGAGACTGCCTGTGAGCGTTTATATGCATCATTCTTTCCCGTGTAGTTTAACTTGAACTTCTGGTACTGTCATCTATATTTTTTTCCCATGTTCCTTCATTTGTTTCCTGACACGTTGACTTTTGTTTTTGTATGCAGTGGAAGACACATGCTGAGGTTGTGTTCTTTAGGGTTATTGAACGTCCTGTTCTAGCTATGCCTCGTTCCGCCGGCCTAGGGAGTGGAACTTCCCCAAGATTTGAATTCTCCTGGGATGTTAATACTGGCGCCCCCCTGTAGATCCAAGAGGTTCTTCTACCCATGTGAGTGCTGCAGGTGGCGTGTCTTTCGAGAATTTGTTTGAAGCTGCCAATGTTTCGCTGGTTAAGATTGACGGTCTTCTTGAAACTGTTTGTGGGGAGTTGGCTCATGTTCCTTCAACTGTTGAGCGTCTTAGTCGTGTTGATGGGATTCTTCCCCCCGGACATGGATTTGATGCTGAGTCTTTGAAGGCGGTCTTATCTATTGAAGCTAGATTTCTTGAAGAGCTTCGTCAGAGTACTTCCCACCTCCGGACTAGCGTTGGGCTGTTCAAGGAAATGCAGGATGCTCGTCGCAAGCCTTTTGAAGATGAGGCAAGTGTTGTTGTGAGACAAATTCAGCGGCATGATTCTGTTCGTTCGGGTTGTGAAGGAGTGCACGTGGAGCATACCAAAGAGGTTTGTTTATGTTGGCTTTTGATATTTCTTTGCACTAATGTTCAATGTTAGCTTTCAATTATTACTGTTTGTAGTCATAGGCGATTGTTATTGGTTTCATGTGTCGTAAACTATTTCTTTTTAGCACTAGTGTTCCTAGTTGACCTTCTCTGTTTATAGAACCTGAACTTCAAGTGCTATAGCACCCACTACAAAAAAAAGACACATCCGTGACATTTTGGGCCGAACGAATTTTTTTCTGTCATACATATGACACTTCTATGATGATAATTGTGACAAAACCCGGTATCATCATAGATGTGCTGGGCTCCTACTTCTATGACAAAAAATCATGACAGAAAATGGGCTTTTCGTCCTGGGCGGGCCGGAGACGCAGCTGCATGACATTCTTTGGGCCGTCCATGACGGAAAAAACCGTGGTAGAAGCGAGGGCGAGGAAAATTTCGGGGAGTTCCCGGTTACGGTGGGAGGTCGGGGGCGAGTGATGCGCGTTTCTCTCGTACACATACGCGCGTGTGTGCGAGGCGTTGGCTCTAACTAAACCCGAGCGAGGCGTTGGGCTCTAGCTGAACCCGAGCGATTGCACTGCAGGCTACGCGTTACTGAACCCGAGCGATCGAACGATGGCGGTTAACTAAACCCGATCGAGCGATTCCTTCGCTACTGCTGCTAACTGAAGTCGATCGATGCTGCCTCTGGATGAACAGTGAGCGTTGCATGGGGGGGGTTGGATGAACAGTTCCTGGTGGGAGTGGATGAACAGGACACCGTGGTGTTGCCTCTGGATGAACATGACCCCGATCGATCGAGCCGGTTGGGGCTGGATGAACCGGACCCCGTGGAGGGCTGGATGAACAGGACCACCCCGTGGAGGGCAGGATGAATAGTAGACGGTGGAGGGCAGGATGAATAGTAGCCCGTGGAGGGGTGGTTGAACAGGAGCCCGTGGAAAGGGCTGGTTGAACTATAGTCAGTGGAGTAGCGCGCGGTGGAGGTTGGATGAACAGGAGCCCGTGGATGAACAGTCGCAGGTGGAGGCTGGAGGAGGTCGACGGTGGATGAACAGTAGCTCGTGGAGGCTGGAGGGGGTCGACGGTGGAGATGAAAAGTATCCCGTGGAGTCCCGTTTTGCGGTACGCCACACCCTTCCCGATGAACAGGACCCCCGTTTCGACCGTAGCGCTCCAACACAAGTCCGTTTCCTCCGTTTTGCGGTATGCCACACTTCTCCCGATCAACAGGACCCCCGTTTCGACCGTAGGAGGTCCGTTTCCTCTGTTTTGCGGTACGCCAGACCCCTCCTGATGAACAGGATCCCGTTTCGAACGTGGCCGGTCGAACACAAGGCTGTTTCCTCCGTTTTGCGGTACGCCAGGCCTCGTTTCCATCACCTGTTCCGTCCAAGACCTCCCGATGAACACGACCACGCATTCCATTCCAACCCAGCCGGTTGGCTCCCACGCGTTCCGTTGCCTCCCCATGAACATGACGCATTCCGTTGCCTCCCCATGAACACGACGACGACGCTATTTCACCGTTCCGACCCAGCCATGTACATGAGCCCTGGCCGTACGTATGCACGAGTAGGCATTCGAGACCCCACCCGTATGTACACATACGTGCCTGTATTTTCTTTCTTGCACCCTGGCCGCTCTATGTACGTGTACATGCTACGTGCGCGCCTCTACTAGGACACGTGCGCGCCTCTACTACGACACGTGCACGCCTCTACATCGACGAGTATGTACGTACACGTTCGCGACCAGAATGACAACGCTACGTATGCTTCGACCAGGTGGGTCCCGATTGTCAAGCACTTCCTTGCCTGCAAAGATGTAGCTGGTGGGTCCCAGCAGTCAGGGGGCGAATCATTTTTTTGCCCGGACGCACTTCCTTGCGTGCGAAGATGTACCTGGTGGATCCCAGCAGTTAGGGGAAACATTTTTTTCATGAAATACAGTGCCCTGTCCGGTGGGTCCCAGCTGTCAGGTGGAGGAATCATTATTTTCCGCGTAATAAGGAGGCACTTCCTTGCTCCGGCCGTGGACCCAGCTGTCAGCCTCTCCACGTACAGTCCATGTCCGATGGAAGTCGTTCCTTAACCACATTGATCATGCTGCGCCGAGAGCACCAGGGCGGTGGACGACGACGAGGCCTAGGAAGGGGACGACACTAAGGCAGGGAAGACTCGGCAGTTGTTTCCCACGCGGAGGGGAGTATGACTGTACGAGGGTTTACTGGTTCGTCTGCCATCGCCGGAGATAACAGCAGGTGTGGGTGAGTAGAGGGATGGCTAGGCCAGCGATGGGAGTACGGTCGGGCGGTGAGGCCTGCGCGGCAGCACAGCCGGCCGCGAGGAGGAGGGAGTAGGCAGTCCCGCCGGCGCTTGTTTGAGCGGCTGGAGCAGGAAGAGCAGAGATTGAAGAAGCACGACGGCCGTTGGATGGACATCCAACAGTCAGTGCTTGTGCGTCAACCTTTTTTTAGGAAAGCCTAAAATATGTGGAAAACAACATACAACCCATCTGCCATTATTCCTAATAATTCACAGCCCATTTGCTAATTCTTAAGGTTTTTTTGGAGCCCATATTCTTTTTGTTAGCATTACGGCCCATATTGTGGCAACGGTTATAAAATTATACGAAATTTTGCATATTTCGGTGCGGTCCGAACTGTTTTTAATCCCGAAATTTCGACTCACATTCAAACTGATTTTAAAAATAAATTTATATCAATATAAAATCCAACAAATTCTCCACGCATAAAAATTAATGTAATTTAAAATCTTGAAATGAAAAAAAGATATCTGAAACTAATTGCCGGTTTGATGTGTTTTAAAAATGTACAACCCATTTCTCATTATTGATGGGCCATTTTCTCAGCCAGCCGAATGAAAGCTCTCCTCGTCTTGAAAGATTTGCAGCCCAACAGGCCTGACAAAGCGACTTACTTGACAAATCACAAAAAAAACTGGGATGTGGCCGTGGACCCAACTGTCAGCCTCTCCACATACAGTACTCTTCCGATGGAAGTCGTTCCTTGACCACGTTGACCACGCCGCATGGAGAGCACCACGGCGGTGGACGACAGCGAGGCCTAGGAAGGGGATGACGCGGCAATGGAAGCCCGTGCGGAGAGGACTACGAGGGTTCACTGGTTCGGCTGCGGTGTGAGGCTGCCGTCGCCGCAGGGCCTGGCCAGCAGTGGGAATAGTAGATGGCGGTGAGGCCTCTACGGCAGCACAGCTAGCCACGGGAGGCAGGAGCATGCGGCACGACCGGCGCTGTTTTGGGCGGCTGGAGCAAGAAGACCAGAGGTTGAAGAAGCACTACAGCCATTGGATGGACATCGTACGGTCACTGGAGCTAGAATCGTTGATATTGACTAAGTTGACAAAGCCCTTCGTCCCCGTCAACTTAGTAGGCCCACAAGTCAGCCTCCCAGCAAGGTGGGTCCCAGCTAGCCGGGGGAGTATTCATTTTTTATGCGTAATAAGGAGGCACTTCTGGTGGGTCCGAGCTGACAGCGGGGGGAACGTTTTTTCACGAAATACGGTGGCCCGTCCGGTGGGTCCCAGCAGTCAGGGGGAAACGATTTTTTTCGCAAAATACTGGTGGCCCGTCCGGTAGGTCCCTGCTGTCAAGTGGAGGAATCATTATTTTCCGCGTAATAAGGAGGCACTTCCTTGCTGCCACCGTGGACCTAGCTGTCAGCCTCTCCATGTACAGTCCACGTCCGATGGAAGTCGTTCCTTGACCACGTTGACCACACCGCGCCGAGAGCACCAGGGTAGTGGACGACGGCGAGGCCTAGGAAGGGGACGACGCGGAGCCGGTGAAGACGCGGCAGTGGATGCCCACTCAGAGAGGAGTATGAGGGTTCACTCATTCGGTTGCGGTGTGAGGCTGCCGTCGCCGCAGGGCCTGGCCAGCGGTGGGAATAGTAGGGGGCGGTGAGGCCTCTGCGGCAGCACAGCCGACCACGGGAGGCAGGAGCAGGCGGCACGACCGGCGCTGCTTTAGGCGGCTGGAGCAAGAAGACTAGAGGTTGAAGAAGCACTACGGCTGTTGGATGGACATCATACGGTCACTGCAGCTAGAATCGTTTATATTGACTAAGTTGACAAAGCCCTTGGTACGTCAACTTAGTAGGCCCACAGGTCAGCTTCCGAAACGGTGCGCCCCAGATGTCAGGGGGAGGAATCATTTTTTGGGCGGGTGAAGCTAGAATATCCGAGATTGAAGAAGAAGCACGACATCCGTTGGATGGACATCCAACGACCACTGCTGCTAGAACCGTGTGTTGACTATAAGTTGACAAAGCCTTGCATACGCGTCAACTCTGTTTTTTAGGGGACGCGTCAACTTAGTAAGGCCAGAAGTGTGTGGCAGAGAACTTATAGCCCATTTGAGATTTGTAAGAATGTGTAGCCCATTTTTGAATTTTAATGGAATTTACTACAGCCCATTTACAGTTTGTTAAAAGTACAGCCCATTTCAACCAACCGTTCAAAACAGAATTCAATAAAATTTCCCACATTTTGATGGGATCCGAAATATTTTTATCCCGAAATTTCTAGTCAGATTAAATACAATTTCAATATAAATTTATATTACGTAAAAATCCAACGAAACATTGCGCTCGCAACAATTAATGAAATTAAAATTTTCAATATCCAAAAATAATATTTTATAAAGTAATCACGTGTTTGGTGCATTTTTTTATAGTTACTGCCCAGTTTTTATAATTACATCCCATTTATTATTTCTTAAAGCCCATTTTCTTGTTAAGCCTAACGCATCCCTCCTAGGAAAGATTTGCAGCCCAGCGGGGCGGAGAATAACAACTTGACCTTGCCTGGGTATTCCTAAAAAAAGTATAGCTGGGCTAGCCATTTTCAGCTTGAAAAAAAATTAATATCTGGGCTGGATTCTGGCCTGGGCTAGACGGCCACAGCCCACCCAGTTAATACCTGCAGCGATGTTTTCGTTGTTGTTCAGAGGAGAAAAATTAATATCTGAGCTAAACATCGAAAAACTCTGTAGTGCTCACACCTCAAAAACACAAATACTGCTCGAGCTGCTTGGTCCCAGCTGTCGGCCGCTTCTTGTGCAATTCTCTCGTTTATTGACGACTATATAGGTTGACAATGGTGTGGGACCATGATGTCAGGAAACTAGGGGGAAGCAAAATAAATTACTCCAGTGAGCACTTCCACCTCTGCCTCGTTGTCTCCCGTGGAAACCCCTTTTCTCCCTTTTTTTTGCTCGGGCAAGGACCAATGCATGCATCACGTCCCATGTGGTTATTAGGCAAGAAATAAAAGCACTTTGCATGCTATGAATTATGATGGCCTGCATGGGTAGCTAATAAGGCATCCTCTTAACTGCTGTGATTAAATGTTGTGTTTAGAAGAGAGAAATATTCTTCTTTTCCACCAATCTGCTTGCACCTAGGTTGTGATGCACCTTCTAATACGACTTATTCACCAAGACGGAGGGAGTATAGTTTTATACATATATATATATATAATAAGGAGGCACTTGCGTACGTGAGGCTATGGACCTGGTGGGTCCCCATTGTCATCCTCTCCAAGTAAAGTCATCTCCCCGCCCGCGCGCGCTTTTCGCCCAAAATAGTCAGCGCCGCCTGCCCCGCTTCCCGGTGCAGGCGATTGCTCCGCCTTCAAACGACACAAGTGTCATCCGTCCGTCCATCTGCCGCCCACATTAATGATACGCGGCTGCCGAGGAGGCTACTCCAGCGCCACACGTCCGTCCCGCCGCCCGCCCACCATTGCTATATAAACTGCTGCACCGGCCATAGCCGCAGTCATCTGCATCTGTTCCCTTTCTCCTGTCCACACCACTACTGCCCACCATGGCTTCCTCGCGCTCCAACGCTCTTCGGGATGGGCGGACGACGGACCACAAGGAGATGGCAGCCATTGCTGCCGACCGGCTGGCCGGCAGGCAGCCGGAGGATGATGCTGTCCCAATGGAGAACATGGTAGTCGACGATCCGGCGCCAACCCCCTCCTCCGCGCCATCCTCGCCGGTGCATTGCACCATGACCATCGGCGAGGCCCATGCCCAATATATGGACAGTGTGAGGCAGATGGGTCAGGAGCAGTTCTGGGAGGCGCAGGCCGCCGCCGCCTACAACCACCATCTCCTCCAGGAGCACCTGCAGGCGGAGGAGCAGATCGCCGCGGAGTGGGCGGAGCAGGAGGCGCTGCTCGACTCGTACCGCTCCGCCCGCAAGGGCCGCCTCGAGCGCTGGCGGTACCGCATGCAGGTGGCGGAGGCTGCGGCCGCCTACAAAGTTGCTAGCAAAGAGGGCGATGAAGCGGGTGAGGCGCTGTTTGGCGAGACCGAGGACGAGGCAGAGGACAATGCCGGCTCCGACGAGTCCCCACTCCGCTGGCGTCGATGAGGCCCTGCTCCGCCGAGGCCCCGCGGCGCCAACAACGAGGTAGAGGACACCGCCGGCTCCGCCGAGGCCCCGCCCTGCCAACAACGAGGCAGAGGACATCACTGGCTCAGCCAAGGCCCCACCCTGCCGGCAACGCGGGGGAGGATTTCCACCACTCCACTGAGGCGCCGCCCGCCGGCAACGAGACATAGGACATCGCCGGCTCCGCCGAGGCCCCGCCCCACTGCCAACGAGGCCGCGGCACACAGAAAGCGAGGAAGAGTAGAACACGGTAGGTCACCGCCCCTCGGGTCCATGTAAGGCCACCGCTGCTACCCTCCTGTTGAAGCCAAGCTAGGCGGGTTGACCATTGACGGCCCTTTAGCTTCTTGGCGGCGACGTGGAGTCGGGGAGTTCTGCTGGAGAATAACGCTGCTTCTACTTAACTGCTGGTGCAGTTGGCTGACTGACACGTGGGCCCAACAAGCCACATGTCAGTTACGCAACTGCACCTGTAGTTAAGTCACTGAAGCTTTTGTTTGGCTCAGCGGGACACAGGTGGGTAGCTTCGGTTAATTAATTATACCTCCAGCGCACCCCTTTTTAGTTGAAGAATGTATGAAATGTAAAGAAATTTTCCATGTTCATATGAAATCCGACCGTTTATGAATGAATTTATTTTGATTAGTTCGGATTCATGATCACTGGCATTGGATGAACATGCAAAACAATACGTACTAGCATTATTCCCAGGGTGATCACCTCGTTTGCAGCAGTTTCACATGTACTCCCTCCGGTCCTTTCTAGTCTGCATACAAGTTTTGTCTGCCATCAAAGTATCTTTACTTTGACCAATCTTATACAAAAAAGTACGCACTTTCACAACATGCGAAGTAAAAAGAAATAGAAGGAGTACAAAGAGTTTGAGCAGCTTTTTAGCGTTTCTGTACATTGCAATCAAACACATAGGACTGGCAATTCATAGAGAACATTCAAAACAATCGATGATTATGCATCTCAGCGAGTCACATGTCAGAGGCAATATTTACTTCACAACTAAAGAATAAAGAAAAAATGATCGACGCTGCTGACAGCAAAGGGCGTCCCATTTGAAAATATCAAACGCATGTCTTGCTAAAATCAATGAGCAAAATTTGACAAGGTTGTCCCATTCCAAAATATCAAATGCCTACGATTGTGGAATGGGAGGGTTTGCCATCAGTTCGGACATTGACATGGCACCTCGTGCTAAATAAACCATCTGTTCTTTTTGTGCAGTTCCACCAAAATCAACCAAATTCGCGCGCAGCTTGTATGATTTCGCCCTTATATGTTGCAACGCCTTGAACTTATCGGCACCTCCTTTCTTGTGGTGGAAATGAATGATTCGATGTATTCATGAACATTTTGTGCAGTTCGCATTGAAATCAAGCTGAGCACCCCTGTTTGCACAAATACAGAAAAGTGATTAGTATAGAGCAAACTGTACTATGAATTGACAGTTTCAACAGGCACATACATGGTCCATGTAGAGCACACTTTTAGAAAAATGGAACTCAGCAGAAAGAATCCTAGAACAACATTGTACTCGCGCATCACAGCAAAAAAATGGAGATTTTGTCAGTCCTTCTGAGCTGAAGTTAGTTTGGTATTGTGGGGAGTAATGTAACCATCCTTCAACTGCTCCTTCTGATGATAAGATAGACATGGCTTCTTCATCCTGGCATAATCGGAACTAGTCACTTCACGTACTCCATATTCTTCTTCAGAGGAAGATGATCCTGTTGTGCAAAGACAAGAGGACTACTAAATGCTAGCATCACTGTTTGCTCGAAAAAAAAGGAAAGGACATATTTAAAACATCACAGATGAAGCACTTCTCAAGGACAATACCACTTTTCATGACAGTATCTAAACAGTAGCACAACACCAATAGAGATGAAAAAGCTCAATCATATGGATGAAATCAGTGGGCGAGTACCAACCTTTGTCAGGAGGCTTATTGTGTAGAGCATACAGATGAAGCAATTCTCTGGAACCATCTGTTGCTATCTACGGTGGTGGCCATGCTTACTATATACTCCTCGATTAGTTTAATGTTTCCAACATCTTCTTGTGCAGTTCCACTAAAATATATGGTATCTTCAAAGAAGATCCCTGTTTGCACAAGTAGAGATAATTACATATTACATTAAGAGTGGTGTGACGCCCCTGATTCAATCGTACACTAATCATGCACACAAATGTGTACGATCAAGATCAGGGACTCACGAGAAGATATCACAACACAACTCTAAAACATAAATAAGTCATACAAGCATCATAATACAAGCTAGAGGCCTCGAGGGCTCGAATACAAGAGCTCGATCATAGACGAGTCAGCGGAAGCAACAATATCTGAGTACAGACATAAGTTAAGCAAGTCTGCCTTAAGAAGGCTAGCACAAACTGGGATACAGATTGAAAGAGGCGCAGGCCTCCTGCCTGGGATCCTCCTAAACTACTCCTGGTCGTCGTTAGTGGGCTGCACGTAGTAGTAGGCACCTCCCGAGTAGTAGTAGTCATCGTCGACGGTGTCGTCTGGCTCCTGGACTCCAACATCTGGTTGCGACAACCAGGTAGAAGGGATAGGGGGAAAAGAGGGAGCAAAGCAACCGTGAGTACTCATCCAAAGTACTCGCAAGCAAGGAGCTACACTACATATGTATGCATTGGTATCAAAAGGAATAAGGCTATCATATATGGACTAAACTGCAGAATGCCGGAATAAGAGGGGGATAGCTAGTCCTGTCGAAGACTACGCTTTTGGTAACCTCCATCTTGCAGCAGGAGAAGAGAGTAGATGGTAAGTTCACCAAGTAGCATCGTGTAGCATAATCCTAACCGATGATCCTCCCCTCGTCGCCCTGTGAGAGAGCGACCACCGGTTGTATCTGGCACTTGGAAGGGTGTGTTTTATTAAGTATCCGGTTCTAGTTGTCATAAGGTCAAGGTACAACTCCAAGTCGTCCTGTTACCGAAGATCACGACTATTCGAATAGATTAACTTCCCTGTAGGGGTGCACCACATTTCCCAACACGCTCGATCCCCTTTGTCCGGACACACTTTTCTGGGTCATGCCCGGCCTCGGAAGATCAACACGTCGCAGCCCTACCTAGGCACAACAGAGAGGTCAGCACGCCGGTCTAAATCCTATGGCGCAGGGGTCTGGGCCCATCGCCCTTTGCACACCTGCACGTTGCAAACGCGGCCGGAAGCAGAACTAGCCCCCTTAATACAAGAGCAGGCTTACGGTCCAATCCGGCGCGCGCCACTCAGTCGCTGACGTCATGAAGGCTTCGGTTGATACCACGACGTCGAGTGCCCATAACTGTCCCCGCGTAGATGGTTAGTGCGTATAGGCCAGTAGCCAGACTCAGATCAAATACCAAGATCTCGTTAAACGTGTTAAGTATCCGCGAACGCCGCCCAGGGCCAGGCCCACCTCTCTCCTAGGTGGTCTCAACCTGCCCTGTCGCTCCGCCACAAAGTAACAGTCGAGGGCCGTCGGGAACCCAGGCCCACCTCTACCGGGATGGAGCCACCTGCCCCTTCAGCCCCCAACTCCGAACAGTACCACAGGTAATGTAACAGTGTAAAGTATATAGTATATGCCCGTGATCACCTCCCGAAGTGATCACGGCCCAGTAGTATAGCGTGGCAGACGGACAAGAGTGTAGGGCCACTGATGGAACACTAGCATCCTATACTAAGTAGTAGGATAGCAGGTAAAGGTAACAACAGTAGTAGCAAGGATAGGCTATGCAACAGTATAGGATTAACTGAAAGCAGTAACATGCTACACTACTCTAATGCAAGCAGTATAGAGAAGAGTAGGCGATATCTGGTGATCAAGGGGGGGCTTGCCTGGTTGCTCTGGCAAGAGAGAGGGGTCGTCGACACCGTAGTCGATCAGGGCAGCAGCGACGTCAGTCTCGTAGTCTACCGGAGAGAAGAGGGGGGAGAAACAATAAATATAATGCAAACAAAGCATCACAAAACATAAAGACGCAATACGCGGTCCTAGGGATGACCTAACACGGTGCTACATGTTACAGACGGAGCAAGAAAATATCTGTGGATATCTCCCGGGCTTTGTGCATTTACCGAACGGACGATCCGGAGGGGGAGGTTCCATGTTTGTCGTGTTGGAGGCATGTGATGGATGGACGTGAAGCATATTCAGACTCATCTTATTTTTCTGATCATTTTTCATATACAAATCTTTTTCATCCGAGCTACGGTTATTTTTGTATGAATTTCCAAAGTTTTAACAGTATTCTAGAATTTTGTGTTTAATTTAAATCCAAATTGACCAAGTCAATGTGACTAGTCAAAAGGAGAGGTGGTGGCCCATATGACACTGATTTAATAATTTCCAAAATACTTATATAATCTATTTAGATGGGACCCACTTGTCATTTGCTAAAAGGGTTAATTAGCACCAAACTAATACTAAGCTAAACATAGACTAATTAACAAGGGCCGGCCATTAGTGGACAGAGTCCAGCCGGCCACACACGCACTACATAGAACGCATAGCTAGGGGTTACTTATGTTCATGTTAACAGAACAAGGCATTTTGCAATTTTCATAGAATTTAATCCATGCCATATTTGAATTTGGTCCAATGGAATAATTTGGAGGTTGTCATGTGAACTCCTAACACAAATTAATTTCAACGAAGTTAGACTTTGTTTGACCATAGTTTTGTTGCCATCTAGAGAGCTAAGAAGGTAGAAATAGAAAAAGCTAGCCATCGCTACAGTAACATTCAGTTACTGTAGCAGCGCCAGCAGAGCAGCGATATGTAACGACAGGAGCGGCGAGGGTGCGGGAGCAGAGCTCCGAGCCCGAGAGGGCAGCGGCGGCAAGCAGGCACATGCGCGGGCGGCAGTTGTTGGGGAACGTTGCAGAAAACAAAAATTTTCCTACTCGTTTCACCAAGATCCATCTAGGAGTTCATCTAGCAACGAGTGATCGGATTGCATCTACATACCTTTGTAGATCACGCGCGGAAGCGTTCAAAGAACGGGGATGAGGAAGGTGTACTCGACGTGATCCAAATCACCGATGACCAGCACCGAACGGACGGCACCTCCGCGTTCAACACACGTACGGGACGGGAGACGTCTCCTCCTTCTTGATCCAGCAAGGGGAAGGAGAGGTTGATGAAGATCCAGCAGCACGACGGCATGGTGGTGGATGCAGGGCGTCACAGTAGCAGGGCTTCGCCTATGCTACAAGAGGGAGACGTAACGGGGAGAGAGGGAGGCGCCAGGGGCTGGGGTATGAAGTCCCTCCTCTCCCTCACTATATATAGGAGGGCCAAGGGGGGGTGGTGCGCAGCCTAGGAGATCCAATCTCCTAGGTGCGGCTGCCAAGGGGAGGTTTCCCTCCCCCCAAGGCACCTCGAGGTGCCTTCCACCACTTGGACTCTTCCTTTGTGGAAACCCTAGGCGCATGGGCCTATAGGGGCTCGTGCCCTTGGCCCATATAGGCCAAGGCGCACCCCCTACAGCCCATGTGGCCCCCCGGGACAGGTGGCCCTACCCGGTGGGCCCCCGGGACCCTTCCGGTGGTCCCGGTACAATACCGATAACCCCGAAACTTGTCCCGATGGCCGAAACAGCACTTCCTATATATATAATTTTTTTACCTCCGGACCATTCCGGAACTCCTCGTGACGTCCGGGATCTCATCCGGGACTCCGAACAACATTCGGGTTACTGCATATACATATCTTCACAACCCTAGCGTCACCAAACCTTAAGTGTGTAGACCCTACGGGTTCGGGAGACAAGCAGACATGACCGAGACGACTCTCCGGTCAATAACCAACAGCGGGATCTGGATACCCATGTTGGCTCCCACATGCTCCACGATGATCTCATCGGATGAACCACGATGTCGAGGATTCAACAACCCCATATGCAATTCCCTTTGTCAATCGATATGTTACTTGCCCGAGATTCGATCGTCGGTATCCCAACACCTCGTTCAATCTCGTTACCGGCAAGTCACTTTACTCGTACCGTAATGCATGATCCCGTGACCAGACACTTGGTCACTTTGAGCTCATTATGATGATGCATTACCGAGTGGGCCCAGTGATACCTCTCCGTCATACGGAGTGACAAATCCCAGTCTCGATCCGTGTCAACCCAACAGATACTTTCGGAGATACCCGTATTCTACCTTTATAGTCACCCAGTTACGTTGTGACGTTTGGTACACCCAAAGCACTCCTACGGTAACCGGGAGTTACACGATCTCATGGTCTAAGGAAAGGATACTTGACATTGGAAAAACTCTAGCAAACGAACTAACCGATCTTTATGCTATGTTTAGGATTGGGTCTTGTCCATCACATCATTCTCCTAATGATGTGATCTCGTTATCAATGACATCCAATGTCCATAATCAGGAAACCATGACTATCTGTTGATCAACGAGCTAGTCAACTAGAGGCTTACTAGGGACATGTTGGTGTCTGTTATTCACACATGTATTACGATTTCCGGATAACACAATTATAGCATGAATAAAGACAATTATCATGAACAAGGAAATATAATAACAATGCTTTTATTATTGCCTCTAGGGCATATTTCCAACAGTCTCCCACTTGCACTAGAGTCAATAATCTAGTTACATTGTGATGAATCGAACACCCATGGAATTCTGGTGCTGATCATGTTTTGCTCTAGGGAGAGGTTTAGTCAATGGATCCGCTACATTCAGGTCCGTATGCACTTTACAAATCTCTATGTCTCCATCTTGAACATTTTCACGAATGGAGTTGAAGCGACGCTTGATGTGCCTTGTCTTCTTGTGAAACCTGGGCTCCTTGGCAAGAGCAATAGCTCCAGTGTTGTCACAGAAGAGCTTGATCGGCCCCGACGCATTGGGTATGACTCCTAGGTCGGTGATGAACTCCTTCACCCAAATTGCTTCATGCGCTGCCTCCGAGGCTGCCATGTACTCCGCTTCACATGTAGATCCCGCCACGACGCTTTGCTTGCAACTGCACCAGCTTACTGCCCCACCATTCAAAATATACACGTATCCGGTTTGTGACTTAGAGTCATCCAGATCTATGTCGAAGCTAGCGTCGACGTAACCCTTTACGACGAGCTCTTCGTCACCTCCATAAACGAGAAACATTTCCTTAGTCCTTTTCAGGTACTTCAGGATATTCTTGACCGCTGTCCAGTGTTCCTTGCCGGGATTACTTTGGTACCTTCCTACCAAACTTACGGCAAGGTTTACATCAGGTCTGGTACACAGCATGGCATACATAATAGAACCTATGGCTGATGCATAGGGGATGATGCTCATCTCTTCTATATCTTCTGCCGTGGTTGGACATTGAGCTGAGCTCAATTTCATACCTTGTAACACAGGCAAGAACCCCTTCTTAGATTGATCCATATTGAACTTCTTCAATATCTTATCAAGGTATGTACTTTGTGAAAGACCTATGAGGCGTCTCGATCTATCTCTATAGATTTTGATGCCTAATATATAAGCAGCTTCTCCAAGGTCCTTCATTGAAAAACTTTTATTCAAGTAGGCCTTAATGCTGTCCAAGAGTTCTATATCATTTCCCATCAAAAGTATGTCATCTACATATAATATGAGAAATGCTACAGAGCTCCCACTCACTTTCTTGTAAACGCAGGCTTCTCCATGAGTCTGTGTAAACCCAAACGCTTTGATCATCTCATCAAAGCGAATGTTCCAACTCCGAGATGCTTGCACCAGCCCATAAATCGAGCGTTGGAGCTTGCACACCTTGTCAGCATTCTTAGGATCGACAAAACCTTCCGGCTGCATCATATACAATTCTTCCTTAAGGAAACCATTAAGGAATGCCTTTTTGACGTCCATTTGCCATATTTCATAATCGTAGAATGCGACAATTGCTAACATGATTCGGACGGACTTCAGCTTCGCTACCGGTGAGAAAGTCTCATCGTAGTCAACCCCTTGAACTTGTCGATAACCCTTAGCGACAAGCCGAGCTTTATAGATGGTCACATTACCATCCGCGTCTGTCTTCTTCTTAAAGATCCATTTATTTTCTATGGCTCGCCGTTCAACGGGCAAGTCAGTCAAAGTCCATACTTCATTTTCATACATGGATCCTATCTCGGATTTCATGGCTTCTAGCCATTTGTCGGAATCCGGGCCCGCCATCGCTTCTTCATAGTTCGAAGGTTCACCGTTGTCTAACAGCATGATTTCCAAGACAGGGTTGCCGTACCACTCTGGTGCGGAACGTGTCCTTGTAGACCTTCGAATTTCAGTAGGGGCTTGATCAGAAGTATCTTGACCATTATCATTAACTTCCTCTCTAGTTGGTGCAGGCACCTCAGAAACATTTTCTTGAGTTGCGCCATTTTCCGGTTCAAGAGGTAATACTTCATCAAGCTCTACTTTCCTCCCACTTACTTCTTTCGAGAGAAACTCTTTCTCTAGAAAGGACCCATTCTTGGCAACAAAGATCTTGCCTTCGGATCTGAGGTAGAAGGTATACCCAATAGTTTCTTTTGGGTATCCTATGAAGACGCATTTTTCCGACTTGGGTTCGAGCTTTTCAGGTTGAAGTTTCTTGACATAAGCATCGCATCCCCAAACTTTCAGAAACGACAGCTTAGGTTTCTTCCCAAACCATAATTCAAATGGTGTCGTCTCAACGGATTTCGACGGAGCCCTATTTAAAGTGAATGCGGCAGTCTCTAAAGCATAGCCCCAAAAAGATAGCGGTAAATCGGTAAGAGACATCATAGATCGCACCATATCTAATAGAGTGCGATTACGACGTTCGAACACACCATTACGCTGAGGTGTTCCAGGCGGCGTGAGTTGTGAAACTATTCCACATTTTCTTAAGTGTGTGCCAAATTCGTGACTCAAGTATTCTCCTCCACGATCTGATCGTAGAAACTTGATTTTCCTGTCACGTTGATTCTCAACCTCACTCTGAAATTCCTTGAACTTATCAAAGGTTTCAGACTTGTGTTTCATTAAGTAGATATACCCATATCTACTCAAATCATCAGTGAGGGTGAGAACATAACGATAGCCACCGCGAGCCTCAACACTCATTGGACCGCACACATCTGTATGTATGATTTCCAATAAGTTGGTTGCTCGCTCCATTGTTCCTGAGAACGGAGTCTTGGTCATTTTACCCATGAGGCATGGTTCGCACGTGTCAAATGATTCATAATCAAGAGACTCTAAAAGTCCATCTGCATGGAGCTTCTTCATGCGTTTAACACCTATGTGACCAAGGCGGCACTGCCACAAATATGTGGGACTATCATTATCAACCTTACATCTTTTGGTACTCACACTATGAATATGTGTAGCATTACGCTCGAGATTCATTAAGAATAAACCATTCACCATAGGAGCATGACCATAAAACATATCTCTCATATAAATAGAACAACCATTATTCTCGGATTTAAATGAGTAGCCAATTAAACGAGATCCCGATACAATGTTCATGCTCAAAGCTGGCACTAAATAACAATATTAAGGTTCAAAACTAATCCCGAAGGTAAATATAGAGGTAGCGTGCCGACGGCGATCACATTGACCTTGGAACCATTCCCGACGCGCATCGTCACCTCGTCCTTTGCCAGTCTCCGCTTATTCCGCAGCCCCTGCTTTGAGTTACAAATGTGAGCAACTGCACCGGTATCAAATACCCAGGAGCTACTACGGGTACTAGTAAGGTACACATCAATTACATGTATATCATATATACCTTTTGTTTTGCCGGCCTTCTTGTCCGCTAAGTATTTGGGGCAGTTCCGCTTCCAGTGACCACTTCCCTTGCAATAAAAGCACTCAGTCTCGGGCTTGGGTCCATTCTTTGGCTTCTTCCCAGCAGCTTGCTTGCCGGGCGCGGCAACTCCTTTGCCATCCTTCTTGAAGTTCTTTTTACCCTTGCCCTTCTTGAACTTAGTGGTTTTATTGACCATCAACACTTGATGTTCCTTCTTGACTTCTACCTCTGCTGATTTCAGCATTGCAAATACCTCAGGAATGGTCTTTTCCATCCCCTGCATATTGAAGTTCATCACAAAGCTCTTGTATCTTGGTGGAAGCGACTGGAGGATTCTGTCAATGACCGCATCATCCGGGAGATTAACTCCCAGCTGAGACAAGCGGTTATGTAACCCAGACATAGTGAGTATGTGCTCACTGACAGAACTATTTTCCTCCATCTTACAGCTGAAGAACTTATCGGAGACTTCATATCTCTCGATCCGGGCATGAGCTTGAAAAACCATTTTCAGCTCTTCGAACATCTCATATGCTCCATATCTCTCAAAACGCTTTTGGAGCCCCGGCTCTAAGCTGTAAAGCATGCCGCACTAAACGAGGGAGTAGTCGTCAACACGTGTCTGCCAAGCGTTCATAACGTCTTGGTTCTGTGGGACGGGAGCTTCACCTAGCGGTGCTTGTAGGACATAATCTTTCTTGGTAGCTATGAGGATGATCCTCAGGTTCCGGACCCAGTCCGTATAGTTGCTGCCATCGTCTTTCAGCTTGGTTTTCTCTAGGAACGCGTTGAAGTTGAGGACTACGTTGGCCATTTGATCTACAAGACATATTGTAAAGATTTTAGACTAAGTTCATGATAATTAAGTTCATCTAATCAAAATATTAATGAACTCCCACTTAGATTAGACATCCCTCTAGTCATCTAAGTATTACATGATCCGAGTTAACTAGGCCGTGTCCGATCATCATGTGAGACGGACTAGTCAACATCGGTGAACATCTTCATGTTGATCGTATCTTCTATACGACTCATGCTCGACCTTTCGGTCTTCTGTGTTCCGAGGCCATGTCTGTACATGCTAGGCTCGTCAAGTCAACCTAAGTGTTTGCATGTGTAAATCTGTCTTACACCCGTTGTATGTGAACGTCTGAATAAAACACCCGATCATCACGTGGTGTTTTGAAACAGCGAACTGTCGCAACGGTGCACAGTTAGGGGGAACACTTCTTGAAATTATTATGAGGGATCATCTTATTTACTACCATCGTTCTAAGTAAACAAGATGCAAAACATGATAAACATCACATGCAATCAAATAATAAACGTGACATGATATGGCCAATATCACATAGCTCCTTTGATCTCCATCTTGGGGCTCCATGATCATCTTGTCACCGGCTTGACACCATGGTCTCCATCATCATGATCTCCATCATCGTGTCTCCATGAAGTTGCTCGCCAACTATTACTTCTACTACTAAGGCTAACGCGTTTAGCAATAAAGTAAAGTAATTTACATGGCGTTTCTCAATGACACGCAGGTCATATAAAAGAATAAAGACAACTCCTATGGCTCCTGCCGGTTGTCATGCTCATCGACATGCAAGTCGTGGATCCTATTACAATAGCATGAACATCTCATACATCACATATAGATCATTCATCACAACTTTGGCCATATCATATCACAAACCACTTGCTGCAAAAACAAGTTAGACGTCCTCTAATTGTTGTTGCAAGTTTTACGTGGCTGAATTAGGGTTCTAGCAAGAACGTCTTCTTACCTACGTTAAAGCCACAACGTGATTTGTCAATTTCTATTTACCCTTCATAAGGACCCTGTTCATCGAATCCGCTCCAACTAAAGTGGGAGAGACAGACACCCGCCAGCCACCTTATGCAACTAGTGCATGTTAGTCGGTGGAACCGGTCTCACGTAAGCGTACGTGTAAGGTTGGTCCGGGCCGCTTCATCCCACAATACCGCTGAAGCAAGAAAAGACTAGTAACGGCAAGAAAGTTGACAAATCTACGCCCACAACAAATTGTGTTCTACTCGCGCAAGAAGAACTACGCATAGACCTAGCTCATGATGCCACTGTTAGGGAACGTTGTAGAAAACAAAAATTTTCCTACTCGTTTCACCAAGATCCATCTAGGAGTTCATCTAGCAACGAGTGATCGGATTGCATCTACATACCTTTGTAGATCACGCGCGGAAGCGTTCAAAGAACGGGGATGAGGAAGGTGTACTCGACGTGATCCAAATCACCGATGACCAGCGCCGAACGGACGGCACCTCCGCGTTCAACACACGTACGGGACGGGAGACGTCTCCTCCTTCTTGATCCAGCAAGGGGAAGGAGAGGTTGATGAAGATCCAGCAGCACGACGGCATGGTGGTGGATGCAGGGCGTCACAGTAGCAGGGCTTCGCCTATGCTACAAGAGGGAGACGTAACGGGGAGAGAGGGAGGCGCCAGGGGCTGGGGTATGAAGTCCCTCCTCTCCCTCACTATATATAGGAGGGCCAAGGGGGGGTGGTGCGCAGCCTAGGAGATCCAATATCCTAGGTGCGGCTGCCAAGGGGAGGTTTCCCTCCCCCCCAAGGCACCTCGAGGTGCCTTCCACCACTTGGACTCTTCCTTTGTGGAAACCCTAGGCGCATGGGCCTATAGGGGCTGGTGCCCTTGGCCCATATAGGCCAAGGCGCACTCCCTACAGCCCATGTGCCCCCCGGGGACAGGTGGCCCTACCCGGTGGGCCCCCGGGACCCTTCCGGTGGTCCCGGTACAATACCGATAACCCCGAAACTTGTCCCGATGGCCGAAACAGCACTTCCTATATATAATTTTTTTACCTCCGGACCATTCCGGAACTCCTCGTGACGTCCGGGATCTCATCCGGGACTCCGAACAACATTCGGGTTACTGCATATACATATCTTCACAACCCTAGCGTCACCAAACCTTAAGTGTGTAGACCCTACGGGTTCGGGAGACAAGCAGACATGACCGAGACGACTCTCCGGTCAATAACCAACAGCGGGATCTGGATACCCATGTTGGCTCCCACATGCTCCACGATGATCTCATCGGATGAACCACGATGTCGAGGATTCAACAACCCCGTATGCAATTCCCTTTGTCAATCGATATGTTACTTGCCCGAGATTCGATCGTCGGTATCCCAACACCTCGTTCAATCTCGTTACCGGCAAGTCACTTTACTCGTACCGTAATGCATGATCCCGTGACCAGACACTTGGTCACTTTGAGCTCATTATGATGATGCATTACCGAGTGGGCCCAGTGATACCTCTCCGTCATACGGAGTGACAAATCCCAGTCTCGATCCGTGTCAACCCAACAGATACTTTCGGAGATACCCGTAGTCTACCTTTATAGTCACCCAGTTACATTGTGACGTTTGGTACACCCAAAGCACTCCTACGGTATCCGGGAGTTACACGATCTCATGGTCTAAGGAAAGGATACTTGACATTGGAAAAACTCTAGCAAACGAACTAACCGATCTTTATGCTATGTTTAGGATTGGGTCTTGTCCATCACATCATTCTCCTAATGATGTGATCTCGTTATCAATGACATCCAATGTCCATAGTCAGGAAACCATGACTATCTGTTGATCAACGAGCTAGTCAACTAGAGGCTTACTAGGGACATGTTGGTGTCTGTTATTCACACATGTATTACGATTTCCGGATAACACAATTATAGCATGAATAAAGACAATTATCATGAATAAGGAAATATAATAATAATGCTTTTATTATTGCCTCTAGGGCATATTTCCAACAGCAGCGTGGTTGAGCAGGGGCGCAGCTGGAGGGAAAAGTGGCAGTGAGCACGCCGGGACGCGGCGGGGTTGGATGCGAGGCGCGGCTGGCGCTAGTCGCGGGGCGCGGCGAGGAGCGTGGCCAGGATCAGCGAGCGCGGGCACAGCCGCCGTTGGATGCACGCGCGTGTGTGACGGCGACGAGCTTCAGGAGTGGCGGCGACACACGTGAATGTATCTACGGGGTGCAATTCGAGCAATGGCTCAAGCCATTCGAACGAGGGCACCACACTACGTCCGTAGGTGGCACGGTTGCGAGCTAGAATGGCCGGAAGTGGCCCGGACGACAACGTCCGACGGCGGTGACGGCTCAGCCGCGACGAAAATGAACCAACAAGGCATGAGAAGGAGCGAGAGGAGGTCGAGAAGGACCATGAGCTCACCTAGGGGGCGCACGGGGTCCCGTTGGCAGCTTAGTAGCAGCAGACATACGTGAATTCGACGGGAGCTCCGACGACCGAAGCGTGAAGAAGCGGTCGATCCCGGCGTTGTGGCGATGACCTGCTCGAACTACTCCTCGGAGTCGATGAAGAAAAAGCAGACGCAGCTCCAGGCGAGGGCCTGAATCGACGAGGTGGGCGATGGCCACACGGACGGAGGAGGCTATGGCAACGACAGCACGGGCAGGTGTGGGAGAGAGCGAAGCGGCGCGAGGAGGCGCTAGGGTTTGCAGGGTGTCTAGCTCGGCCTTATCCGACAGGGGAGCCGTGGGATGGCCGTCACACGTCCATCCGCGGCCACAGCGGCCAGATGCGCGCCATGGTCTCCTGTGAACAGGAAGGAAGGAGAAGGCATGACTGGGCTGGGCCAATTGTGCACTGTGGACGTAGAGCCCAGTCCAATAGGTAAGTTTGTCCATTTCCCTTTCTCTTTTTTTATGTTAATCATTTTGTCTTAGTTTTATATTTAGTTTACATAGCAAATAAGTTTTGCTTGGACTCAAACTTTGCAAAAAATTACTATGCAATATTATGGAGTGTCGCACAAAGTTTGGGGGCATTTGGAATTGTATAAGTATTTGTTTATTTTGAAAAGGCTATTCTTATTTATTGTTGGACCACTTTATAACTTCCTAGGTGTTAATTGGTGACTCAAATGATGTTGACTTCAACATTACAATTGGTCAGAAGAATTTTAGAATAATGCAAACATTTTAGTTTTACTGTTTCAAGAAATATTATATTTGACTATATTTTAAATTTTGAAATTGGCTTTGATTTTTCTCGAGTGGCAATTTGGCTTAGTTAAACTTGATAACGTGGCCCCATTAGTGTGAGATCACTGTAGCATGATTCTCAGGGTGTTACAAGTGGCATCAAATCAGTGGCAAAACAATTGCTCGTTCCAGCCATAGCAATAAATTAAGATGCAAAACTATATCATTACTTGTGTCATCATAGTTCCAGTGCTTCATTACAGCACCGGGAGTTGATTTTTGTTTTTCTTCCCCTTGTTCTTCCCCTTCATCACTTGGTTCAATAACAAACAAGCTTCGCCTTCAATGTAAGGTTTGGCATGTCAATTAGGGAGCACAAGTATAGTACTAAACTTCATTTTCTGATGAAAGTGGCAAAATACAGGCCAACAGTTGTGAAATATCCTTATCTTACCTCAATGGGATATTATGGTGCACATACAGATTGGAAGTCTTATCTCCATTTGTGCAGTTCACTAAAATCAGGCAACATTATCGTACAAGTAGCACAACATATGAATGCACACTGCAGAATCATGTGAAAGAAGGCTAGTACTGACCTCTCATGATGCGGAATTCAAACAACTCACAAGAAGAATATGTGAACCAAATTCGCCTTAACGGATAGGAAGTAAGATCTCCTCTTGTGCAGTTCCACTAAGATCAAGCAATCAAGCAACGTTATCGGTGTGACATTTTGGTTGAACTGCACAAAACACTCTTAAAACAAAAGTGTTTTGTGCAGTGCAACAAAAGGTCACAATGGCAACGAGGTGAAGCAGATAACCCTGTTTACATAGAGGTGCAAAGGAAACAATTAGTGGTCAATAACGGTGGATGACACAGAAGCCAACAAAAAGAAGCATCTACCTTATCTAAATGGGAAATAAAGCAAGGTAGTAGCATTTCTCAAACGGTGGCATTGATTAATATTAACATAGAGATTATATTAACAATAAAATTCATTAAACATGTAATTTGCTTTTAACTGTGGCATTGCATCAATTTTCCAGCGGCATTATTAGAGGGTGTTTGTTTACATGGACATTTTGGTGTAGGGACTAAAAAAACTCCGTGTCAGTCCCATCTAAACCAAAGAGGAGGGACTTTTAGGGACTAAAAGTGGGCATTTGGGACTAAAGAAAGAAGACCCCGAGGGAGTATTTTTGGGACTTTTTCCAACAGTTGCCCCTGCCACGCATCGCACCTTGTCTCTTTTAGTTCATTACTAGGGGTAACATGGTCTTTTAGCATGTCATTTAATAACCTCTAGTCCATGTTTAGTCCCTGGAACCTAGCAGGTAGGGACTAGGGAGTTTTTAACCAAACAGGGCCTTAGATTAACAACAGCTAATGAGTTGCACGGGACAGTGGACGCACCAACACCATGTGCATCTACCGATGTACTGTGGTCATGCACAGTCTATTGCAATAAAGAACAAACAACCAAGGAGCATATTTGGTATGGTCCCAGTTTTGTTATCTTTAGATGCCTTTCCCTATGTGAGCACAGCAAATCTAGTCCTGCTCAAACTCTACAGCCTTGTCCCTTCCTTTCCTTTTTGAACTAGTACTTTCGCCCCTTCCTTTCCTCTTTGAAACACGTCCTAGATTTATGCAATACAAATTTCCCCACTAATTTCCCCCATTCCTTTTCTCTTTGAACCACGTCCTAGATTAATGATATACAACTTTCCCCCTTCATTTCCTCTTTGAACCACGTCCTAGATTCATGCTATATACTACTTTTCCCACTACTTTCCCCCACTCCTTTCCTCTTTGAACCACGTCCTAGATTCATGGTATACATGCAGCTAGAGCAATGCATGTGGAGTAAGTAAATTATACCTTAAGGTTCTTGGGGTGTGGTTTGGTGGGCGACGGGACGGCGGCGAAGAAGAAGGGGTCGGAGGCCCTCCCGCGCCGCCGCTGGGTGGAAAGTGAACAGCTGCGCCGGTAGTCCCTCGCCGACGGCGACAGCGTTAAGCCTCCTTCCCTTCCCGGCGGACGGATCCTGCCGGCTCTTTGAGCAGAAGTGAGGGGAGAGAGAGGCCAACGAAGTCTTGTTTAGACCTGGAGAGGGTGAGAGAGTGTGAAGAGAGCAAGTATAAGCGATGAGGCTCCTGCGGGAGAGGGAGAGAGAGTGTGAAGAGAGCAACCAAGTTTGATGAGCGAACAGGCTAACCAGCTACACAACCCTCCCGTTATGTTCAACGAGAGGGAAATAACCTTTTATACATTCCTGCATTCGTGTGACAAGCATGCCGTGTTTTGTGTGTGTGTGTGTGTGTGTGGGAGTCATTGGGATTTCAATCATAATCGTGTCATGTGGCTTTGGTGGTAAGACTATCCATAGTGGTGCAGAAATAATGCAGCCTTAGTCACCTTACCTCTCTCTACGTAGTATGTTGGGTCCCACCAGTCAGAGGGTGAAACAAACAAATTAATAAGAAAAATTAAAAGCACCAGCGGTGTATGTTACCTCACACATCTCGCTACTGCTCGGGAACACTGTCCAATTGATCCCTCTGTTCGCTCACGTACTATTTTAAGTGAATCCTTATTATAACATGCACACAAATTTTGGGCACTTGTATTCGACTTAAGTCAGTGTGCCACTGTATCTCGTATACTTACTACTCCCTCCGTCTAGGTGTAATAAGTCACGTTAGAAGGTGCAACGGGACCAAGGTGCGTGCGTGTGTGCGTGTGTGTGTGTGTGTTTAACACCATGTGTGTGTTAGAGAGAGCGACAGATCGACCTACTCCTACAGAGAGATGTTGTGTAGTGTACGATTTTAGCCACGAGAGTCGGTGCATCCTCTCGTTTCCGGGCGTGTCCGGTAGGGACATGTGGACAGCTGCCATGCTCGCTCTTGACAAGCCTAGCCCACCCAAAGCCCCTCCATCTCCCGCGCGCGCTTCCCGCCCGAAACGGTCAGCGCGGCTCCAAAGAATCGGTGCCGCATTCATGCGCGGGCAGAGCGGACGCGACCTCTCACTGGCGCAAGAGTGATGGTTGCTTCGTCCGTCCAACTTACTGCTGGGTCTATGTGATTTTACAGCTCATTGGTCTTTATTACTAAGGTGGTAGGACTGCTGGATGTCCCATGCTTTCGGCGAAAGGAGGTATACTACTACTAGATTACAATTTTCTCCATTCTTACAGCGGAGGCGTGCAAGAGCAGTGAAAACACGCATGCTAAGTGATTACATGGCCCACCTCACACTATCACTGTGCGACACCTAACTCTTTACATAGTACTCCCTCCGTTCCTAAATATTACTAGATGAGTCCCCGCGCGTTGGCGCCGAACAGCGGTATATCTCTCTGCGCAAAATTATCAATTTCATATAACAAAAAAAAACTCTATAACTGCATGACAAATGTGGTAGCCAAACTAAATAAACTCCCATCATCATATAGATCATCCCACGTAAGGAAAAAAGATCAGCCAACTCCTACTGCATAATGGGATTATATTTTTCTTTCTGACATGTTAATGGGACTTAAAAGCTCACTTACATGCATGCTACCGGTGCATGCTTGCATGCAGACATGTTGATGTGATTTAAAACCCACTCACATGCATGTGGCACAGTATTTCTGCATGCTTGCATGTGGCTTAGTGCGGAGCCTCTCAACGTCAAGATCAGACGACTATTATGGACTGATTTACTTCATCTAACGGCTACATCAATTTTGATGGCGTGGCTCAAGGAGAGGATAGAGAATTCCTAGTAGTGGGGGCTAGCTATTACTAGTAGGTACAAGTCTTTGTAGAGATTCCACTACATACGGAACAAAATGAATGAATCTACACTTAAAATGCATCTATATACATCCGCATGTGGTTCATGGTGAAATCTCTACAAATACTTATATTTAGGAACGGAGGAAGTACTAGTATAGTACGTACTATAATTTATCAGCGAGATAAATTTGTACAATGCTATGAAGCTTCCAGCTTCTATTACATGTATATTGTGTCCAAGGTTGCCCGTTGCAACATTTCATCAAATACAAAGGAGACTAACATGCATGCTATTGCATCTCAATGATTGACATATCATAGCAAATATGTACTCCCTCCGTTCCAAAATAAGTTTCTCAACTTTGTGCAAACTTTAGTACAAAGTTGTACTACTACTAAAGTTGACACTTATTTTGGAACAGAGGAAGCTAAAGAAAAAAAACGATCCATGCAGTCCCTAGCCCTTGAACCATGAACCCTGACCAGGCTTCAATGTGCTGGCAACGTTCGAGCTTCCTAATAAATGAAGTTTGCAACCTTTTGACCATCGGATCATTTTGTGCAGTTTCACCAAAATCGATATGAGCATCCCTGTGGCAAAGAAATTGAACAAGCGTGATTAGAATAAGATTACTGGGACTAGTTGATGAGACATAAACTCATCACAAATACAATACATAGAAGCTAGTAGAGGTATGTGCGGGGCCAAGAAGTAGAGAAATATCCACAGGGAGTGATGTGGGCAGCTGGAGCAGTGGTGCAAGCGGGCTGTAAAGGGAGTTGTACCTGAGGGACGTAGCTCAACCTTGAGGAGGGCGGCGGGAGGCGGCAACTGCCCACGTCGTGGAGTGAGCAAGGGACGAAGGCAACCTCACCGGCTTTGTGAGAGAGAACGGCGGGGACCCCTGATCGGGACGTGCCGACAGTGGGTTTTCGCCGTCGGCGACGGCCACCGCATCTACACTAAGCATCCACCCCCTCCACAAGCGGACGTGATCCGCCGAGATGTTAGAGATGTGGCTACAGTCATTTTGTGCGAGAGAGTGTGAAGAGAGCAACCCCAGCAAGCAACCGTGTAGGCTGGCCCGTCCTGACTATGTATATAGTGGAGCGGTTTCCTCGTCCTTTCTCTCCATATGAACCTATCATATTGCGTACGTGCCACTGAAGAAAAAAAACTTTATTTATAAATGATGTGGCACCTACTACTCGTTCTCCTATAACCTTGCGCTTGGCATCTCCAAAATATTAACCTTGCGATTGGCTCTTTGCCTCTTCGGGAAGTCGAGCAATAATGGTAGTGCAGTATATATCGTTCTGGCTATATGAGATCCAATGAATTGCTGCACGCCCACCACGTGGGCGAGGGTCGAGGGGCGAGGGAGAGTGCTACATATGGAGCAAAATGAGTGAATCTACACTCTAAAATAAGTTATATACATCAGTGTTTGAGTATGTACTAGTAGTTCATATTGAAATCTACTAAAGGACATACGTATTCCAAACAATATGATATAATCTCTATAACCAAGGTAGTAGGGACGAGGAGTACACGGAGGGAGTAGTAAATTTTTCTCCTCATCCTGCGAGCCACCGCGCGCATGGGCGAGGGAGCGGGCGTAAGGCGTAGTAAGCAAGGTTCACCTCATCCTGCGAGCCACCGCGCCCGTGGGCGGGGGAGACGGCGTACTAAGCAAGCTTCTCCTCGTTCTGTGAGTTGACGGGACACATCAAAAGTACTCCAGTGTATAGAGCCTTGCCTCTAAGGTAGGCCCCACATGGTTTGCCTCTTTTTTTAACATAACATGTCAAGTCGCAATTTGTTTGTTCACCCGTGGTAGACGATCCTCCCTCCACCAAGTGGACAACCAGTACACGTGCCAAATTACCACGTGGGCTGCCTTTTTCGTACAGAAATGAGCTCCACCGTGTACCCGCGCGGGTGTGGTTGGGAAATAGACGGGAGTACATGCACCGTGCATGCACCTCTTCTCTTCGTGCACGTCCCCCACCTACGTGGGTGTGTGTGAGATATACAAACCGCGTTCTTGAGTGTTTTTTGTTTTGGGGTGGGGTGTCGTGGAATTGTCACGGCAAATGTCCTTAGTGTCAGGACTTAGTCGCGAGGCCAACGCATCTATGTGGTAGCTTGATAGGGGTTGAGCGGGACGAGAGACGCGATGTTTTACCCAGGTTCGGCCCCTCACGGTGGAGGTAAAAGCCTACATCCTGCTTCATTGATATTGATAATGATGACCACGGTTACAAGAGTGCTCTATCTCGAGAGCTATTGTCTAAACCTAACTTGTCCAACTCATGGAACTTGTGAATCTTGTCCCCTTTTGAGGAGCCCTGCCCCTACTTATATATGTTGGAGGGGCGGGTTACATGTAGAGTCCTATTAGGATTAGGACTAGTCTATCTCTAATACAAACCGGATACAAGTCCAGGTCTTAGCTCCTTGTAAGATAATCTTCCTCATGCCTTTCCTCTTAAACCGGCCCACCATTAACATAAACCGGCATGCTGGGCCTTGGGCCTTGTCATCCGTCCGGAACACGCGTCGGGTCACCAATGAGTCTTCAGGCTCGTGAATCGTCATACCAGTGAACCGCCAGACACGTAAACCGCCAGACATGTAAACCGCCAATCACGTAAACCGCCAATCCTCTGGCGGTTTACCAATGAAACGCCTAGTCCGGCCGGGTTATACTTCCGGCCGGTTTACGCCGCGGGGTATATCCCCGACATTAGCCCCCAAGTTTAGCTTGGATTTATCCATGGTAAACTTATGCTGCAAAATAAAGACAAGAACAAATTTGACAGGTTATGCTCCGGGTTAAGAATTCTTGTAAACCGGTACCTGATCACCCTTAAGTCCTTGTTATTTCCTCCTTCTGGGAAGTCCGGGTCAACAGACCAGCTTCATAATCAATTTTCCAATATTGGTTTGTCACCAAGAAATATTGTGAAGAATAACTCCTTTGACTCAGCTCCCAAAACGCCGGTTTAAGAAATATGGGTCTTGAAATACTTATCTGATATTCAGCCGGTTTGAAGATGTAAAACTTGCCGGTTTAACATTACCAAAATGGCCGGGTTATAAAAACTGATGATCCCAGATTATGACCGTTTGATAGACGCCGGGTTATGATTGTTGCCAACGCCGGTTCACAATGCCGGTTCATGATTATTGATGACGCCGGGTTGCAGCCACAGGGTCATAATGATTGGTGACACCGGGTCAATCTGGTTTGCTCAAACAGAGAATTTGAAAATATTTCTTCGATAATAATATAATACATGTAGTCCCCAAGTCTTGAGCAGAACAAAGTGATGGCTTAAGACTTGCTTCAATATAAATGTTACCAATTTTGAAGAAATCCATGTTGTTCATCCCAGTCACTAGTCAGAATTGAGTATTCCACATATGTAGCCCCCAAGTGCCGGGTTGTCATGCTTGCAGCAACCTAGGACTTGTAATTGCTTGATGCTCATAAAAACTTCAACTAGTGTAGCTCCCAAGGGTCGGGTCATTATGCAAAAATGAGCAGGGACTTTGTAAGTATAATCTTGTAAACTTTGAACAACAACGTGTAGCCCCCAAGGGCCGGCTCAGTAATATAATATTGAGCTGGGACTTTGATGTATTCTTCAATGAAAATAACATCATATGATGTAACCCCCATCATGGGGCTTGAATTCACGTCCACAAGGTTAAGAGCCTTGTGCTTTACCAACTGAGCAGTGGACCCTTCAATGTAATGGATAAAAAGCATTGTACCTTAAATTGTTGACAGAGGCAATTGGTAGCCCCCAAGGGCCGGCTCATTACAATGTGATGAATCGGGTCTTCAATAAGGTGAGCAAAAATGACTTTGCATTAGCCCCCAAGTGTCATGGTGCATGCTTGCAGTGAAATGAGACTTGCATATTTGATATAATCTTCAGTTGAATAATGTAGCCCTCAAGTGCCGGATTGTAAGCCTGCAGCGACTCGGGACTATTCCTTCCATTGTAGAATAAATCATGTCCTTTGATAAAATAATAGCCATTGCACTAAAGCGACTTTGAAAAATCAATAATACCGGTTATTAATAACCATAAAAATCCAGCCATGTTGGCTATTCAAGATAATATAATCCGGTATGAAAACCTTATTCATTCAATATCATAATGAAAATCCAGCCAAGTTTGGCTATTTGAATAATATAACCCAATGATTTATAAGCGCATGATTACAATGGCGCAATCCAAATATATATATATATACTGGCGACTTATAGTCCAAAGCCAGGCCGGTTTAACAAACCTGTTTCTGCATACAACAAGTTTAAAGTGTCCGGGCGGTTTACCGTCAGACGGGTCATAATGCCCAACATATAACCCGGGTTTATAACCAAGGCTGCACTTAAGAATAATCAAATATGAAATATATCATACCTGTGACATTGAATCACATTGTTGGGTTTACCAACTTTTTGTAGTAAGGGTGATAACCCAAATCTTGAGTACTGATAACTCCTTCCATATTGTGCCGGTTTATGATAAAACCGTGCCGGGTTGTGATAAACACCGGATTAACCATATATAATACTGGTGACTTGTAGTCAAACCAGACCGGGCTGATAGACTCCGGATTATAACTTGATCGTGTACTGACAACTTGTAGTTGAAAGCCGAGCCGGTTTGATAAACACCGGTTTACTCCATAATAGGATGGTAACAGAAAATCAAACTGGGCAGATAGTCTCCGGGTTAAAATTTGACCGTGTCCCGTCCATTTGTAATTGACAGTCGAACCGGTTTAAGAAATGTTAGTTTAAAAATGCAACAAAAAAGAAAGAAATATCTATCAAAGAAAATTGTGAAGCAAAGGCAATGATAAAACCGTTTGCAAAAAGAGGCTTATTTGAGCTGATCAGATGGCGTTACCATGGTCGGACACGACCAAGCTCCCGATAGGTGTAGCTATGGTTCAAGTCAGCCAGGTACCCAAATGAAACCGTGGCATTTATGCCGATCAAGTGGCATGGCAATGGTTCGGGTTCGACCAAGCCCCGAAGTGATTTTGTGGCCTTAGGCCGATCAAGAGGCATGACTGGTTCAGATGTGACCAAGTCCCCAAGTGATCTGGTGGCTCTCGCCCATCAAGAGGCGTGACTATGGTTCAGACGTGACCACAAGTCCCCAAGTGATGCTGTGGCTTTACGCCTATCAAAAGGTGTTGCTATGGTTCGGATACGACCAAGCCCCCAAGTGATCAATAATATGATAAGCCAATAAGGCAGGATACCCATGTTTGAACCGCGCATCATGGCAGTAGGTCCTCTTTGGCACCCTTTAACTTTTTGCAAGAGAAAAATCCTTCTTGAACCGGGGATTTCTTAAACCGGATATTGAGAGCTTCAAAGCTTTGTAGGAGACATCTTCCCCTTGAACCGGATATTAAACCGGAATCCTTCTTTTTAAGCCGAAAATTTTCCGTCGGCCTTTAAATTTGCACCAATATAGCGGTTTAGGGTCCTGCATTAAACAACTTTGCAAACCGGAGTAATTGCTCTTCTAGAGAAGGTAATATAAAATATATTGGATGGGTTTCACCTGATATATCATGCCAGGGGTTATCCACCATGAAGTTGATGATCACCGTGGTGAAACTGAAAACAATCACGGCCGAGTCGGCCGCGGGTGCTGACAGATATTTCGGCTGCGGTGTTTTAAACCGGTGTGGACGGGAGAGTTAGCCGTGGCGTTGTAAACCGGTGCGCTCGCGAGAGATGGCCACGACGTTGTAAGCCGGTGTGGTTGTTCATTGAATAACGACGACCACCTGGGCCGAAAGATGCTGGCGTGCCTCCATCTCCGCGGTATAATATCACTTTTTGTCGCCCTGCATAAACAATATTGCATACTAAGGCAAAGATAAACTTGTTTTCTAACGAAAACAACATGTGCTAATAAATCAAATTTGGATGGATATGTTGGAAATATGCCCTAGAGGCAATGATAAATTGATTATTATTATATTTCCTTGTTCATCATAATTGTTTATTATCCATGCTAGAATTGTATTGATAGGAAACTCAGATACATGTGTGGATACATAGACAACACCATGTCCCTAGTAAGCCTCTAGTGACTAGCTCGTTGATCAATAGATGGTTATGGTTTCCTGACCATGGACATTGGATGTCATTGATAACGGGATCACATCATTAGGAGAATGATGTGATGGACAAGACCCAATCCTAAGCCTAGCACAAGATCATGTAGTTCGTATGCTAAAGCTTTTCTAATGTCAAGTATCATTTCCTTAGACCATGAGATTGTGCAACTCCCGGATACCATAGGAGTGCTTTGGGTGTGCCAAACGTCACAACGTAACTGGGTGGCTATAAAGGTACACTACAGGTATCTCCGAAAGTGTCTGTTGGGTTGGCACGAATCGAGACTGGGATTTGTCACTCCGTGTAAACGGAGAGGTATCTCTGGGCCCACTCGGTAGGACATCATCATAATGTGCACAATGTGATCAAGGAGTTGATCATGGGATGATGTGTTATGGAACGAGTAAAGAGACTTGCCGGTAACGAGATTGAACAAGGTATCGGGATACGGACGATCGAATCTCGGGCAAGTATCGCACCGATAGACAAAGGGAATTGTATACGGGATTGATTAAGTCCATGACATCGTGGTTCATCCGATGAGATCATCGTGGAGCATGTGGGAGCCAACATGGGTATCCAGATCCCGCTGTTGGTTATTGACCAGAGAGTTATCTCGGTCATGTCTGCATGTTTCCCGAACCCGTAGGGTCTACACACTTAAGGTTCGATGACGCTAGGGTTATAAGGAATAGATATACGTGGTTACCGAATGTTGTTCGGAGTCCCGGATGAGATCCTGGACATCACGAGGAGTTCCAGAATGGTCCGGAGGTAAAGATTTATATATGGGAAGTCCTGTTTTGGTCACCGGAAAAGTTTCGGGTTTTATCGGTAACGTACCGGGACCACCGGGAGGGTCCCGGGGGTCCACCAAGTGGGGCCACAAGCCCCGGAGGGCTGCATGGGACAAGTGTGGGAGGGTACCAGCCCCAGGTGGGCTAGTGCGCACCCACAAGGGAGCAAGGCGCCTAAGGGGAGGAGGGGGGGGCAAACCCTAAGGGCAGATGGGCCTTAGGGCCCATGCCTGGTGCGCCTCCCTCTCCCCTCCATCTGGCCGCCACCCAGATGGGATCTGGGGGCTGCCGCCACCCCTAGGGAGGGAACCCTAGGTGGGGGCGCAGCCCCTCCCCTCCCCTATATATACTTGAGGTTTGGGCTGCCCAACACACATGAGTTCTTGACCTCTCCCTGGCGCAGCCCTACCTCTCTTTCTCCTCATATCTCGCGGTGCTTGGTGAAGCCCTGCTGGAGTACCACGCTCCTCCACCACCACAACGCCGTCGTGCTGCTGCTGGATGGAGTCTTCCGCAACCTCTCCTTCTCCCCTTGCTGGATCAAGGCGTAGGAGACATCACCGGGCTGTACGTGTGTTGAACACGGAGGTGCCGTCCGTTCGGCACTAGGATCATCGGTGATTTGAATCATGACGAGTACGACTCCATCAACCCCGTTCACTTGAACGCTTCCGCGTAGCAATCTACAAGGGTATGTAGATGCACTCTCCTTCCCCTCGTTGCTGGTTTCTCCATAGATAGATCTTGGTGACACGTAGGAAAATTTTGAATTTCTGCTACGTTCCCCAATAGTGGCATCATGAGCTAGGTCTATGCGTAGTTTCTATGCACGAGTAGAACACAAAGTAGTTGTGGGCGTTGATCTTGTTCAATATGCTTACCGTTAGTAGTCCAACCTTGATTCGGCGGCATTGTGGGATGAAGCGGCCCGGACCGACCTTACACGTACTCTTACGTGAGACGGGTTCCACCGACTAACATGCACTAGTTGCATAAGGTGGCTAGCGGGTGTCTGTCTCTCCCACTTTAGTCAGATCGGATTCGATTGAAAGGGTCCTTATGAAGGGTAAATAGCAATTGGCATATCACGTTGTGGTTTTTGCGTAGGTAAGAAACGTCCTTGCTAGAAACCCATAGCAGCCACGTAAAACATGCAAACAACAATTAGAGGACGTCTAACTTGTTTTTGCAGGGTATGCTATGTGATGTGATATGGCCAAGAAGAATGTGATGAATGATATGTGATGTATGAGATTGATCATGTTCTTGTAATAGGAATCATGACTTGCATGTCGATGAGTATGACAACCGGCAGGAGCCATAGGAGTTGTCTTTATTTATTGTATGACCTGCGTGTCATTGAACAACGCCATGTAATTACTTTACTTTATTGCTAAACCATTAGCTGTAGTAGTAGAAGTAATAGTTGGTGAGACAACTTCATGAAGACACGATGATGGAGATCATGATGATGGAGATCATGGTGTCATGCCGGTGACGATGATGATCATGGAGCCCCGAAGATGGAGATCAAAAGGAGCAAAGTGATGATGGCCATATCATGTCACCTTTTGATTGCATGTGATGTTTATCATGTTTTTGCATCTTGTTTACTTAGAACGACGGTAGTAAATAAGATGATCCCTCATAATAATTTCAAGAAAGTGTTCCCCCTAACTGTGCACCGTTGCGACAGTTCGTTGTTTCGAAGCACCACGTGATGATCGGGTGTGATAGATTCCAACGTTCACATACAACAGGTGTAAGACAGATTTACACATGCAAACACTTAGGTTTACTTGACGAGCCTAGCATGTACAGACATGGCCTCAGAACACAGAAGACCGAAAGGTTGAACATGAGTCGTATAGAAGATACGATCAACATGAAGATGTTCACCGATGTTGACTAGTCCGTCTCACGTGATGATCGGACACGGCCTAGTTGACTCGGATCATGTAATCACTTAGATGACTAGAGGGATGTCTATCTGAGTGGGAGTTCATAAGATGAACTTGTTTATCCTGAACATAGTCAAAAGGATTTTGCAAATTATGTCGTAGCTCACGCTTTAGTTCTACTGTTTAGATATGTTCCTAGAGAAAAATTAGTTGAAAGTTGATAGTAGCAATTATGCAGGCAGTAAAAGGCTTATGTCCTTAATGCACCGCTCAGTGTGCTGAACCTCAAACGTCGTCTGTGGATGTTGCGAACATCTGACACACACATTTTGATAACTACATGATAGTTCAGTTAAACGGTTTAGAGTTGAGGCACCGAAGACGTTTTAAAACGTCGCGAAACATATGAGATGTTTTGAGGGCTGAAATTGGGATTTCAGGCTCGTGCCCACGTCAAGAGGTATAAGACCTCAGATGATTTTCTTAGCCTGCAAACTAAGGGAGAAAAGCTCAATTGTTGAGCTTGTGCTCAGATTGTCTGAGTACAACAATCGCTTGAATCAAGTGGGAGTTGATCTTCCAGATGAAATAGTGATAGTTCTCCGAAGTCATTACCACCAAGCTGCTAGAGCTTCGTGATGAACTATAATATATCAGGACATATATGATGATCCTTGAGTTATTCGCGATGTTTGACACCACAAAAGTAGAAATCAAGAAGGAGCATCAATTGTTGATGGTTGGTGAAACCACTAGTTTCAAGAAGGGCAAGGGCAAGAAGGGATACTTCATGAAACGGCAAATCAGCTGTTGTTCTAGTGAAGAAACCCAAGGTTGAACCCAAACCCGAGACTAAGTGCTTCTGTAATAAGGGGAACAGCCACTGGAGCAGAATTACCCTAGATACTTGGTAGATGAGAAGGCTGGCAAGGTTGATAGAAGTATATTGGATATACATTGTGTTAATGTGTACTTTACTAGTACTCCTAGTAGCACCATGGTATTAGATACCGGTTCGGTTGCTAAGTGTTAGTAACTCGAAACAAAAGGCTACGGAATAAACGGAGAAGCTAAAAGGTGAGATGAGGATATGTGTTGGAAGTATTTCCAAGGTTGATCAAATATCGTACGCTCCCTCTACCATCGAGATTGGTATTAAAACCTAAATAATTGTTATTTGGTGTTTGCGTTGAGCATAGACATGATTGGATTACGTCTATCGCAATACGGTTTCATTTAAGGAGAATAATGGTTACTCTATTTATTTGAATAATACCTTCAATGGTCTTACACCTGAAATGAATGGTTTATTGAATCTCGATCGTAGTGATACACATGTTCATGCCAAAAGATATAAGATAGTAATGATAGTACCACCTACTTGTGGCACTGCCACTTAAGTCATATCGGTATAAAACGCATGAAGAAGCTCCATGTTGATGGATCTTTGGGCTCACTCATTTTTGAAAAGTTTGAGACACGTGAACCATGTCTATTGGTGTATATGCATGAAGAAACTCCATGCAAATGGACCGGTTGGACTCACTTGATTTTGAATCACTTGAGACATGCAAATCATACCACATGGGCAAGATGGCTGAAAGCCCCGTTTTCAGTAAAATGGAACTAGAAAGCAACTTGTTGGAAGTAATACATTTTGATGTATGCAGTCCAATGAGTGCTGAGGCGTGTAGTGGATATCGTTATGTTCTTACTTCACAGATGATTTGAGTAGATGTTGAGTACATTTACTTGATGAATCACGAGTCTGAATTTTTGAAATGTTCAAGTAATTTCAGGGAGAAGTTGAAAGATCATCGTGACAAGAGGATAAAAGATCTATGATATGATCATAGAGATGAATATCTGAATTATGAGTTTGGCACAGAATTAAGACATTGTGGAAATTGTTTCACAACTAATACAGCCTGGAACACCATAGTGTGATGGTGTGTCCGAACATCATAACTGCACCCTATTGGATATGATGCAGACCATGATGTCTCTTATCGAATTACCACGATAGTTTATGGGTTAGGCATTAGAGACAACCACAGTCACTTTAAATAGGGCACCACATAATTCTGATGAGACGACACCGTATGTACTATGGTTTAGAGAAACCTAAGCTGTCATTTCTTAAAAGTTTGGGGCTGCGACGCTTATGTGAAAAAGTTTCAGGCCGATAAGCTCGAACCCAAAGCGGATAAATGCATCTTCATAGGACTCCCAAAACAGTTGGGTATACCTCCTGTCTCAGATTCGAAAGCAATAAGGGATTGTTTCTAGAATCGGGTCCTTTCTCGAGGAAAAGTTTCTCTCGAAAGAATTGAGTGGGAGGATGGTGGAGACTTGATGAGGTTATTGAACCATCTCTTCAACTAGTGTGTGGCAGGGCACAGGAAGTTGTTCCTGTGGCACCTACACCAATTGAAGTGGAAGCTTATGATAGTGATCATGAAACTTCAGATCAAGTCACTACCAAACCTCGTAGGATGACAAGGATGCGTACTACTTCAGAGTGGTACGTAATCTTGTCTTGGAAGTCATGTTGCTAGACAACAATGAACCTACGAGCTATGGAGAAGCGATGGTGAGCCTGGATTCCAAAATGGCTCGAGGCCATATAATCCGAGAGAGGATCCATATATGAAAACAAAGTGTAGACTTTGGCGGAACGGCTCGATGGTCGTAAGGCTGTTGAGTACAGATGGATTTTTAAAAGGAAGACGGACAATGATGGCAAGTATCACCATTAAGAAAGCTCGACTTGTCGTTAAGATGTTTTCTGACAAGTTCAAGGAGTTGACTACGATGAGACTTTCTCACTCGTAGCGATGCTAAGAGTCTATTGGAATTATATTAGCAATTGCTGCATTATTTATGAAATCTTGCAGATAGGATGTCAAAACATTGTTTCCTCGATGATTTTTGAGGAAAGGTTGTATGTGATACAACCGGAAGGTTTTGTCAATCCCGAAAGATGCTAACAAGTATGCAATGCTCCAGCAATCCTTCTAAGGACTGGAGTAAGCATCTCGGAGTTGGAATGTATGCTTTGGTGAGATGATCAAAGTTTTGGGTGTATACAAAGTTTATGAGAAACTTGTATTTCCAAAGAAGTGAGTGGGAGCACTATAGAATTTCTGATGAGTATATGTTGTTAACATATTGTTGATCGGAAATGATGTAGAATTTCTGGAAAGCATGTAGAGTTATTTGAAAAGTGTTTTTCAATGGAAAGCCTGGATTAAGCTACTTGAACATTGAGCATCAAGATCTATAAGGATAGATCAAAACGCTTAATGGTACTTTCAAATGAGCACATACCTTGACATGATCTTGAAGGTGTTCAAGATGGATCAGTCAAAGAAGGAGTTCTTGCCTGAGTTGTAAGGTATGAAGTTAAGACTTAAAGCTCGACGACGGCAGAAGAAAGAGGAAGGACGAAGGTCGTCCCCTATGATTTTGTCATAGGCTCTCTACAGTTTGCTATGCTGTGTGCCGCACCTGAAGTGTGCCTTGCCATGAGTCAGTCAAGGGGTTCAAGAGTGATCTAAGAATGGATCACAGGACAACGGTCAAAGTTATCCTTCGTAACTAGTGGACTAAGGAATTTTCTCGATTATGGAGGTGGTAAAAGAGTTCGTCGTAAAGGGTTACGCCGATGCAAACTTTGACACTAATCCAGATTATTCTGAGTAGTAAACTAGATTCGTATAGTAGAACAGTTATTTGGAATAGCTCCAAATAGAACGTGGTAGCTACATCTAGGAGATGACATAGAGATTTGTAAAGCACACACGGATCTGAAAGATTCAGACCCGTTGACTATAACATCTCTCACAAGCATAACATGATCAAACCCAGAACTCATCGAGTGTTAATCACATGGTAAGGTGAACTAGATTATTGACTCTAGTAAACTCTTTGGGTGTTAGTCACATGGGGATGTGACCTTGAGTGTTAATCTCATATCGATGTGAACTGGATTATTGACTCTAGTGCAAGTGGGAGACTGTTGGAAATATTTCCTAGAGGCAATAATAAATTGATTATTATTATATTTCCTTGTTCATGATAATCGTTTATTATCCATGCTAGAATTGTATTGATAGGAAAGTCCGATACATGTGTGGATACATAGACAACACCATGTCCCTAGTAAGCCTCTAGTTGACTAGCTCGTTGATCAATAGATGGTTATGGTTTCCTGACCATGGACATTGGATGTCATTGATAACGGGATCACATCATTAGGAGAATGATGTGATGGACAAGACCCAATCCTAAGCCTAGCACAAGATCATGTAGTTCGTATGCTAAAGCTTTTCTAATGTCAAGTATCATTTCCTTAGACCATGAGATTGTGCAACTCCCGGATACCGTAGGAGTGCTTTGGGTGTGCCAAACATCACAACGTAACTGGGTGGCTATAAAGGTACACTACAGGTATCTCCGAAAGTGTCTGTTGGGTTGGCACGAATCGAGACTGGGATTTGTCACTCCGTGTAAACGGAGAGGTATCTCTGGGCCCACTCGGTAGGACATCATCATAATGTGCACAATGTGATCAAGGAGTTGATCATGGGATGATGTGTTACGGAACGAGTAAAGAGACTTGCCGGTAACGAGATTGAACAAGGTATCAGGATACCGACGATCGAATCTCGGGCAAGTATCGTACCGATAGACAAAGGGAATTGTATACGGGATTGATTAAGTCAATGACATCGTGGTTCATCTGATGAGATCATCGTGGAGCATGTGGGAGCCAACATGGGTATCCAGATCCCGCTGTTGGTTATTGACCAGAGAGTTATCTCGGTCATGTCTGCATGTTTCCCGAACCCGTAGGGTCTACACACTTAAGGTCGATGACGCTAGGGTTATAAGGAATAGATATACGTGGTTACCGAATGTTGTTCGGAGTCCCGGATGAGATCCCGGACGTCACGAGGAGTTCCGGAATGGTCCGGAGGTAAAGATTTATATATGGGAAGTCCTATTTTGGTCACCGAAAAAGTTTCGGGTTTTATCGGTAACGTACCGTGACCTCTGGGAGGGTCCTGGGGGTCCACCAAGTGGGGCCACAAGCCCCGGAGGCCTGCATGGGCCAAGTGTGGGAGGGGACCAGCCCCAGGTGGGCTGGTGCGCCCCCCATAAGGGCAGCTGGGCCTTAGGGCCCATGCCTGGTGCGCCTCCCTCTCCCCTCCACCTGGCCGCCACCCAGATGGGATCTGGGGGCTGCCGCCACCCCTAGGGAGGGAACCCTAGGTGGGGGCGCAGCCCCACCCCTCCCCCTATATATACTTGAGGTTTGGGCTGCCCAACACACATGAGTTCTTGACCTCTCCCTGGCGCAGCCCTACCTCTCTTTCTCCTCATATCTCGCGGTGCTTGGCGAAGCCCAGCTGGAGTACCACGCTCCTCCACCACCACCACGCCGTCGTGCTGCTGCTGTATGGAGTCTTCCCCAACCTCTCCTTCTCCCCTTGCTGGATCAAGGCGTCGGAGACGTCACCGGGCTGTATGTGTGTTGAACACGGAGGTGCCGTCCGTTCGGCACTAGGATCATCGGTGATTTGAATCACGACGAGTACGACTCCATCAACCCCGTTCACTTGAACGCTTCCACTTAGCGATCTACAAGGGTATGTAGATGCACTCTCCTTCCCCTCGTTGCTGGTTTCTCCATAGATAGATCTTGGTGACACATAGGAAATTTTTTGAATTTCTGCTACGTTCCCCAACAGGATATCACCTGATTTGTTTGGACGATGGATGATTCGTATTCAATGTTCGTGAATAATCTCCAGTAGATTCAACAGCGATTTAGCCACTCTCTCGAGACCGCGGCAGCTCACATCAGACTCGCGACGGCTCAGAATAAGGCCAAACAAAGATGGCTTAGCACAAGGTCCCAGTGGCGACGGTTCGGAGATGATGGCTTAAAGCCTGACCGTGGCAGAGCACGGAATCGGGCGGCTCAGCACGGACCCTCCGGGTCATTTTTGACCAATGCTCTCTTTTATCAACTCAGTCCCAGGCTCACAGCAGGGATGCAAACTTCAGAACTGTACCAACGACCGCAGCTAGCTTGAGACTTTCAGACTTGTTCCAAGCATCCAGAATACTGACATATGTCGTCACACATACTCTACATGCCTTTAGATGAGTTCTTCAAATATTTAATATACCTCCATTGCTTTGTCTGCATTGCTCATATCCCATAATTCTCATCATTCTTTTGCTGACCTCAAACCATCAACATGCTCCTCAAACGAGCATGTATAGCCTTCCCTGTATCTTCTTAATCATATCGAGTGCAGTATAGTGATACTCCCATAACATATTGTAGAACACCTGCCACTTCAGTTCCCGTTGTTTGACAATAGGCCTCGGTGGTAGAAGCGGTTTGAGGCAGAGGTGGTCGCAGCGATAGGCGGCCGCGGTGACTCGCAACAGAGACGAGGAAAAAACTGGCGGCTGCCGACGATTGAATCATCCCCGACAGCGGGAGCAGCGACTTGCAGGTGAGGCGGAGCCCTTAACGACTCACAGCAGCAGTTGGGCAGGCCGGGTCATCAGCAGCTGAAGCCGGTTCATGGCGGAGTCGAACGGCGTCCGCGGCAGATTGAGGTAGCTCGCGACTTGGAGGCGAGGCTAAACCGGCGAGGAAAGGTAGCCGAGTTGGTCTGGCTTTGGAGGCAGAGGCGGCCGGTGACTTGCAAGTAGCAGGCGAGTCGAGGAAAAAACTGGCGGACGTTGGAGACTTGCAGAGAAGTGCGGTGAGCGGCAATTTTGATGAAACAGGGATAGCCTGACGCTCACGGATCTTGAGGCGGCCGTGATGTTAGTCAGTTGTGGAGACGGTTTGGAGGGTCCCGGCGAGTCTGCGGCGGAGAGGCGGACCAGCGATGCTCCGGTGGCGGGTGGAGCGGAGAAGGCCGCGGGAACGAGACACGGAGAGGTCGACAACGGCGGATCAGAGGTGACGCCAGCCCAGGGAAGCAGCGTGGAAGCCGGGTCAGCAGCAGTAGAAGACGAGTCAGTAGCAGTAGAGGGTTGGTTTAGCAGCAGCAGAGGACGGTTCACGGTGGAGGTGAGCAGCGTCCGCGGCAGCCCGAGGTAGCTCGCGACTTGGGGCCATATTGGCGGTGTAGGCAGGCAGCCGGTGATACGGCGACCCAAAGTTGCGACTTGAAGAGGCCGGGTGGCGAGTCGGCTTCAGAATCCGGCTCAAACGCAATCCCAATTTCCTTCTTAACATTGAATCGGCAGCGGTGATGACTCAATCCGAGATCAAGTGGAGATGTCGATGATGGATGTGACTCAGATAGGGCGCAGCTGCAAAGGCAAGGCGGCAGTACTGCTTGGAGACGGACCACCGCGGCAAGGCGGCGGATGATGAGGTAGCGTAACTCGTGTCGACCTTGGCGATACCCAGCTGTAGCGGCCAAAATCTGATTTCCAACTCGGATTCGACGGATCACGTTGCCTCGGTGACGCACAGAGAACACGCCAAACCCTCATATCCTTCAATCTTATCGGTTGTAAATCCGGTTTAAAGAATATAACTCTGATGTAGACTTTTCCTAGCTGGTTCCATGGTCAATTGCTAACTGTACTTTCCATTGTCCAACGAGACCATTGCCATAGTTAATATACTTTCGAGCCAGTTCTTCCTGATCCGGCCGATCGCGACTTTCTCGATCCTTTGAAGAGCTCCCTTCAAGAACTCAACACCACCGTGTGTACGCCCCATGGTGGGCGCCAACTGTCGTGGAATTGTCACGGCAGATGTCCTTAGTGTCAGGACTTAGTCGCGAGGCCAACGCATCTATGTGTTAGCTTGATAGGGGTTGAGCGAGACGAGAGACGCGATGTTTTACCCAGGTTCGGCCCCTCATGGTGGAGGTAAAAGCCTACATCCTGCTTCATTGATATTGATGATGATGACCATGGTTACAAGAGTGCTCTATCTCAAGAGCTATTGTCTAAACCTAACTTGTCCAACTCGTGGAACTTGTGAATCTTGTCCCGTTTTGAGGAGCCCTGCCCCTACTTATATATGTTGGAGGGGAGGGTTACATGTAGAGTCCTATTAGGATTAGGACTAGTCTATCTCTAATACAAACCGGATACAAGTCCAGGTCTTAGCTCCTTGTAAGATAATGTTCCTCATGCCTTTCCTCTTAAACCGGCCCACCATTAACATAAACCGGCATGCTGGGCCTTGGGCCTTGTCATCCGTCCGGAACACGCGTCGGCTCACCAATGAGTCTTCAGGCTCATGAATCATCATACTAGTGAACCGCCAGACACGTAAACCGCCAGACATGTAAACCGCCAATCACGTAAACCGCCAAACCTCTGGCGGTTTACCAATGAAACGCCTAGTCCGGCCGGGTTATACTTCCGGCCGGTTTACGCCGCGGGGTATATCCCTGACATGGGGGGTGGGGTGGGGGGTTGATTTCATGAATTATTTGTGGGAATATGTGTCGATGACATCTCAAATTTTTTTGCATGCAATGTGTGTGAAATGGAGGCCTGTCCATATCATACATAGAGGGTCGGGCTATCCACGAGAAGAGAGGGAGGGGTCATAGCTATCGATAGAGTCGAAGAGAGGATCAAGTGGGTGGGTGCGAGATCGATGAAGAGAGCCATCGAAATTGTGTGTGTGTGCAAGTCAAAGATATAGGGCGACTGGCCTACCGGAATGTTAGAGGGCACACGTCAAGTTTGTGTGTGGCAGGGAGACATGACTAGAGCGCTCGATGTATCGGTGTGTGTGGGGGGAGGGGGTGGTGGGAGGGGTAGGCAGAGGCCTAACTATAGACGTACAACAACTCGTATATGTGTTGAGAAGGAGAGACCCAGCTATGTCTTGAGGGAGATCGGTCGACATCCATACATAACTGAAGGACGGGAAATATGATGGGAGAGAGAGAGAGAGGAGAGAGAGAGGGAGGGAGAGGGAGGGAGAGGGGTAGAGTGCTGGATGGGTGATGGAGTTGCTTCTCGAAGATGGTGGGAGAGGCCTACTAAACAAACTGAGGGTGGAACAGCAATGTTATCAATAAGAGTGGGGATGTGTTTCTGTGTGTGCCTGTGCGTGATAGATCTGTCGGGACGCATCCATGGATGATGAAGGGGAACCATGTGTTTGGTAAGCAAACCTAACTAGATCGGTAGATCAATTGTTGTTTGTCGGAGGAAGGGAGAGACACAACTAATGAGGTAGATCGATTGACGTGTGGGTAAAAACGAGTTATAAGGACCTAGCTAGCTATAAGTATAGCGAGAGATCGGTCGTTGTACGTCCATTTGTTAGAGGCAAATAAGGCCCAACGAGACGGATAGACAGAGAGAATGGAGCTAGGAGGTGGTGCGAGAGGCCCAACTACTAGCTAGATAGGGGGAGGAGTGTGCGGTTGTGAGAGCGATGAAAAGAGGGGCAAGAGTTTACACGTGTGTCTGACCGTATGAGAGACACGAGGCAAGGACACATAAAGGAGGAGATTGAAGGTGTGTTTGTATGCTGTAGGCAGGCATCGCTGGAGAGGTTTATCGATCGGTGTGTGTCGGAAAGGAGTTGTGGAGACTCTGGGAGAACGACCTAAAGAAAAAAATGAATGTGCCCGGTGGATAGAATGCCGAGGGAGGGGGAGGGTGAGGAGGGCGTGTGCATGCACAAGAGAAAGTTAGTGGTAGCTACAAAGGTTAGAGGATTGTGTGGGTGTAAGAGACTAACAAAGATCATAATTTGATACGAAAGCGGATTCATATATTTGAATAGGAGATCATAGTGTTTTAAACATTGCATGCATGAATATAGCGGTGATACACGTGCTGTGCACATGTTATACCAGAATGTGATAATGCATGTCGTTTGCAACTCACAGCTAAGTGCCGAACAATCTAAACCATAATATACATCAAACAATCTCACATTTTATTTGAATTTGTGATAATGTGTGGCGTTTGCAGCTTACAATTAAATATCAAACAATCTAAACAATACTATATATCAAACATTCTCACATTTTATTTGAATTTGTGGTAATGTGTGGTGTTTGCAACTCCCATCTAAATACTTGTAGGCGTAGGGGGCGGGGCACCATACATAATGTGATAAACACATTATGCATATGAGACATGGTTTAGATTATGAAGATCTAGCTAGAGCTAGAAATGTAATGTGATTTGAAATCAAAATAAAGTGGATTCAAAAAATCTAGTTCGAGTTCATATAGTACACATAGTTCATATGTAACTCGAGACTAATCATGTGGTGTGTTGTGAAGATAATACACAAACGATGGTTTAACTTGACAATAATGATGATTGTAGATCTTATTAAAACAGAGAAACGAATTCAAATGCTTTGACTTCACAACAATCATTACTGTAGATGTTATTCAAATAGACAAATGAATTCAAATTTAGTTCATATTGAAGCGGTAGTATATACGTTTGGAATGCACTAAAACGTTCATTTGAGTAGTAGGTTGCATGCATTATAGACGTAGAGAAATATTTTAATTGAACATAACATGAATTCAAAGTTTTGAATGACATTTGTAGGGCGCATTGATTTGGTACAGTACACGTTAGGCTTGTCCGGATATTTCAACCTGCGCCTTGTTAGCCCGAAATATTTAAGATATATCTTTGTCTCGTTGTGCTCCGATAGCTCCCTCCATCTCAACCCGCGCCTTGCTATTCTGAAATTACAACGCGCGCGAAAACTCCCACCTCCTGTGAAATCCCGACACGCAAAATGCCCGTGGTACCCCTGAACCGAAAGAACCGCCTCAAATCGGTGGGGGTACTTTCGTAACTTACCCCACATTTCGGACAAGCGCGTCTGTAAGCCATGGTTCCCCACTGCCATCCCATCCGCCCACCCATTCGTACACTGAGGCCGCGAAAACCCGCGACGAAACCCCACACCCTGCTCCGTCCGCCACCCAGCCGGAGCCTCTTCCCCGACGACGTCGTCCACAGCAACACCTCGACGTCCCTCATCCACCGTACCGGATGAGGATCCATCGTCGATCTCATCGTCCCGCCGGTTCAGCCACCCCGTCCTCCACCTCCAAGGAGCTGCCCCGACGTTCCCCTCGTCTTTTACGCCACCTCCATCCCCACACCGTCGTCTTCACCTGCACCACCGGAAGAGCATCATCATCACCGTTTCCTCGGATAAAGCTGCGGCCTAATCGGCGCCACCAAAGAGGTTGTACACTAATTGCCGCATTTTCTTCTTGATTCGATCTCACGGTGTTGCCGGCGCTCGGTCCCGAGCCGACACGGTGCGGCTCCATCCACGGCGGCGTCGCCGGCCACTTCCTCCACGGCGTCGATCCCTCGGTGGCGACGTCCACATCAGTAGGACCTGTTGCTGCTTTAGCTCTCGCTCGTGCTGCTGCTCTACTCTTGCTCTCAGTCCCCTGCCTGGTTTGCTCTTGCTCTTGCTGTTGCTTGCGCTGCTGCTCTCGCTCTTGCTCTTGCTTGCGATGCTGCTCCGATTTAGCTACACTTCACTCCGATGCCGCTGGGGTGAAGGAAGAACCAGCCGCAGCGGGGAGGGGGCGGTGGCGTGGGCATCGCCAGAGAAAAAGCTCAGCACGGGGGGCCTAGAGGGATGACTGGGGCAGCGGCGGACCGACGGTGGGGAGTGTTTTCGAGGCGGGCGGGGCGGCGCACCGCCGGCCGCGGGCGGCGGGGGCTGCTGTTTGGCCGGCTCAGGGGGGTGGAGGTTGAAGATGAACCGCAGGCCCTTGATATCGTATCCAATGGCTGCAAAATCGACTGACCAGAGATGAAAAAGTCAGTCGACCGACGTGTAGCCTCACCTTGCTAGTGCGTTCAGTTTCGACAGCAAAATTCAGTTTCGACAGTTAAGTTCAGTTTCGACAGTTAAGTTCAGTTTCGACAGTTAAATTCAGTTTCGACAGTTAAGTTCAGAGATGAGCGGCTGATGTATTTTACATCTAGCACTTTGTGTTTATGTATTTTACGTCATGTATTGGAGATGCTATTAGAATTCCACTCAGATTAACATTATTCGTTGTCTCTCTTGTCCTGCTTCAGCCGCGGCGTCGTACAACTCACCGGAGCTGCTCCAACGATGAAACCCTCCATCACAGCGAAGCAGTACCTCGGGCTCCATCTCCAGACGCCTAAGATCTTCTTCCCCTCCTCCGACAGCCAAGTCAGCCGGAGCATCCTCACCGGCCAACCCAATCACGCTGAGATCGACATGGCTTCGCCAAAGAGGTTGTACACTTGTTGCATCTCTTTTTTACTCTACATGTTATATATATTGTCCACTGAGCACACGGATTTGTTCCTTTAGTGTCTCCTTGAAAGAAAAAACGTAGGAATTTTAATTTTCACTTGTCCTCCTTTTCAAATTCCTATTCATGAAGCACAAGACTAAAAGATAGTAGCATAATAGCATTAGAACCGTACATTTTCTTATGGTTTGACTTAATCTCACCATGCTTCTTTGCATCATGTGATCTTCCAATTGTTGTGAATCAAACACCCAGATTGGCAGAAATCCTGTGTTTTTAAATACTCTGTTTTGCACGTGCATTCCTATCCTATTCCTGTCTATTTCCTATCCCTGCATTGTTGGAATCCTCCAATTCAAACGAGCCCTTACAGAATTACTTCTCTTACAGATAGTTGTCAAATAAAACCTTGCGTGGTTTGTCCCGCTCTTGCTGCGCCATCGTCCACCCCAGCTCAGCTGCTCCAACGACAGAAGGGTCCAGCACAGTAGGGATCCAGCCTCCAGACTGTCTTTCGCTGCCTCAGATCTTCTTCCCCACCGCTGGCAGCCATGAAAACTACACTACCATCATCAACCGAGCAGATGACCTCGAGGACTACACGGGTCCGCAAGAGAGGTCGCACTCTTTCGTGTCTGCTTACGTTATGCATCGCTTAATATTACATGCTACTTTATCGTCCTGTTCACCGATTAGACTCTGAGTCAGCTCCAAACTAATGGTTAAACTTGAGTTTTTAAATGGTTGTGGGGTACATATTGGGGCCGCTATCAATAGTATCTATCTACTATCTTGTTAATCTCTGGTGTCTACTATGAGTTTCATGTTGGGTGGGAAACAAACAGTAAAGAAGCCATTATCTGTATTTTTTAACTGAAGCCATTATCTGCCTGCTATTATTGGTTTTGGGTCTATCCACAGGTTGCTACCATCACTCTGGATTTCTGCATGCACTCCTTACATAATCTCACTATGTTTGATTAGTATGCATGACATTTATTGTAAACAATGGAACTGAACATCTAGAGCAAAAGAGACGAGCCTTGCGTGGCAATAAAATTTCATGCAGACATCACTCCATGGTAGGCGCAAAGGCAGCCCCCCTCCACGCATTTCAGATTGTAACCGAGAGGAAGATATCTGTTCTGAGGGGGATTCAGAAGGAGAAGACAACTCCTATTTACCCCCTGAGGTCTTCGCTCTAACTTGACATGCTGATGTTGGTTATATCATGCATATGGTGTCTTGCATTGCTTACTTTATACATCAAATATGTCATCTGCTTATTTTAGACATCCTTTGTGTGAATGCCATCTGTTTAGTTTATTCATCGTTTATGTGAATTATGCAATGCCATCTTGTTTAGCCAGGCATCATATATGTGAATTTTGCAATGCCATCCTGCTTAGCCAGTCATCTTATATGTAAATTATATCAGGCCATCCTTTTTTTCCGTTACATATTACATTTGTCAACAATGTTATTACATTCAACTGCTCTTCGTGTGCATCAGCCATTTGACACGGTGATGGCAAATTCTGGAGTGAAAACAAGGTCTTCAGAGCAGACTATGCTATCTGACGAAGCACATATCTCGCTGGTTACGGATAGCTCCTCAGAGGAGGATTCAGAGATAGATGACCAGTCCTATTCCCCCCCCCCCGAGGTGTATGCTCTAACTTGGCAGGGTTATGTTGCTCATATCGTGCGTATGGTGTCTCGCATTGCTATGTCATTTGATTAGTTTAGACATGCTTTGTGTGAATGCCACCTGTTCAGTGTCTAATTACCATATATGTGAATTATGCATTGCCATCTTGTTGCAAGACGTTATATATGTGAATTATACAATGCTATCTTGTTGCAAAGGCATTATATATGTGAATTATGCAATGCCATGCTGTTTAGCCAATCATCATGTATGTGAATTATATCATGCTATCATTTTTTTGTATTACGTGTTCCATTTGTCGACAACGTTTGTATATTCAACTACTCTTCCTGTGCATCAGCCATTTGAAGCAGTGATGGAAGTATCTGGAGTGAAAACAAGGTATTCAGAGCAGACAATGCTACCTGCTGAAGCAGACATCTTGCTGGTTACAGAGAGCTCCTCAGAGGAGGATTCAGAGACTGATGACCAGTCCTATTTTCCCCCTGAGGTCTATGCTCAAACTTGGCAGGGTTATATTACCCATGTCATGCATGTTGTCTTGCATTGCTTAGTTTTTACATCATATATGGATTGCCATATGCTTACTTGCTTACTATATAAATCATATATTTGAATTATATCATGCCATCATGTTTACATAGTACATACACATCATCTATCTGAATTATGGCATGTCAACCCATTTAATAAAGACATCATATAGTTATATCATCTCATCCTTTTTAGTGTTTAAAGTCATCATATTTTGAATTATGGCATTCTATCCGTGAATGTATGTGAATTATGGCATGCCAACCTATTTAATAAACACATTATATAGTTATGTCATGTCATCCTGTTTACATAGTCCCATATTTTGAACTATGTCTTTCCATCTTTTTTAGGTAGCCATCATAATGTGAAATTGTGTCATGCTATCCTGTTTAGTTAGCCATCATATATGTGAAATTGTGTCATGCTATCCTGTTTGGTTAGACAACATAAATATGAATTATTTCATGCCCTCTTTTATTCCTCACTATCCATTGCACTTGTCTATCATACAATGTCTATACTTTCAATTACTTTTCTTGTTTATCAGCCATTTGAATTGAAGAGCGTGATGGCAGTATCTAAGGGAGTAACAACACGGTCTTCAGAAAATATAGTGCTACCAGTTGATGCAGATAGAACCACGGTTGTACTTGCCCAAGGACCAGATCCACCACACATAACCCAGACTCTCGCAGATTGTACCCCTACCCAGTTGGACAGAGAACCAGCTACACCCCTTCTAACCCCAACCCCGGCAGATAGTAACCCAGTTCCAGTTGACACAACACCATCTCCACCACAGAGCACCCAAACACGAGCAGTTAGTAAGGGAACTGCAGTGCCCAAAGCACGAGGACCACCACTCCGAATCCCAACTCAACGCTTAAAGGAGAAGAAGATTTGTTCTCAGGTCAGGTTCTGTAGCTATGGTTCATACTCCATTGCTCTTGCATGACTGTATTTACTCATACCACCTATTTTCAAATTTGAAGGATGGAACTGAAACTCCAATGGCGCAACATGTATGTTTTAAACCTATTTCTTTAACTGGTTTGCTGTTGTAACCTGCTCTATGTTGATTTCAGTTTCAATTGAATAAACAGTTATGTTCTTATGTCATGCACATAACAAGTGTTGTTATTACTCTATAGTTACCCACACTTATATTCTTTCTATTCTGCTTTGTCTTGAACAAATATTATTTGAACTGTGTCTCTATCTTGATTTGGCAACAAAAACTAGAATGATATAGACCATAAAGTGACCATGGTACATAGATATATGTTTATTTCATGCTGTTATCCTATCCACTTTACTACTGAACTCATTTACCAAAATGAGTTTCATATACAACATGGTAAACATGTGATGTGTCTGCTTGTTTCTCTTTTAGAATGCGCACAAAATATTGGAAAACAGTACCGCGTTATCCAATGGTAAAGGAAGTAATGCAGATAAGGTTCAAGATAGTGAGACATCCCTGTTGGTCTCCAAGAAAGCTGATAAAAACTATCTTGACGACAGTGAGGGAACCCAAAAGTCCTGTCTTGATGTAGTGTTTGAGTTACTGGCCACTACTGCTAGCACAAGCTCTTCGAACTCGCCGCCTGAATCAGTTCGTCTTCTTGAATCTCAACCTCAAGTTGAAAGACATCGATCAGATGTGCTGCGACAGGAAGCCGAAGGACTGAGGAAGTCCCTGCAGAATTCAGATGCATATTTTCTGGTGCAATAGCAAGCGCTGGAGGATTTAAGCGCCAAACAAGAGAAAGTTAATAAGCTTGCTAAGCATCTTTCCAGCATTATGGGTACCCAGGATATTGTTTCTTGAGATCTTCTGAAGTGGTTTCAGTTCTGGATTTGTTTTGCTGCGGCGTTTATTTGCGCTGGTCGCCAACTTTGACAACCAGTGTATATGATATGCTGCTTTGTTCCCTATATTTGCACTGGTGGCGAACTTTGATGCCCAGTGGATGTAATATGTGTAATAGCCGTGATAGCCTAGCGTTAGTTGCTTGCTTATTTATTTCCTTGTTGTCTTGTTTATTTGTTTGCTTGTAGTCATTGCAGTTCTTTTTCCGCGGTTAGCTAGTGGCTGCAATAACCTATTTTTTAAAACTAGGCCACAATAACCATGGGCTAATATTTACTGTAGTGACACTGGGCCTCCTACTGGCCATAGAAACAGTGGTCCTTCTACGGGCCGTAGAAACAATGGGCCTTCTGCGGGCCGTATTATCAATGGGCCTTATACTGGCCATATAATCGATTGGCCAAACATGGGCCAAACAGACCGCATTATGGCCGTAAACGGGCTAGAGTTGGAATCGTCCGTTCATGGGCCGACCATAATGGGCCATTGTTAATAGGCCGTATTTGATGACGCTATGAAATCGGCCCAACGTATTAATGGACCACAAACGGGCCGACTGTAACCACGGGCTGAATTTGGCCCACAAGCAGAAAATGACAGTAACGGGCCGTAAGTAAACGAATGCTGGAAATGAGGCCAAGATTAAATGGGCTCTGAGAAGGCCGAAAGATAACATGGGCTGGAAACGGCCCAACAGAATAACTGGCCGTTAATGGGTATAAAGTGATACACTGTTCATTACGGGCCAGTTTAACCACCGGCCGTTAATGGGTGTAAAGTGATACACGGTTCATTACGGGCCAGTTTCACCACGGGCCGTTAGTAGGCCAAGAGTTACATAGGGCCTCATATGGGCCGAAAGACGTCATGGGCCATACATGGGCCAGAAGTGAAAACGGCCTGGAATCATATTGGATGGCCCAGATGACGCTACTGGGCCTAATTCGGATAGGGCGTAACGGGCCTTGGGTTAGCGGGCTTTAAATGGGCTATATTCCAACATGCCGTTAACAGGCTTTCCATGGGCCAGCCCGCCAGCTTTTGACCAAGTCAAACGGGCCGGCCTTTTCACAGGAATGGGCCTCTGTTGGGCCGTGCCACGTGTCAACGTATCATGGGTGCCTTCCGTCCAATGAGTGGTTGACATCTGTCCCAACGATGAGCCGACACGTGTTTCCTCCAGCCAATGATGATTTTACACGTGGAAAATCCCCATTGGTCAGGGCTTTTAACGGGTTATCAGATCCAAAACCCGACCCGATAGCTTAACGGCGTTCCGTTACGGTGGATGCCACGTGTCGGTCACCCTTGACGAAAGCACTTCTGTGACGCGCGATTTATCGTCATGGAAGTGGACACTTCCGTGATGATAATTTTGGTAATGTCATGGAACACTTCTATGACAGCACAGGTATGACTATCTTGATTCTGTCATAAATTTGTCATGGATATACATGCATGACACAAAACGCGACCTATTGTGACAAACACGTATCATCACGGAAGTTTATTTTTTTTGTAGTGACCTGAACTTCCATGACTGGCCCTTTTTGTTCCCTTTTGTATCTTAGAGTAGTTTGACATCTGACCTACTATGTTTACTGTATTTGGACTTCCATTATGTGTCAGTTGTGATAGCTGACCTTCTCTGGTTATGCAATGTGAACTTCTGCTGATTAGGTATGTAGCGACCAGACCTCAAACAGTCTGATCTCTGTGCTCCGGTGTCATCCCTGGGTCAGTAATGCTGACACCACACAGTACTCAGAGGATTTATAACAGAGTAGAAATCACACACTTATTACATCGAGTATCTCCATAGAGAACTTATTGCAATAAATATGGCTTAAGGCCATCTAATAACGATAACATCGGAAGGCTTGGAAGATAAGTGAGTCCATCAACTCCAACGGCATCACTGAGTATAGAACCACGACCTAAAAACTCCTTAATCGTCGTCTGAAAAGTCTGCAACATTAACATTGCAGCCCGAAACGGGTCAGCACATGGAATATGCTGGCAAGGTGACACATAGAGAGTAATGGAATGAAACAGCTATACTATATGCATATCTGGCTGGTGGAAAACTCTATGGTTATAGTTTTGCGTAAAGCCAATTTTTCCATACTTCAAAGGAATAAATTTATTTAACTATCATGGTAGTTGTTAAACATTGAGAATGGTTGACAGCATTCTCAATCCCAATTAAGCATAATCATTAAACAAAACCCAACAAAATTAATTTAGAGTAACATGTTGAGATTCACATGATAATCCAAGTACTAGATACTCAAGATGTCCATAACCGGGGACACGGCTAACCATGATTAGTTTATTACACTCTGCAGAGGTTTGCGCACTTTTCCCCACAAGACTCGATCGCCTCCGTTTGGTTCCTCACATTACATGGTGTTTGAGAAGACGGATGACCGAGACATAGTCTTTCAGAAGCGCTAGCACCTTACGATCGGGTAGACCGTACCACCTAAATCCCCTACATCTGCTAGTCTACCACTGTAAGAGTTCGCACGACTTAGTCAACTATGCTAGAGCCCATAATAGCTTGTGGCTGCACACGGAAGTTTCTAGTATGAATAGTCTCATGATCCCTTTGAGCCTGGGTGGCGGTCCAAAAGAAAACAGGCAAGTCCTGGAATACCCAGGTGCCTCAATCCACCAGATGTGCGTTTAAGTTGCCACCTTAGATAAACCATTAATTAACAAACTCACATCTGTCATGGATATCACTCACCCAATCCACGTCTACTAGCATAGCATGGCACAATAAGCAAACGTAGAAGTAACTCCCAAAGGTTTGAAAGTAAACAGGTAATAGGTACTACCTCAACTACTTCCCATCCCACAATTTAATTAGATCCTAATTATGCAATGTTTGAGGATTGATCTAATGCAATAAAACTGGGTAGTAGGAAAGGTATGATCAAAGTGTTACTTGCCTTGCTGATTATCCGGGAAACATAGCGATTCGAAGTAACAGGCAGCGCACTCCGGGTATTCTATCGCAGACAAACAAACAAGCATACAATTAGTACTCATCTAATGCACAGGTAAAAGTCAAATAAGAGATCTAACCAGAAGGTTCAACTTAAGAACTCCGGTTTGCAAAAAGAATCAAATTGAACGAAGCAACGAAAGTCAAACGGCGAAAGAAAACAACTTCGTTCTACTAATCTGGATCTAAGGCAATTTTTTACAGTAGCAAAAACATGTTTAAGTTGGTTAAACGGATAGAGGGTTTCGAGACGAAACTCCAGGCGCTTGAATCGCCTGATTCCGATAAACGAGCGAAAAGTTATACTAAAACGAAAATCGCATCAAGAATCGCGATCAGAAAAATCGCGGATTTAATCCGAGAAAAAGAAAAAAAATGAACGTTCGTTAGAACGAACGAACGGATGAACGCTCGCTATTTAAATAAATCGGAAAAACCGATCTATTTAAAAAAACCGAAACTAAAAAAACCGACGAAAAAACCGGACGGTTTTTCGAAAAAAAGCGCGGAAATCAAGGCGACCTCGGGCGGCGTGTTGGCGACGGCGGCGTCGGCGGCGGGGCGGCGGCGGCGGCGGGCGCTGGCGGCCGCGGGGCGGCGCTGGGGGCGGCTCGGCTAGGGTTTGGTTGGGGCTGGGCCTCCCCCCGGCTTATATAGCCTAGTCGGGCCGGAGTCCGGGTCGGACACGGCCCGTTAGGTCGGTTCGTTTTTTACAAATAATTACGCGTGGAAGAAAAATAAAAAGAAATACTAAACGGACTCCAAAAATCCCGAAATAAATTTTCCCGGGCTTCTAAAATCAAGCCGCACAAGGTGAACATTTATTTGGGGCCTAAATGCAATTTTGAAAAGCGCACATTTTTCCTAAATTCAAACAAAATAACGAAAAACTCCGACATAAAATCTTATTTGATTTTATTATTAAATCCTCAATATTTCTTTATTTTGGGAAAGTCATTTTATTCCCTCTCTCATATTTTTGTAATAGAAATAATTGACGATAAAATAACAAAATCAAATGATCCTATTCTCAAAATTTGAGAAAACTCAAATATGAAAATAACGAAATCCCCAACTCTCTCCATGGGTCCTTGAGTTGCGTAGAATTTCTAGAATCAACCAAAAGCAAATAAAATATGATATGCAATGATGATCTAATGTATAACATTCCAAATTGAAAATTTGGGATGTTACAAACCTACCCCCTTAAGATGAATCTCGCCCTCGAGATTCGGGTTGGCTAGAAAATAGGTGAGGGTGGTCCTTGAGCAAATCTTCCTCTCGTTCCCAGGTGGCTTCGTCCTCCGTGTGGTGGCTCCACTAAACTTTGCAAAACTTGATAACCTTGCTGCGAGTGACTCTATTGGCAAACTCGAGAATCTTAATTGGTTTCTCCTCGTAGGTCAAATCGTTATCCAACTGAATAGTTTCCAATGGCACAGTGTCTCTCAATGGTATGTCAACCATCTCCGCGTGGCACTTCTTCAACTGAGAAACGTGGAACACATCATGAACTCCTGACAATCCTTCGGGCAATTCCAACTTGTAGGCCACTTCTCCCATACGCTCCAAAACTCGATATGGTACTACAAATCGTGGCGCTAACTTTCCTTTAACTCCAAAACGCTTTGTTCCCCGAAGTGGATATACTCGAAGATAAGCTCTATCTCCGACTTCATAAACTGCCTCCTTGCGTTTAGAATCTGCATAACTCTTCTGTCTGGACTGGGCTACCTTGAGCCTATCACGAATCAATTTCACCTTCTGTTCAGACTCCTTAATCAAGTCAGGTCCAAACAACTGGCGGTCTCCAATTTCGTCCCACGACAACGGTGTCCTGCACCTCCTTCCATACAAAGCTTCGAAAGGGGCCATCTTTAAACTGGTTTGGTAACTGTTGTTGTAAGAGAACTCTGCATATGGCAAATTATCGTCCCAACTAGATCCATAATCTAGCGCACAAGCTCTCAACATATCCTCCAAAATCTGATTGACTCTCTCGGTTTGTCCATCTGTCTGTGGATGAAAAGCTGTACTGAATTCTATCCTGGTTCCCAAAGTTTCATGCAACTGCTTCCAAAACTTTGAGGTAAACTGGGTTCCTCTATCCGATATGATACTCCTCGGAACTCCATGCAGACATACGATCCTGGTCATGTATATCTTTGCCAACTTAGCACTGGTGTAAGTGGTCTTTACTGGGATGAAATGAGCTACTTTCGTCAATCGATCAACTACAACCCAAATCGAGTCATAGCCTGAACGAGTCCTGGGTAATCCCGTGATAAAATCCATGCCTAACTTATCTCACTTCCATTCGGGTATCGGCAATGGTTGTAACAATCCTGCTGGCTTCTGATGCTCTGCCTTTACTCTCTGACACACATCACAGACTGCTACATACTCTGCAATACCCTTCTTCATTCCGGTCCACCAGAAAATATCTTTCAAATCCAAATACATCTTGGTATTTCCTGGATGAATCAAATATGGTGAATCGTGTGCCTCTTGCAGAATCAACTTCCTAATCTCCGGGTCATTGGGCACATAAACACGGTCTTCAAACCATAGGGTGTCGTGCTCATCCTCACGAAATCCTTTAGCCTTTCCTTTGCTAAGTTTCTCCTTAATAGAGGCAATCTCCTTGTCAGTCTTCTGAGCTTCTCTGATTCTATCCATCAAAGTTGACTGAATCTCCAATGCTGCTACATAGCCTCTCAGAACTATTTCCAAACATAGTTCACGAAGATTTTCTGCTAACTCCCTTGGTATTTCTCCCGTCATTAATGTATTGACGTGGATCTTACGGCTTAATGCATCAGCTACTACATTAGCCTTTCCGGGATGGTAATGCAATCTCATATCATAATCCTTGATGAGCTCCAACCATCTCCTTTGTCTGAGGTTTAACTCCTTCTGTGTGAAGATGTATTTCAAACTCTTATGATCCGTGTACACCTCACAATGATTTCCAATCAGAAAATGTCTCCATGTTTTCAATGCATTCACTACGGCTGCTAACTCCAAATCATGCGTAGCATAATTCAACTCATGAGGCTTCAGTTGTCTTGAGGCATATGAAACAACTCTCCCTTCCTGCATAAGCACTGCTCCAAGTCCTCGACGTGAAGCGTCGCAATACACCTCATAATCTTTGGTCTGGTCTAGCAAAATCAACACTGGTGAGGTAACCAAACGTTTCTTCAACTCCTGGAAACTAGCCTCACATTCCTCTATCCATATGAACTTTGTTTCCTTCTTTAATAACTCCGTCATAGGCTTCGCAATCTTTGAGAAATTCTCAATGAATCTCCGGTAGTATCCCGCGAGTCCAAGAAAACTCCGGATCTCTCCCACGGTGGTTGGTGCTTCCCACTTGGTCACGGTATCTACTTTGGTAGGATCTACCGCTATACCTTCTCCGGATATAACATGTCCGAGGAATCCTACTTCCTTCAACCAAAACTCACATTTCCTGAACTTGGCATACAACTAATGTTCTCTGAGCTTCTCAAGTACCAAACGCAAATGCTCCTTATGCTCCTCTTCATTCTTCGAGTAGACCAGGATATCATCAATGAACACTACGACGAACTTATCCAAAAACTCCATAAATACTTTGTTCATCATGTTCATAAAATATGAGGGTGCGTTAGTCAGACCAAATGACATAACGGTATACTCGTACAGCCCATACCTGGTGGTAAAAGCTATCTTAGGAATATCCTGTTCTCAAATCTTCAAATGGTGGTATCCTGATCGCAGATCGATCTTGGAAAATACCTTAGCTCCTTGCAATTGATCAAACAGATCATTAATCATTGGTAGTGGGTACTTGTTCTTGATCGTTACTTCATTCAATCCTCGATAATCAACAACCATCCTTAACGATCCATCCTTCTTCTCCACTAGAAGTACTGGCGATCCCCAAGGCGAAGAACTTGGGCGAATATATCCCTTATCCAGTAACTCCTTAATCTGCTTCTTAATTTCCACCAAATCTTTTGCAGGCATCCTGTATGGTCTCTTTGATATTGGCCCTGTGCCTAGCAATAGCTCAATCAAAAACTCAATATCTCTATCCGGTGGCATGCCTGGCAACTCCTCTGGAAATACTTCAGGGAAATCCTTCACTACGGCTACTTGCTCCTGCACTACTCCTGTTAAGCAATTTACTTGAGTCCTCTTTGGCACATGTCGGTATACATACTTGATCCTTCTCCCTTCTGGGGTGGTAAGCAAAATTGACTTACTAGCACATTCAATATTCCCTTCATACTTTGACAACCAATCCATGCCAAATATCACATCCAATCCTTGGGATTCCAATACTATTAGGTTTGAGGGAAAAACATAGTTACCAATCCTCAATGGTAACCGATCACACCATAGACTAGCCATATATTCTGCTCTAGGCGAGGTTACTAACATGGGTGACCTAAGGGCTTGGGTTGATAGGTTATACTTATCCACAAATCCTCTTGAGATGTATGAATGCGATGCACCAGTATCAAAAAGAACGAGTGCAGTAAATGACTTAACCAAAAACTTACCTATTACTGCATCAGGCTGAGCTTCAACCTCCTCCACGCTAACGTGGTTCACCTGTCCCCTGTTGAAAGGGTTTGGCTTCTTCCCAGAGCTTCCATTGCTATTTCCATTTTGTATTTCAGGGCATTCATTGGCATAATGTCCGGTCTTCGAACACTTAAAGCAAGTGACTTGGCTCAGGTCCTTCTTGGCTGGGGTTGATGGGTTGGTGCGATTCTGGCCATTGCTTCCTCCATTCCCATTACCATTCCTGGTGCCATTGTGATTGTGCGAGCTACCTCCTCCATGGGTATGCTGAAAATTTCCTCCCGGTCTAGGGGTAAAACGTGGGTTCTGCTGAGCTCCTGAAGTGTACTTTCCTTGTCCATACTTCCTCTTGCGATTCTCAATTTGCTGCTGCTTGCCTTCAATCTTAAGAGCACGGTCTACCAACTCCTGGTAGTTGTTGAAGGTTGCTACCATCAAATGCATTCTCAACTCATCATTCAGTCCTTCCAGGAACTTCTCCTGCTTAGCTGCATCCGTAGCAACGTCATCTGGGGCATAACGTGCTAACTTACTAAAGTCCTCCACATACTAGCCTACTGTCCGTCCTCCTTGGCGCAAGTTGCGAAACTCACGCTTCTTCATGGCCATAGCACCTGCTGAAACATGGGCAGTATGAAAAGCCTGCTGAAACTGGTCCCATGTGACAGTGTCGACAGGGAAAGTGGCTGTGAAATTCTACCACCATGATGCTGCGGATCCTTCAAGCTGATGTGCGGCAAATTCACCTTCTCCGCATCCGTGCATCCTGCTGTGGTCAACTCTCTAGCTGTCTTGCGGAGCCAATCATCTGCTACTATCGGCTCGGTGCTACTGGAAAACACCGGCGGATTTAGCCTAAGAAAACGGGCTAAGTGATCAACAGGTGGTGGTGGTGGTGGGTTGTTGTTGTTGTTCCCCTGGTTCTGATTTTGGACTAGCAACTGCATCAATGTGTTCTGCTGCTGGATCAACTGGGTGAGCTCTGGTGGAAAGGTAAATCCAGGGTCACGTCTCGGAGGCATCTGAGGGTTTAGAAAAGATGAGATGTAAGAATAGAGGGGGTCTAAAGAGAAAACACTACCCATATGCACATGAGGCAAAAGCAAACAATCGATCTAACTATCAAAAAAGTGCTCGGACTACTATATTTACATGGTGGACTACTACTACTGATGAGGTGGTCTACTAGAAATATTCTTCGGTTGCAGACTCAATGATATCTGCTCCAGCTTCATCAACATAGTCATCATCACTTTCGTCTGGGTCCGAGTCTGTGTCGTCGATGATGATGTAGTCTTATGGGCTAATCTCCTTGGGTTCTTCGTCTTCATCTACTGGTGTAGGGTCTCCCATAAATATCCCGATCTTCTTGATCAGATCGCCATTCTTCTCCACCAATACTTCAATTTCCTCTTCATAATCTTCACGTGTAGCCTTGAGTTCTTCCTCCAGTTCCTTGATTCTAGTCTTAGCCTTCTTCAGATCTATCATGTCGGCGCACATCTGGTTCTCCTGTCGTCGAATGTGCTGGTTTAACTCCTAGATAAAAGCTGCAATTGATCTATCCTTCCTGGTGCTGATCGTCCCAGTGCTCATCTCAGTGCCCACAAATCTGGTAGATTGTATCCTTGAGATCATTGCGGTAGACTTCTACAATGCATACCATGGCGATGTGAGCTGCCATGCTCTTTCCTAGACTCCAAGTTGGTGCATCAAAAGAAAACTCTATGGGCTCAGTGACTGGCATGAACGTCCTTCCTGGAACTTGAACTTGAATCATCCAGCGCTCTTCTTCAGGTAAAGTGGCGTTGTAGGTTCCTGTGAAGCTGGGTACTCCTATGTTCAGGTATCTAGTGACTTCCTTCAAGTGACGTCCAAAGGGTGTATCTTCATCTGGTTGTGTGAACTTGTTCCTTGCATCCGCCATCCTAAAATACTAGAAAAGATGAGGAGTCAGAGGATAAGAGAGTGAATAGTGATCTAGGTCTTTAGCTTAGTGGTCGGGTCCTACAGTCAGCGTGTGCTCTGATACCATCTCTGTAGCGACCAGACCTCAAACAGTCTGATCTGTGTGCTCCAGTGTCATCCCTGGATCAGTAATGCTGACACCACACAGTACTCGGAGGATTTATAACAGAGTAGCAATCACACACTTATTACATCGAGTGTCTCCATAGAGAACTTATTACAATAAATATGTCTTAAGGCCATCTAATAACGATAACAGCGGAAGGCTTGGAAGATAAGTGAGTCCATCAACTCCAACGGCATCACCGAGTATAGACCACGACCTAAAAACTCCTTAATCGTCATCTGAAAAGTCTGCAACATTAACGTTGCAGCCCGAAACGGGTCAGCACATGGAATATGCTGGCAAGGTAACACATAGAGAGTAATGGAATGAAACAACTATACTATATGCATATCTGGCTGGTGGAAAACTCTATGGTTACAGTTTTGCATAAAGCCAATTTTTCCATACTTCAAAGGAATAAATTTATTTAACTATCATGGTAGTTGTTAAACATTGAGAATGGTTGACAACATTCTCAATCCCAATTACGCATCATCATTAAACAAAACCCAACAAAATTAATTTAGAGTAACATGTTGAGATTCACATGATAATCCAAGTACTAGATACTCAAGATGTCCATAACCGGGGACACGGCTAACCATGATTAGTTTATTACACTCTGCAGAGGTTTGCGCACTTTTCCTCACAAGACTCGATCGCCTCCGTTTGGTTTCTCGCACTACATGGTGTTTGAGAAGACGGATGACCGAGACATAGTCTTTTAGAAGCGCTAGCACCTTACAATCGGGTAGACCGTACCACCTACATCCCCTATATCTGCTAGTCTACCACTGTAAGAGTTCGCACGACTTAGTCAAGTATGCTAGAGCCCATAATAGCTTGTGGCTGCACACGGAAGTTTCTAGTATGAATAGTCTCATGATCCCTTTGAGCCTGGGTGGCGGTCCAAAAGAAAACAGGCAAGTCCTGGAATACCCAGGTGCCTCAATCCACCCAGATGTGTGTTTAAGTTGCCACCTTAGATAAACCATTAATTAACAAACTCACATCTGTCGTGGATATCACTCACCCAATCCACGTCTACTAGCATAGCATGGCACAATAAGCAAACGTAGAAGTAACTCCCAAAGGTTTAAAGTAAACAGGTAATAGGTACTACCTCAACTACTTCCCATCCCACAATTTAATTAGATCCTAATCATGCAGTGTTTGAGGATTTATCTAATGCAATAAAACTGGGTAGTAGGAAAGGTATGATCAAAGTGTTACTTGCCTTGCTGATGATCCGGGAAACCTAGCGATTCGAAGTAACAGGCAGCGCACTCCGGGTATTCTATCGCAGACAAACAAACAAGCATACAATAAGTACTCATCTAATGCACAGGTAAAAGTCAAATAAGAGATCTAACCAAAATGTTCAACTTAAGAACTCCGGTTTGCAAAAAGAATCAAATCGAACGAAGCAACGAAAGTCAAACGGCGAAGGAAAACAACTTCGTCTACTAATCTGGATCTAAGGCAATTTTTTACAGTAGCAAAAACTTGTTTAAGTTGGCTAAACGGATAGAGGGTTTCGAGACGAAACTCCAGGCGCTTGAATCGCCTGATTCCGATAAACGAGCGAAAAGTTATACTAAAACGAAAATCGGATCGGGAATCATGATCAGAAAAATCGCGGATTTAATCCGAGAAAAAGAAAAAAACGAATCTTCGTTGGAACGAATGAACGGATGAACGCTCGCTATTTAAATAAATCGGAAAAACCGATCTATTTAAAAAAACCGAAACTAAAAAAACCAACAGAAAAACCGGACGGTTTTTCGAAAAAAAATTGGCGCGGAAATCGAGGCGACCTCGGGCGGCGTGTCGGCGACGGCGGCGGCGGCGAGCGCTGGCAGCGGCGGGGCAGCGCTGGGGGCGGCTCGGCTAGGGTTTGGTTGGGGCTGGGCCTCCCCCCGGCTTATATAGCCTAGTCAGGCCGGAGTCTAGGTCAGACACGGCCCGTTAGGTCGGTTCGTTTTTTTTATAAATAATTATGTGTGGAAGAAAAATAAAAAGAAATACTAAACGAACTCCAAAAATCCCAAAATAAATTTTCCCGGGCTTCTAAAATCAAGCCGCACAAGGTGAACATTTATTTGGGGCCTAAATGCAATTTTGAAAAACACACATTTTTCCTAAATTCAAATAAAATAACGAAAAACTCCGAAATAAAATCTTATTTGATTTTATTATTAAATCCTCAATATTTCTTTATTTTGGGAAAGTCATTTTATTCCCTCTCTCATATTTTTGTAATAGAAATAATTGACAATAAAATAACAAAATCAAATGATCATATTCTCAAAATTTGAGAAAACTCAAATATGAAAATAACGAAATCCCCAACTCTCTCCGTGGGTCCTTGAGTTGCGTAGAATTTCTAGGATCAACCAAAAGAAAATAAAATATGATATGCAATGATGATCTAATGTATAACATTCCAAATTGAAAATTTGGGATGTTACAAGGTATTTGTTTTCTACATGATTTTTTTGTAGGCTATTGATGATGGTGCTAGGGTTGAGGAGGATGTTTTACCTGCGCATGAAGCTGCTCCTGTGCATGAAGCTGTCCCTATGCATGAACCTGCTCCCGTTAGTGATGTATTAGTTTATGAGGTTCATGGCAGTGAAAATAAGGTACCATTTTTCTTGTTAATTTGTCTCGTTTTTTATTTTACTTGTTTGTGCATTTTATCGCTATGTGGCCCTTTGTAATGACTTTCTGTTCTTTGCTGCAGAATGATGATGTCAGTGTTCCTCCAGAGAAGGTTGCAGACAAGTCCGTCTCAGGCACCGACTGCTCTGACAGGGTGGACCTAACTGGACCTCAGTCGTCCATTGGCGCTGAGGTTTCTGATGCTGAGCAGGACAAGACAACTGGAGACATCATTTTGGAGAAAGATCCCGTTGAGCCTGCTGTTGAGACTGGTGGTAGTGCTGCTGCAAGCCCGGAGAAGTCTCCTGCAGCAGAGCCATCAGTTGCTGTTGATGATGTTCAAACACAACCAAATGTTTTTGTTGTTTCAGATTCTCCAGCTGCCCCAGCTGCTGCTGCTGTCCTTCCCGACGATGCTGCAACGTCTAATGGAGATGACAACGAAGAGACTGAAAGCGATAGCTATGGAGAGGAGGTTGATCATTCCAGTGCTGCCACTGGTCTAGGCAAGGATCCATGAAGAGAGGAGCATGCTTCTCTCTTATTTCCCCACCCCTCCCTTTTATTGTTTGGTTTAGTCCATGATATCCCCTGTGAACTGCCTGTGTGGTCTAAGTTGAACTTCTGGTTTTGTTGTTTGTCGTGTGGTTGTAAAGAATGTTAAGTGAACCTGTATTCTATGTGGGTGAAGGTTTGTAATGCATGGGTTGTGATGTCTATGATCCTGTGGTTTTATCTTTTCTGATGTAGCAGCTGAGATGTGCTTGTGTTTTGAATGTTGTGCTTGAATGTTGCTCTTAATTGAAACTATCGTGAATCTATGTGCTTGAGTGTTGCTCTTAATTTGTATTTCTTTTGGTGAGCACATAGCGACCTTGCTGTCGTCCGAAAGAAGGTTGATGACTTTTATTACAGTGTAACTAGGCTTAAGAATAATCGTTCCAAAAGGTGAGTGCAGCTGGTCAATATTTATATCATCCATGTACCCCGTGTGAACTGCCTGTGGTTTCATAGCTGAAGTTCTTTACTATATGTACCTGAACTTCTTTTTTTTACTTCTCTAGTGCTGAACTTCTGGCCTCTTTTGTACTGTATTGCCTGTTGTGATATAGCTGAACTTCTGTGCTAACATGTGTTATGAACTTCCTGAGTTCCTGATGCTGAACTTGTTTTACTTTCTATTGCTTTTGTTTAAGACCAATGATTATGTTCCAAAACAATGAGTGTGAAGCTTCTGTTGAGGATGTCGCAATACCTTTCGCTCCTCACGGAATGCTTCGATCTAATATGGCTGAGGTTGCACTCTACTGTCTACGTGCGAAGTACCAGGGATCGGATAAACTCATCCTGCCGTATTGGGTTTGTGTAAGTCGACCATATAGTGATTTCTTTTCTGTTTCGTTCCTTACCATTTTAGTTAAAACTTGTTTGTCTCATTTATGTATTTTTCATTTGTTGGTGTTGTCTGCATTGTTTTAGGACAAGATTTTTAGAGGTCAATTTGATTCCCGTGCGAGGAAGTACTTCTTGGCGAGTGGTTCAGATAGCATGGATGCACATGATTCGGTATGCAATATCTTGTTCTTTGCCTCTGTATTAGTTTTGCACTGCGAATCATTGTGTAATATTTGTTTTATTTTTCTTTGTACCGTTTGATATTAATTCTTAGTTTTTTAATGATTCATGTGTTTATGTTGCTTCAGGTTGTTTTCCCCACTTTTGACCCGCCCGAGATTCCTGCTTCCATGGGCGGTGTTGGTCATTGGGTTTCGATATTTCTTGACCTGAAGAATTCAAGGTTCCAGCTTCTCGACTCCAATTATGGACCAGACGATGAATGTGGGGTACGCCTGTTTCGGCAGATGACCGATAACATCAAGAAGCTTTGGAGCGATGCCAACAACGATAGGGAGACACCCTTCAGTCCTCTTACCATCGACCATTTCCCTCTGGATTGGATTGATGTGCCCCAGCAGCAAAACAAGTATGAGTTCCACTTTTCTCTTTATCACTTCTGTTTATCTGTAGTTATACTTAAGCTGCGACGTGTTTTATTCGTTGGCTTTCTTTTTCTGTTATAACACTCTTCTTTTACTGTGTTTTATGGCAGTATCGACTGCGGATTCTTCATGCTTATGAATGTTAATTCATATCATGATGGGGTTCTTGCAAATTATTCCCATGAAAATATCGCGGATATCAGGAAGACGTGGTTGTACTCAATCGCTTCTTCTAACCTATTTGAGACAGACTTCCAAGCTCTGTTTGCCTACTACACATGTAAGTATTGGAACTTGGACTGCTTACTTGCATTGCATCTTTTATTCTACCTGAACTTCATATTTTCTTTGAACTTGGACTTCTGCTTGAGATCTGGCTGGGCTACTGGTTTCAGATGGAGAGGAGCATTTTCTTGTACATGAACTTCATTTCTATCTTTTTTATTTTGCTTGTGTGTTTTGTTTTAGTAATTTCTTTCCTTCCATTTGCTTACTTGGACATGAGCATTTCTTTCTACTTGAACTTCAGAGATGATGCCTTTCTATGGTTTTGTTAGCTGTAGTTGAATGTTTTCCAGTTCATCGGTTTATCTTGAATTGTGCCTTTTGGTTGTGCCTGAACTTCATTTAGTTTTTAAATGCAAGTATTTTTTTAGGTCAGCTTGAGTAGTAACCAAGTCATCTTTATTAGTTGGACTGCACATTACGCTGTTCCTGAACTTTAGTTATATTTGGTGGTGATGTTTTCTCTTCCTTTTCTTTTCACAGTGGATCCATTGGACTTGACCGATTACCACTACTCATTCCTCAGGTCACAGGAATACCAGCCTAGGGAGGAATCGATGAGTACAGCTCCGATAGAAGATGATAGACCTCGAACCCTTATTCCTTCCAAGTTGGGGAAGTAGGCTAGTGGTATTCGTGGTGGTCCAAAAACCCCTTGCTCTAAGAAGGTTGGTGCAGTCGAAGCAGAAGTGATTTCGTCTGATGATGATTTTGAGAAGATTGCTTACCCGAAGAATGGTAAATCTGCTGCTGGTATTGTTGCTGGGAGAGGTGGGAAGAATGCTGTCATCACCAGGAGGAAACCGACAGTTGAGTCTGGCAACATTACTTCCTCCAAGAGAGCATCAAGGTTGCCTTTGAAGTGGCGTTCTCCTGTCGCTGCCCTAAAAAAATACTGTTACCCTCATCTATCCGAGGCCCGAAAGTTGAAACAGTATGTGCTTAGTGAAGAGTGTCTGGAGAAGTATTCAGAGTGAGTTTTCTTCTCCTTAACTTTGTTGCTGCCAGAGATGCTACTCTCTGTCTGAACTTCTTTTGTTGTAGTATGTGGACTTCTGTTCATTTTCTCCCTTGCCTTGGAGTTATAGTGTCTGAACTTCTGTTGTTATATTGTTTGAACTGCCATTGTTGTAGTATCTGAACTTTTGTTTTATGTCTCCTATTGCCTTTTGAGTTATAGTATCTGAACTTCTGTTTGTTGTTGTATCTGAACTTCTAATATTTTTTACCATCCTTTTGTATTCTGCAGGACAAGCTACTTCATGTTTACCATTCCTGCGAATGTGATTGACCTCACAGGACGTGTCCTTTATACTCTTTTCGGTGAAGGGCATCAGATGGAAGGAGACATAATGGATTATATCATAAATTTGTGGAAGGATAAGCCGAAGACCTCTAAGATATTCACTAGTGCTGACAGGGTTGTACTTAGTCCCTACTTCATACAGGTTTTAGTTCTTTTCACCCCTATCTCACTTTTTTGCCTTAGTTTTGTTGTAGTGGCATTTGGGAGGTGTTTTAATTGTGTTTTTGTGAATGCACAATACTGCCTGGAGTATGATTTCTTCGCTGCAACAGTTCCAAAGTTTGATGGAAAAAAATCTGCTGGTCTCCTCCCAATGTTTGTTCGCAAGGAAGAAGACCTTCTTAACGCAAAGCTGGTTAGGTTTTCATAAATCTTGCTTTTTTTAATTTCATGTGAATCCATTTGCTGAGTTTGTCAAGAAGTTTTTGTTCATGCCGGTTCTTTAGTGCATATGCTTTATAGTTTGTGTTCACCGGTCCTTTCATTCTTGGTAGGTTTTCTTGATAGTATTCAAGCCAATTGGCACAATGGCGCACTATAGCGTGTATGTGGTGAATAGATATCATGGGAGCATTGACGTCCTTGATTCACTTCCTTACGCTAATATGGAAACGTCGCAAATGAGTTTCCACGGGGACTGTCAAAATATCGTGAGTGTTTCTTAGCCTGAACCTCCTTTCACATTCTCTTGTTTGACACGAAGTTTATTATGCCTTGTGTTGACAAAATATGTTGCTGTCTCTGTTTTGGTAATACTTCTTGAACTGACTATCATTTGGAAGTTGAACTTCTGCTATTTGTTTACTGGATCTTATGCAAGTGTCGCTTTTTATGTACCTGAACTTAACTATTTTTGTTAACATGTTTTTGACTTCATCTTATTTTGTTATTTCTGGCAGATCAAGAGATTTGTTGGGTTGCTCGAGGAGGTGTTCGGCAAGGCTGCGTACAAAGCGAGCAAGCAGCCTAACTGGGTGACTATTTGCTACCTCTTGAGCACTGCATTGGTTTTCCTCGAAGAGGAAGGGATGTTGCAGCAAAGTAGCGTAAGTATTTCCCTCAGTTTTTGAGAACCAAGGTATCAATCCAGTAGGAGGCTACGCGTGAGTCCCTCGTACCTGCACAAAACAAATAATCCTCGCAACCAACGCAAATAGGGGTTGTCAATCCCTATAAGGCCACTTACGAGAGTGAGATTTGATAAGATAATATTTTTGGTATTTTTATGATAAAAGATGCAAAGTAAAATAAAGGCAAAGTAAATAGCAAAGGAAATAACTAAGTAGTAGGAGATCAATATGATAAAGATAGACCTGGGGCCATAGGTTTCACTAGTGGCTTCTCTCAAGAGCATAAGTATTCTACGGTGGGTGAACAAATTACTGTTGAGCAATTGACAGAATCAAGCATAGTTATGAGAATATCTAGGTATGATCATATATATAGGCATCACGTCTGAGACAAGTAGACCGACTCCTGCCTGCATCTACTACTATTACTCCACTCATCGACCGCTATCGAGCATGCATCTAGAATATTAAGTTAAAAACAGAGTAACGCCTTAAGCAAGATGACATGATGTAGAGGGATAGACTCATGCAATATGAAGAAAACCCCATCTTGTTATCCTCGATGGCAACAATACAATACGTGCCTTGATGCCCCTACTGTCACTGGGAAAGGACACCGCAAGATTGAACCCAAAGCTAAGCACTTCTCCCATTGCAAGAAAGATCAATCTAGTAGGCCAAACCAAACTGATAATTCGAAGAGACTTTCAAAGATAACCAATCATACATAAAAGAATTCAGAGAAGATTCAAATATTATTCATAGATAGACTTGATCATAAACCCACAATTCAACGATCTCAACAAACACACCGCAAAAAGAAGATTACATCGAATAGATCTCCACAAGAGAGGGGGAGAACATTGTATTGATATCCAAAAAGAGAGAAGAAGCCGTCTAGCTACTAACTATGGACCCGTAGGTATGAGGTAAACTACTCACACTTCATCGGAGAGGCTATGGTGTTGATGTAGAAGCCCTCCGTGATCGATGCCCCCTCCGGCGGAGATCCGGAAAAGGCCCCAAGATGGGATCTCATGGATACAGAAAGTTACGGCGGTGGAATTAGGGTTTTGGCTCTGTTTCTGATCGTTTGGGGGTACGTAGGTATATATAGGAGGAAGGAGTACGTCGGTGGAGCAACAGGGGGCCCACGAGGGTGGAGGGCGCGCCTGGGGGGGGGGGGGTAGGCGCGCCCCCTAGCTCGTGGCCTCCTCTTTTCATTCTTGACGTAGGGTCCAAGTCTCCTGGGTCTTGTTCGTTGAGAAAATCACGTTCCCTAAGGTTTCATTCTGTTTGGACTCCCTTTGATATTCCTTTTCTTCGAAACCCTAAAACAGGCAAAAAACAACAATTCTGGGCTGGGCCTCCGGTAAATAGGTTAGTCCCAAAAATAATATAAAAGTGGATAATAAAGCCCAATAATGTCCAAAACAGTAGATAATATAGCATGGAGCAAACAAAATTATAGATACGTTGGAGATGTATCAAGCATCCCCAAGCTTAATTCCTGCTCGTCCTCGAGTAGGTAAATGATAAAAATAGAATTTTTGATGCAGAGTGCTACTTGGCATAATTTTAATGTAATTCTTCTTAATTGTGGTATGAATATTCAGATCCGAAAGATTCAAGACAAACGTTCATATTGACATAAAAATAATAATACTTCAAGCATACTAACTTAGCAATTATGTCTTCTCAAAATAACATGGCCAAAGAAAGTTCATCCCTACAAAATCATATAGTTTAGTCATGTTTCATTTTCCTCACACAAGAATGCTCTCATCATGCACAACCCCGATGACAAGCCAACCAATTGTTTCATACTTTAGTAATCTCTAACCTATAAACTTTCACGCAATATATGAGCGCGAGCCATGGACATGGCACTATAGGTGGAATAGAATATAATGAGGGGGGTTATGTGGAGAAGACAAAAAAGGAGAAAGTCTCACATCAACGAGGCTAATCAATGGGCTATGGATATGCCCACCGATTGATGTTAATGCAAGGAGTAGGGATTGCCATGCAATGGATGCACTAGAGCTATAAATGTATGAAAGCTCAACAAAAGAAACTAGTGGGTGTGCATCCAACTTGCTTGCTCATGAAGACCTAGGGCACTTGAGGAGGCCCATTGTTGGAATATACAAGCCAAGTTCTATAATGAAAAATTCCCACTAGTATATGAAAGTGCCAAAACAAGAGACTCTCTAACATGATTAAGGTGCTACTTTGAAGCATAAGTGTGGCAAATGAGAGTAACATTGTCCCTTCTCTCTTTTTCTCTCATTTTTTTCCTTTTTTGGGCCTTATTTTTTTATATGGACTTTTTTTATTCCTCACTTGGGACAATGCTCTAGAAAATGATGATCATCACACTTCTATTTATTTACAACTCAATGATTACAACTCAATACTAGAACAAAGATGACTCTATATGAATGCCTCCGGCGGTGTACCGGGATATGCAATGGACCAAGAGTGACATGTATGAAAGAATAATGAATGGTGGCTTTGCCACAAATACTATGTCAACTACATGATCATGCTAAGCAATATGACAATAATGAATGTGTCATGATGAACGGAATGATGGAAAGTTGCATGGCAATATATCTCGGAATGGCTATGGAAATGCCATAATAGGTAGGTTTGGTGGCTGTTTTGAGGAGGATATAAGGAGGTTTATGTGTGAAAGAGCGTATCATATCACGGGGTTTGGATGCACCGGCGAAGTTTGCGCCAACTCTCAATGTGAGAAAGGGCAATGCAAGGTACCGAAGAGGCTAGCAAGGATGGAAGGGTGAGAGTGCGTATAATCCATGGACTCAACATTAGTCATAAATAACTCACATACTTATTGCAAAAATCTACAAGTCATCAAAAATCTCGGTACTACGCGCATGCTCCTAGGGGGATAGATTTGTAGGAAAAGACCATCGCTCGTCCCCGACCGCCACTCATAGGAGGACAATCAAATAACACCTCATGTTTCAAATTTGTTGCATAACGTTTACCATACGTGCATGCTACGGGACTTGCAAACTTCAACACAAGTATTTCTCAATTTCACAACTACTCAACTAGCACGACTTTGATATTATTAGCTCCATATCTCAAAACAATCATCAAGCATCAAACTTCTCTTAGTATTCAAAACACTCTTAAGAAAATTTTACTAATCTTGAACACCTAGCATATTAGAATTTTAAGCAAATTACCATGCTATTAAGACTCTCAAAATAATCTAAGTGAAGCATGAGATATCAATAGTTTCTATAAAACAAATCGACCACCGTGCTTTAAAAGATATAAGTGAAGTACTAGAGCAAAAGTATATAACTCAAAAGATATAAGCGAAGCACATAGAGTATTCTAACAAATTCCAAATCATGTATGGCTCTCTAAAAAGGTGTGTACAGCAAGGATGATTGTGGTAAACTAAAAAGAAAAGACTCAAATAATACAAGATGCTCCAAGAAAAACACATATCATGTGGCGAATAAAAATATAGCTCCAAGTGAAGTTACCGATAGAAGTAGACGAAAGAGGGGATGCCTTCCGGGGCATCCCCAAGCTTTGGCTTTTAGGTGTCCTTAGATTATATTGGGGGTGCCATGGGCATCCCCAAGCTTAGGCCCTTGCCACTCCTTGTTCCATAATCCATCAAATCTTTACCCAAAACATCACAACACAAAACTTAAAGTAGAAAATCTCGTGAGCTCCGTTAGCGAAAGAAAATAAAAGACCACTTCAAGGTACTGTAATGAACTCATTCTTTATTTATATTGGTGTTATACCTACTGTATTCCAACTTCTCTATGGTTTATAAACTATTTTACTAGCCATAGATTCATCAAAATAAGCAAACAACACACAAAAAACAGAATAGTCTGTAGTAATCTGTAGCTAGCACAAGATCTGGAACCCCAAAAATTCTAAAATAAATTGCTGGACGTGAGGAATTTATCTATTAATCATCTGCAAACATAATTAACTAAATATCACTTTCCAAATAAAAATGACAGCACTTCTCGTGAGCGCTGAAGTTTCTGTTTTTTACAGCAAGTTCAACAAGACTTTCCCCAAGTCTTCCCAACGATTCTACTTGGCACAAACACTAATTAAGAACAAAAAACACAACCAAAACAGAGGCTAGAAAAATTATTTATTACTAAACAGGATTGATACGTCTCCGTCGTATCTACTTTTCCAAACACTTTTGCCCTTGTTTTGGACTCTAACTTGTATGATTTGAATGGAACTAACCCGGACTGACCCTGTTTTCAGCAGAATTGCCATGGTGTTGTTTTATGTGCAGAAAACAAATATTCTCAGAATGACCTGAAACTCCACGGAATATCTTAGAAAAAACAATAAAAAATCCTCGCCAAAAATAATGACAAGGGGCCCACACCCTTCTTACGAGGGTGGGGGGCGCGCCCCCTACCTCGTGGGCCCCCTGGATGCCCTCCGACGCCAACTCCAACTCTATATATTTGCTTTCGGAGAGAAAAAAATCAGAGAGAAGAAATCATCGTGTTTTACGATATGGAGCCGCCACCAAGCCCTAAAACCTCCCGGGAGGGCTGATCTGGAGTCCGTTCAGGGCTTCGGAGAGGGGGATTCGTCGCTGTCGTCATCATCAACCATCCTCCATCACCAATTTCATGATGCTCACCGCCATGCATGAGTAATTCCATCGTAGGCTTTCTAGACGGTGATGGGTTGGATGAGATTTATCATGTAATCGACTTAGTTTTGTTAGGGTTTGATCCCTAGTATCCATTATGTTCTAAGATTGATGTTGCTATGACTTTGCTATGCTTAATGCTTTTCACTAGGGCCCGAGTGCCATGATTTCAGATCTGAACCTATTATGTTTTCATGAATATATGTGAGTTCTTGATCCTATCTTGCAAGTCTATAGTCACCTACTATGTGTTATGATCCGGCAACCCCGAAGTGACAATAATCGGGACCACTCCCGGTGATGACCATAGTTTGAGGAGTTCATGTATTCAGTATGTGCTAATGCTTTGTTCCGGTTCTCTATTAAAAGGAGGCCTTAATATCGCTTAATTTCCAATAGGACCCCGCTGCCACGGGAGGGTAGGACAAAAGATGTCATGCAAGTTCTTTTCCACAAGCACGTATGGCTATATACGGAATACATGCCTACATTACATTGATGAATTGGAGCTAGTTCTGTGTCACCCTATGTTATGACTGTTACATGATGAACCGCATCTGGCATAGTTATCCATCACTGATCCAGTGCCTACGAGTTTTCCATATACTGGTTTACGCTTATTTACTTTTCCGCTGTTACTGTTACAATCACTACAAAATACCAAAACATTACTTTTGCTGTCTTTACTTTTGTTGCCGCTACCGCCACTATCATATTACTTTGCTACTAAACACTTTGCTGCAGATACTAAGTTTCCAGGTGTGGTTGAATTGACAACTCAGTTGCTAATACTTAAGAATATTCTTTGGCTCCCATTGTGTCGAATCAATAAATTTGGGTTGAATACTCTACCCTCGAAAGCTGTTGCGATCCCCTATACTTGTGGGTTATCAAGACTAATTTCTGGCGCCGTTGCCGGGGAGCATAGCTCTATTCTTTTAGTCACTTGGGATTTATATCTGCTGGACACTATGAAGAACTTGAGAGATCCAAAAGCCAAGATCTATCCCTCAACTACGAGGGGAGGTAAGGAACTGCCATCTAGCTCTGCACTTGATTCACCTTATGTTATGAGTAAGTTTGCGACACCTACATCTGCTTCTGCTAGTCATTCTGATATGTTGCGTGTTATTGATGATGCCACTTCTGCTATGCATGATACTTATGATGAAACTGATTCTATGCCTGATACTACTGTGCCCCTTGGTGAATTTCTTGATGAACAAATTGCTAGGGCTAGAGAAAAAGAAATTATTGAATCTGAATACGATGATGATAGTGATGATGAAAATATGCCTGTTATTCCTGAGGGTTATATTTTTGATATGGAATCTTCTGCCACTATTTTAGCTTGCAAAGATATATATGAGCTTAAGAGGTTATTAATTAAATGAAACAAAGAATCACTTAGAGATGAAATGAAACCCGACCCTGCTTTTGCTACTTCACCTATTTGTGTTCCTGATAAGGATTATGAATTCTTTGTTGATCCTGATATAATTACTTTGGTTGAATCTGATCCATTTTATGGCTATGAATCTGAAACTATTGTGGCACATCTTACTAAGTTAAATGATATAGCTGCCCTGTTCACTAATGATGAGAGATCGCGTTACTTCTATATACTCAAAATATTTCCATTCTCATTAAAGGGTGAGGCTAAGATGTGGTTTAATTCTTTTGATCATGGTTGTGTGCGTAGTCCCCAGGATATGATTTATTACTTCCTTGCTAAATATTTCCCTACTCATAAGAAACAATCTGCTTTGAGGGAAATATACAACTTCGTGCAAATTAAAGAAGAGAGTCTCCCACAAGCTTGGGGAAGGCTTCTCAAGTTGCTTAATGCTTTGCCTGATCATCCTCTTAAGAAACCAGAAATACTTGATATCTTTTATAATGGACTAACCGATGCTTCCAGAGATTACCTGGATAGTTGTGCTGGTTCTCTTTTCAGGGAAAGAACACCGGATGAAGCTGAAATTCCATTGAATAATATGTTGACAAATGAAAATAATTGGGCAGCTCCTGAGCCAACTCCTGCTCCAATTACTGAACCTATTCTTAAACCAACTCCGAAGAAGAGAGGTGTTTTATTTCTCAGTCCCAAAGATATGCAAGAGGCAAAGAAATCTATGAAAGAAAAAGGTCTTAAAGCTGAAGACATTAAGAATTTACCTCCTATTGAAGAAATACATGGTCTTAATTCACCGCCTGTTGAAGAAACATATGATCTCAATTCTTTATTTACTGAAGAACCTCCTGATCCCGATATCCCGACACAGGTAGTAAAGGTAAATTCTCTCTATAGATATGATAAAGCTGAAGTCCCTCCTACTAAAATTGCTAGTCAGTGCTTGGATTAGTTTGATAACTTTATGTTTAAGCAAGACGACTTCAATGCTTATTTTGGTAGACAATTAAAAGAAAATGCTTATATGATTAGATGCTTGGGTGATTATATGGCTAATATTAAAGGTGAACTTAAAATTGTTAGCAAAAATGCTTCTATGGTTACCACTCAAGTAGAAAAAGTACTTAAGGCTCAAAAAGAAGTGCTTAATAAAATGAATAGTAAGAAAAATGATTATGCTGTTAGAGTGGCTACTAGAACTGGTAGAATGACTCAGGAACCTTTGTATCCTGAAGGTCACCCTAAGAGAATCGAGCAAGATTCTCAAAGAAATAATATTGATGTTCCTAGTTCTTCTAAAAAGAAGAAGAAGAAAAATGATAGAACTGTGCAAACTTCTAGTGAACCTAATGCTGAACCACCTGATAATCCAAATGATATCTCTATGTCTGATGCTGAAACACAATCTGGTAATGAACATGAACCAAGTAAAAATATTAATGATGATGTTCATGATGATGCTCAACCTAGTAATGATAATGATGTAGAAATTGAACTTGCTGTTGATCTTGATAACCCACAATCAAAGAATCAACGTTATGATAAAAGAGACTTTGTTGTTAGGAAACATGGTAAAGAAAGGGAACCTTGGGTTCAGAAACCCATGCCTTTTCCTCCGAAACCATCCAAGAAAAAGGATGATGAGGATTTTGAGCGATTTGCTGAAATGATTAGGCCTATCTTTTTGCGTATGCGATTAACTGATGTGCTCAAAACAAATCCTTATGCTAAATATATGAAGGATATCATTACTAATAAAAGAAAGATACCGGAAGCTGAAATTTCCACCATGCTTGCTAATTATACTTTTAAGGGTGGAATACCAAAGAAACTTGGAGACCCCAGGGTACCTACTATACCTTGCTCCATTAAAAGAAATTATATTAAAACTGCTTTATGTGATCTTGGAGCCGGTGTTAGTGTTATGCCTCTCTCTTTATATCGTAGACTTGACTTGAATAAGTTGACACCTACTGAAATATCTTTGCAAATGGCTGACAAATCAACTGCTATACCTGTCGGTATTTGTGAGGATGTGCCTGTTGTGGTTGCAAACATTACTATTTTAACGGATTTCGTTATACTTGATATTCCCGAGGATGATAGTATGTCTATTATTCTTGGAAGACCTTTTCTTAATACTGCAGGGGCTGTTATTGATTGCAACAAAGGCAATGTCACTTTTCATGTTAATGGTAATGAGCATACGGTACACTTTCCGAGGAAACAACCTCAAGTTCATAGTATCAACTCCATTGGAAAAATTCCATCGATTATAATTGGAGGTTTTGAATTTCCTCTTCCTACTGTCAAAAACAAATATGATATACTTATTATTGGGGATGTGCATATCCCCGTTGAGGTAACTTAGTGCTATTCGAAATTTCTTCGGTTTTCATGATTATCTGAATGAGTTTGTTAACAAGACTTGATCAACCTTGTTAGTGGATTCTTTTTGATGAGCATGAGATGGATGAAACTAGAAGCACAACCTTCTGTACCCCACTTTTACTTTATGTTAATTAGTAGAAATAAAGTAAAAATATTATTTTTCTCTCTGTTTCCTGACTTATTCGTGCAATATAAAAATATCCCGAAAATAAAAGTCCTCAGAATGCCATGCCAATTTAATATGATTTTTTCGGGAATATTTGAGGATTTACTATGCAAAAATTACCGCGGGAGGAGCGGCCACCTGGCCACGAGGGTGGTGGGCGCCCCCCCTAGGGCGTGCCCCCTGCCTCGTGGGCCCATGGTGGCCCTCCTCAACTTATCCCAGCACCCATCTTCTTCCTCTATCTCACACAAACCCGAAAAACCAACTCGAGCTCGAGTTCCAGCCACTTTTGCTGTGATTTTCGATCTCCTTGCTCAAAGCACCTCTCACAAAACTGCTTGTGGAGATTGTTCCTTGGTATGTGACTCCTCCATTGGTCCAATTAGTTTTTGTTCTAGTGCTTTATTCTTTGCAAATTTGTGCTGCATAGGTGACCATGTCCTTGAGCCTGCATGTCAAATTTATATGGTTCCAAGTAGTTCTAATGCTTGATTTAGGCTCTAGGCACTTGTAGGAGTAGTTGCTGTCAATATTATTTAAGTTGGTTCACTTTTGTTTGAAGTTACTAAAAATTTCAGATTGTTTCAGAAAAATAATGAGGAGATTTTTGAGGGGCTCGTCGAGCCAAAGCTCGAAGGAAAAGGCACCGAAGCCTAAGTATAATTTGCCGTGTACCACGGAGATTCGGGCGTGTGAATGGCCTTCTGAAGATTTCTTGAGAGCAGCCGGTATCTATGAAGATTTTCATGAATTGGCTCACAATGCAGGCCTCACCGCTTTCCTCCACGACCAATGCGATCAGTATCTCTTACTCACAAATACTTTTGTGCAAAACTTTCATTTTCATTCTAGGAACTCACCACCTATGGTGGAGTTTCATTTACATGATGAGCACAAGGAGATGTCACTTTATGATTTCTATCAGATTTGTTTAATCCCTTTTGAGGGCAAGACAGAAGAACCACATCATGATGATGTGGCTGGGTTTATTGATACTATCACTGTAGCAGAAACTAGAAAGGTTTCCGATGCACGAATCACTAGCATACATTTTCCTATTTTACGTTACTTTGAATTATTTGCTAGTCGTTGTTTAATTGGATGCGGAAACAGTGGAAACCTTAGTATCCCTGATATAACTATTCTGCACCACAGTTTATACAGTGATAACACTTTTAGTATGGGCAGTATTATTGCTAGATGGTTAAGTATGAACCGTACTAAGGGTCCCATCTTTGGAGGCGTCTATGCCACACGCCTAGCTGCACATTTTAACATACCTATTAGGCATGCTGAGAAGGAAGAAAAGGTGTTGCCCCATGTTTATCTAGATCATAAAAGTATGATGGCACATGATTTTATTGTTAAGAATAGGGCAGGAGAGCTTAAGTATCAATTGTTCTTTAACAAACATCATCCTGAGACTATTATCCTGCCTGCTCCTTCTTTGTTTAATTTTGTAGGACCCTACCTCGTTACGTGGGCTGCCGTCCAAGCTTACAAGAATCCTGCACCAGCCCCGGAACAGGAACCCCAAGATGAGCCTCCATGACAATTTGTTTATTCTTGGGATCCAGAGATGACTGTCAGCCAGTGGCAGTCAGAGTCTTCTTCTTCATCACGGTATGATCCCAACTATTCCTCCTCAACACAGTACGACCCCAACAACTATTATTATGGATATCCGCCAGGCCAGCCGTGGCCATAGACCAACTTAGGCCAAAAGCCTAATCTTGGGGGAGTACACCGACATTACATTTATGTTCACACACACTCATTGCTAGATGTCGGTGCTCATACTTTTTCACTGTAATATCCATGCTAGTTTATTTTCTTTTTCCTGTTTTCTTATTGTGTACTTGTTAAACCTTAAGAAAAACCAAAAAAATTAGTAGTAGTTATTTTTCTGCTATAGTTGTAATAATTAAAAAGAAAACCCAAAAATATTTCCCGTTCTTCTTTTGCTTGTTGGGAGCTTTCCCGTGTAAATAGTTTTATTTCTTTTCTTTTCTTTGGGGGTCAGTAGGAGAAGACCATAATTAAATTGTTGAAGTGGCTCTTATATCCATTATTGTTGATTTAACCAAGAGCCCATATTGCCTAGTATTCTCCTGTTTATTGAATGCTCGCAGATTCCATCTTAGTCCAATGCACGTGCACTCTTATTATTATTCACGTCGTTCGGTGGTGCAAGTGAAAGGCAACTATGATGATATATGATGGACTGACTGAGATGAGAAAAGCTGGTATGAACTCGACCTCTTTTGTTTTTCTAAATATGATGAGTCCCTCGTTCTTGATTCAGCTTATTATGAATAAACATGTTTGCAATGACAATTAGAGATCATATTTGCTTGTGCCATGCTTGATTAGCTATGAGTTATAATGATTTACCTTGTGTGCCAACATGCTATTGAGATGATTATGATGTGGTATGATGGGGTGGTATCCTCCTTTGAATGATTTAAGTGACTTGACATGGCACATGTTCACGCATGTAGTTGAAACAAAATCAACATAGCCTTCACGATATTTATGTTCATGGTGGATTATATCCTACTCATGCTTGCATCCAATGTTTATTAATTTTAATGCATGTACATGGCTATAGTCGCTCTCTAGTTGGTCGCTTCCTAGTCTTTTGCTAGTCTTCACTTGTACTAAGCGGGAATACTGCTTGTGCATCCAATCCCTTAAACCCCAAAGTTATTCCAGATGAGTCCACCATACCTTCCTATATGCGGTATCTGCCTGCCGTTCCAAGTAAATTTGTATGTGCCAAACTCTAAACCTTCAAATAAACATTCTGTTTTGTATGCTCGAATAGCTCATGTATCAACCAAGGCTGTCCTTATCTTCCGTGTTAGGCGGGTTATTCTCAAGAGGAGTGGACTCCGCTCCTCACTCACGAGAAAATGGCTGGTCACCGGGATGCCCAGTCCCATGCTTTAGGCAAACTAAATCAAAATTAATTGCAAACAAAACTCCCCCTGGGACCTGATGTATGTTGGAGGCACTCGTTGTTTCGAGCAAGCCATGGATTGATGCTTGTTGGTGGAGGGGGAGTATAAACTTTACCATTCTGTTTGGGAACCGCCTATAATGTGTTTAGCATGGAAGATATCGCCATCTCTTAGTTGTTACGTTGACAATGAAAGTATACCGCTCAGAATACAATTTATCTCTATTTCAAAACCGAGCTCTGGCACCTCTACAAATCCCTGCTTCGCTCTGCGAAGGGCCTATCCATTTACTTTTATGTTGAGTCATCACCCTCTTATTAAAAAGCACTAGCTGGAGAGCACAGCCGTCATTTGCATTCATCACTGTTAATTTATATTGGGCATGACTATGATTGGATCTCTTTTACCATGAATTACAATGTCTAGTCAGTCATTGATCTTTAAAGGTGATTTGCATTTATGTTTTGCAGTCTCAGAAAGGGCTAGCGAGATACCATCTTGTTATATCATATTATGATTGTTTCGAGAAAGTGTTGTCATCCGAGATTTATTATTATGACTTGCTAGTTGATTATGCTATTAATATGAGTAATTGTGAGAGCTGAGAATTATTGCAAATGTGGTTAGTTATGATCTATGCTGAAAACTTGAATGCTGGCTTGACATAGTTACAACAACAAGAGCAAACAGAGTTTGTAAAAGTTTTTGTTTCTTTCAGTTTGTCAACTGAATTTCTTGAGGACAAGCAAGGGTTTAAGCTTGGGGGAGTTGATATGTCTCCGTCGTATCTACTTTTCCAAACACTTTTGCCCTTGTTTTGGACTCTAACTTGTATGATTTGAATGGAACTAACCCAGACTGACGTTATTTTCAGCAGAATTGCCATGGTGTTGTTTTATGTGCAGAAAACAAATATTCTCGGAATGACCTGAAACTCCACGGAACATCTTAGAAAAAACAATAAAAAATCCTCGGCAAAGATGAAAACCAGGGGCCCACACCCTTCTCACGAGGGTGGGGGGCGCCCCCCCAAGGGCGCGCCTCCCTACCTCATGGGCCCCCTGGATGCCCTCCGACGCCAACTCCAACTCTATATATTTGCTTTCAGAGAGAAAAAAATTAGAGAGAAGAAATCACCGAGTTTTACGATACGGAGCTGCCGCCAAGCCCTAAAACATCTCGGGAGGGCTGATCTGGAGTCCGTTCGGGGCTCCAGAGAGGGGGATTCGTTGTTGTCCTCATCATCAACCATCCTCCATCGTAGGCTTGGTGGACGGTGATGGGTTGGATGAGATTTATCATTGTTGGGTGGTAGGTGCGACATATGCCACCGGGTGGCTTATCATTGTGGGATGCAGTAAAACATCGCCGTTGCCTGGAAACAGGATGAGGCGAAGACATGCACGCTGGTGAATCTTACCTAGCTTCGGGGCTCTCCGTGGAGATAACACCCCTACTGCTGCTCTGCGGGGTCTCCGCATGATCACTAGATGAACAAGTAGCTACACGATGCTCCTTGAGCTGTTTGGCGAGAGGAGGAAGAAGGGCTCTGCTTGCTCTCTTCTCCTCCCTACGTGGTGTCTAAAACTAGCAGGGATCAACCCTTTGCATGGATGTCCCGGGGGGTTTATATAGGCCTACCCCCCGGGGGTACAATGGTAATACGGCTAGGCGTGGGGCCCAGCCGTCTGTGTCTTCGCTCTCCGGCTTCTGCGCCGGCTACTGGGGCCCGCCGGCTGCCGGCTCCCTGGTCGACAGGCAGGCCCCACTATCTAGGGCCTTGTCGGTGGCTGGTTACTGTTGCTCAATCTTGGTGACGAGGGCTTCGCCGAGGTAAGCATGGCTACAGTGCTGCCGTCCGGCGGATGACCACTGTAGCCTCACCGCGTCTTGTCTCCTTAATGGGGCGTCTCCTTCGAGGGGGTGGTAAGCCAGCTGGAGAGAGCCGGCTCCGTCTCGGGCCAACTGGGGGAGGCCAGGCCGCCTTCAGGTGTCTCTCTGCCTGAAGGGTCCCACCGCCCGTGGGCCGTACTGGTAGCCCGTCGTGGATGACATCAGGGTCAGTGTGGCAACAGTGCCGCGCCGGACGGGTCATGGCCACCCGTACGGCGCACTATGCCAGGCGCGCTCCGGGATTCGGGGGTGGTAGGCTTCACTATAGCCACGCCCCGTCACATCGCCGTTATGTGGATGCAGACTTCGGGGGCACGGTGTTGAACGCTTTATGGGAGCCGGATCCTTGGAGTCGGCCTTCGCAGCCGGCTCCTCGGAGCCGGCCCTCCCGCGGCTTTCTTCATGAGGGCTGAAGTCGGGCCGCCTTCCAATAGCCGGCCTGGGAGATAGCCGGCCAGGGGAAGGCGGCCCCATGTCTTGGATTCTTAAGTGCCGGATCGGCTCGTAATTTTTTCAGAAAGGCCAGGGGGAGCCGGCTAGGCTACCCGTGGTCACTTAGTCCGACAGTAGTCCCCGAAGCTGAGCGAGCTTCGAGGCTGATAAAGGGACGAGAAGCTTGGTCAGCTTCCTATCCTGAGGGGCCGGCTTTGCTTGCGCGCAGCGACTTCGGAGAGCTCTGTTTCTCGTAGGCGGGAACGCGGGCCACGTGGCGAGGAAATCCTGCCAACGCACGCGCGCGATGGGACGCCGCCGCAGGCCCGGGCCCGCCACTCGCAGGCCTCGGTCCGAGTGCGGATCTTTCGCGGCCCACATGGACCGCTCGCCTTCCCGCGGCGGTTTTATTCTGCCATCAAGGCACAGTAATCGCGGGACGTGGGGGAGTGGGCGCAGTTGATCCCCACGTTCCCCCACGCCGCGCCTGCTCGGCTCCGCCGCGCGGTCTATAAGTAGGAGGAGGAGGGGGAGCGGCAGAGACTCGCGCGCTCTCCCTTACTCCGCCCCCTTCTCGCCCTCCTTCTTCTTCTCTTCCCCGCAGCAGCTCTTTGCCGCGCCGTTCCGCCGCCGCATCGTCTTGCTTCTCGCCGCGCTGCCCCATGGCGCTGTCAAGCTCGTGGGATGGCTCCAACGTCCATGAGGACCACGTCGTGTTCCTCCACCAAACGCGATGCCTGCCCGGCGAGAACTTCGTTCGGGTTCGTCTAGCGCCGGAGAAGGAGATTTCGCCGGCACCGGAGGAAGGCGAGCGGGTGATCTTCCGCTCGCACTGCCTGCGCGGCTTCGGCCTTCCGGCGAGCGGGTTCCTCCGAGCCTTCCTCGAATTCTACAACCTCCAGCCACATCACCTCACGCCCAACGCGGTGATGCTGCTGTCGGCCTTCGTCACGCTGTGCGAGGGCTTCCTTGGGGTCCTCCCCACGCTCGAGCTCTGGGCGGAATTCTTCCAGAGCAAACTCGGCACCGTCGTCGCGGGCGTGCCCGCCCCCTGCAGAGCCTTCATTGCCATGAGGCGGGAGAGCGAGAACAATCTGTTCCCGTCCATTCCGCTGATCCAGTCGGTGAAGCTTTGGCAGAAGTCTTATTTCTACGTGAGGAACGTCGCCCAGCAAGGCGACTACGTCAACCTGCCGGATTACGTAGCTGGCCCGCCGGCTGGGAGGCAGCCTTCGTGGAGCTACCGGGCCAGGTCACTGTCTCAGGCCGGGATCACAGCCGTCTCCCGGCTTCGGGTGATGATCCAGTCGGAGGGCCTAATCGGAGCCGACTTGGTGGCCGCCTTCGTGGAGCGCCGGGTTCTTCCCCTCCAAAGCCGGCCTCACATGGTTTGTCAGATGAGCGGCCGCTTCGACCCATGCCGGCTGAGCACCAGGGAGATGCCTCATGCGGAGGTCTCCTACATGGTGAACTATATCTCCAACTGCAAGCTCGCCGAGGATTGGCGGTATGGCAAGGGGCCGTACTCTCGCGCCAACCCTCCGCCCATCGTAAGTTTTTTCTTCTTTTCTTCCTTTTGTAGCCGGCCTCATGATAGCCGACTCTTGATCAGTTCGTTTGCCTTTTGCAGAACCCTCTTCTCCCGCTGACAGCCGGGGCCGCGGGGGTAGAGCGCCAGCTCCTCCCCGACCGCATGGTGGACGACGCCGACGACCCGGACTTGGGAGCGGCCGCCATGGGAGACGCCATCGTGGGGGAAAGCAACGGGGCCGGAGGCGCAGGGCTCACGGCCGGCTTCAAGGACTGGCCGGATGATGCCGAGGTTGAAGTCGCCCCGCGCCGCCCGCCGGCGCCTGATCATCAAAGCGCGAGCTCGTCCGCCGCGCCGGCTGCTGGCGGTGGCGCCCAGAAGCGCCGGGCCGTGTCGATCCTCTTCGGCAGCCGTCCGATCAAGTCCAAGGCTTCCACAGCGGTGACCAAGCGAGATGAGGCAGCTGCGAAGGCGGCCCGCTTCCGCAAGGCGGTGAAGCAGCCGCAGGCGATCTCAGCGTAAGTTGTCGAATACTTGGATATATTTTTTGTTGTTCTTCTTTTCGATTGAAAACTCTTCTAAACCTTTCTTTGCTCGCCAGACAGGGCGCCGCTTTCCCTTGAGCGGGGTCCGGGCGGCTCCATAGTCGGGCCGACTGGAGGGTCTTCAGGCTCCCGCCGCGTGGATCCCCGCGCCGACCTCAGGGAGGCCACGGAGCGGAACGCACGAGAGGCGCGGGAGGAGCGGGAGGCGGCGGAGCGAAGGGCCGCCCAGGCGATAGGGAGCACCGGCACGTCCGAGTGGACTCCCAGCGGCGGGACGGGTGATCTGAATGTGGCGGCCCAAGAGGTTCGGAACCGGCTTCAGGCCCAAGCCGCCTCGCTGCAGCAATACACCCAGGAGTTCCTTGCGACACGGGCCGTTATCCAGGTGATTCTTCTATCTTTGGTTGTTTTGTTCTCTTGATTTCTTCCATGGGGGCGCGTCAGCGCACCCACTGGGTGTAGTCCCCGAGATTCGGGCCGACTACTGGGCAGTCGGGTCGGATCTTCCTTGACGACTACCTTATTCTCGCCTCCTGTCTAATCTTCCAGGAGTATCATAACCTTCGCGCTACCGCCTTCAACACCCAGGCCAGGAGCTGGGTCGGAGAACCGAAGACCTGATCAGCAGCCGGAGTACGTACTTGGTTTCGTTCATCTCCTGTGGGGGCGCGTCAGCGCACCCACTGGGTGTAGTCCCTGAGATTCGGGCCGACTGCTAAGCAGTCGGGTCGGATCTTTCCTGACGACTTCACCTTACTGGTTTTTCTTTTGTCTTTTGTGCTCGCAGAAGCCAACACCGACTTAAGGGGGCAGCTCAGCGAGGCGCAGGCCGCCCTTCGTGCCAAGGAAACCGAGTACGACGCCTTGGTCCTGGAGCGTGACCGCCTGGCCAAGAAGCTGGCTGACCAGGAGGAGAGCCACAAGGCGGCTTTGAAGAAGGCGCAGGATAACGAAGCCGCCCTGAAGGCCGAGTTCAAGACTGAAGCGGCGGGCTGGGCTGAGACTAGGCAAGCGCTGAATGAAGGCTTCGGCCGTATTGAGGATTTGATCAACGGTAAGCCACCTTCCTCGCTCCTTGCCTGCCCCTTGCCGCCTGACTTGTGTTCTGACTTGAGCTGCTTTTTATTCTCTGTGCAGACTACTTTCCTGGCTACTCCGTCCTTGCCGCCCAAACCATCGAGGCCCATCGCGAAGCGCGCCGGCAGGCGGGGGCTGAAGTCGCGCCGGACGCGAGTCGGTCGCTCAAAGAGAAACTCTTGGAGGTCCAAGCACGGCTGCAGCCGGCTCATCATATGCTCCGCCGCCTCCAGCGCGCCGGAGCGTAGGTGTTGGCCGCCCTCTGGCCAAGCGAGGCGATTCCCCGCACCCCGAGTCGGACTGCCGACTGGCTGGAGGTTGCGGTTGGCCGCTTCGAGGCCTGGAAGGCGTTGGCGGCCTGGCTTGGAGCTGGGCGGGCGCTGGAGTTCGTCCGAGCTTGGTATTCGGGGCTGAACCTGGACCAGCTGCGCACCTGGCGGCTGGAGGCCGACGAGGAGCTAGCGGAGGTGCGGCCGGCTATCGCTTAGCGCGCATCGATAATCGCCGAGTGTACTGACATCAGCGTCTTCGCTCCCGAGATTAATGATGACGGCGTTGCCCAGCTGGAGGAGTGGTTCGGGCTGGATCCGGCGGCGGGTGAAGACTCAGCAGAAGAAATCGCCTCCAGCGACGAAGGCGAAGACGACGAAGTACAGGAAGACGAAGACGTCGAGCCGGCCGGTGGAACAGCTAGCCAGCCTCAGCCTGACCGTGCCTCCAGCAACGAGGCGCGCGCAAGCGCGCCCTCTGCGGGAGGCGGTGATCATGCCGAGGTTCGCCAGCCGGCCGCTCCTCCAACCGGCACTGCCGTCTCCACCGACCTGCCCGGCTCTTCGGTCGCTCCGCCGGCTTAATCTGTCGTCCTTGTTTTTTTCCTGCTTGTTGCCTTCTGAACAATTTTATTAAGCTTCCGCAGTTCCACCCACTGTGGGTGTATCCAAACTATGTTGAATGCTGGCCTTTTGAAGGTCTTTTATGTAAATATTATCGTGTGCATGTTTGGTTTCCATTCACGTATGCTTTTTATCCTTAGGCTATTTCCTTTGCCGTCTTCCCCTTCTGGGAAGGCAAGTACTCGAGCTTTCTTAGATTGGAGCGAGGTGAATGGAAGCTGGCCGGCCGGCTACTTTGGTAGCCGGTTGGCGGTGGGAGAAAAACCGGCTTTTGTTATATTAGTCCGTTAGTCCCTAGCCGTTTTTCATGTGGGCACCCGTTCCTGCCCTTAACTCTTGCCAGCCGGACAGCCGGTTCTTCGAACTGCGACTTTTGGCAAGAGAAGGCTTGGGAGCCGGCACACTACATGTCTGAATGCGGGTAGGACTTCTAATATAACTCCAGGTGGCCAGTCCCCGGGCCAACTAGTCGAACCCGGTGCCGGACGGAAAAAAGTGAATGCAATGACAAGGCCATAAGCATGATACTTTTCATTTATAGATAAAAGATGGCAGTCCCCGAGCTCTCCTCGGGGGCCCTATTGTCTCGTACTTAGTACAAAAGTTAGTGTGATACATACTGCATTTCAGCTGTAAAACCTTCGGAGGAGGTTGGCGTTCCATGGTCGTTCTGACTCCTTGCCGGAGTCGTCTCTCTTTCATGCCTTCGGCTTCTGCGCATCGATCAGGTAGTAGGGGTCGTTGCCTAAGGCTCTGCTGATGACGAAGGGGCCCTCCCAAGGGGCCGAGAGCTTGTGTTGGCCGGCTGTTCGCTGGATCAGTCGGAGCACAAGATCGCCCTCTTGGAAGGATCTTGGCTTGACCTTCCGGCTATGGTAGCGGCGCAGGCCCTGCTGATAGATGGCAGACCGGCTGAGGTCTAACAGCCGGCTTTCTTCCAGCAGGTCGACGCCGTCTTCTCGTGCTACCTTGGCCTCCGCTTCCATGTACATGGTTACTCGAGGCGAGTTGAACTCGATGTCAGTTGGGATGACCGCCTCGGCACCATACACGAGGAAGAAAGGGGTGAAGCCGGTTGACTTGTTTGGTGTAGTGCGCAGACTCCAAAGGACAGCCGGCAGCTCATCGAGCCAACAGCCGGCTGAGCGCTCCAGTGGTACGATCAGTCGGGGCTTGATGCCGGAAAGGATGAGGCCGTTGGCTCGCTCGACCTGGCCGTTTGACTGCGGGTGGGCGACGGATGCTAGATCCAACCGGATGCCTTGCGTCGCGCAGAAACGTGCCAAGGCTCCCTTGGCAAAATTTGTGCCATTGTCGGTGATGATGATGTGTGGCACGCCGTACCGAGTTGTTATATCTGCGATAAATGTGACGGCAGTCGGCCCATTCAGCTTCTTGATCGGCTTTGCTTCAATCCATTTGGTGAATTTGTCCACGGCGACAAGCAAATGTGTCATGCCGCCGCGCACCGTCATGAATGGGCCCACCATGTCTAGTCCCCAAACGGTGAAGGGCCAGGTGAGGGGAATGGTCTTGAGTGCTGAAGCCGGCATGTGTTGCTTGGAGCTGAAGAGTTGGCACCCTTTGCAGTGTTTAACTAACTCCTTGGCGTCATCCAAAGCAGTCGGCCAAAAGAAACCATGGCGGAAGGCTTTGGCGACGAGTGATCTTGAGGCCGCATGGTGGCCGCATTCTCCTTGGTGGATGTCTCTGAGGATTGCAATGCCCTTCTCTTGCTCGACGCATCGCTGCAGGACTCCAGTGACACTGCGCTTGACGAGCTCTCTGTTGACGATCGTGTATGCTCCGGCTCGGCGTTGGACTTGCCTTGCCTCTACTTCGTCAGCCGGCAGATCTTGGTTTATTAGGAAGTTGAGGATGGATTGAGCCCATGACGGAGCTGCGACCTCTTCTATTGCCAAAACGGCTACTGTGACCAGGGCGGGCGGGCTGGGAGGTAAAATGCTGGAGTCGGCCGCCGCCTGTTGTGTTGGTGTAGTCTCCGGGCCAACTACCGCATTCCCCGAGCCGGGTGAGGCAGTCCCTGGGTCGGGTGTAACTATGGAAGTCCCCGAGCCGCCTGCTGATACCCCCTGGCCAACTATCGAAGTCCCCGGGCGACCTCCTTGGTTCTTCGAGCCAGACCCGGCCGCGTCGGGGTCAGGCGGCACGAAGATGGAATCGGACTCTGGAGACGGCTTGAGGAGGCGTTGTAGAGAGACGCCGGTTGGTATTGCTTGCCGGGTGGAGCCTATTCGAGCCAGAGCATCAGCTGGCTCGTTGTCGGCTCGCGGTACATGGAGGAATGCGCATCCTTCAAAATACCCGCTGATCTGCTGAACGAGGAAGCGGTAGCTTGCCATATTTGCGTCCTTGGCATCCCAGTCGCCGGATGATTGCTGGACCACCAAGTCCGAGTCGCCATAACATAGAATTCGGCGAATGCCGAGTTCTTTGGCAAGCCGGAGCCCGTGTATGAGCGCCTTGTACTCGGCCACGTTGTTGGAGGCAGCAAAGTGAATTTGTAGCGTGTATCTGAGCTTGTCGCCTTTGGGAGAGGTGAGGATGATGCCGGCTCCCAAGCCGGTGCGCATCTTGGACCCATCGAAGTGCATGCGCCAATGAGTGGAGTCGGGAGCTGGCGGTAGGTACTGGGTCTCGGCCCAGTCGACGAGGAAGTCGGCCAATGCTTGGGACTTGATGGCGGTGCGAGGCTGGTAGAAGATTGTGTAAGGGGCCATCTCGATGGCCCATTTCGCAACTCGGCCGGATGCATCCCGGCTGCCTATGATCTCGGCCAGCGGGGCGGTGCATACGACCGTGATGGGATGCTCTTGGAAGTAGGGCTTCAGCTTCTTGGCGGCGAAGTACACGCCATAGCACATCTTCTGGTAGTGCGGGTAGTTCTGCTTCGAGGTAGATAGCACCTCGCTCAAATAATACACCGGCCTCTGGACCGGCTGGGCTCGGCCTTCTTCTGGGCGTTGGACTACGATGACGGTGCTGACCACCCGGCTGGTTGCGGCAATGTAGAGGAGCATGGGCTCTTTCTCAGTCGGCCCCGCTAGGACTGGCGGTGTGGCCAGCATCTTCTTCAACTCGTGGAAAGCTTGGTCAGCTTGGTCATTCCACTCGAAGTGAGTGGTCTTCTTCATGAGGCGGTAGAGGGGGAGAGCTTTCTCTCCGAGCCGGCTGATGAAGCGGTTTAGGGAGGCCAAGCATCCGGTAAACTTCTGGACGTCTCGAAGTTTGGTGGGAATCGCCATTCTCTCAATGGCCTTGATCTTTACTAGGTTGCATTCGATGCCGCGTTCGGAGACCAGGAAGCCTAGGAGCTGGCCGGCTGGTACTACAAACACGCATTTCTCAGGGTTAAGCTTGATTTCGAACCGGCGTAGGTTCTCAAATGTTTCCTTGAGGTCTTCCAGCAAGGTGCCGCGCTTCTCCGTCTTCACCACAATGTCGTCTACGTAGACGTGGGCATTCCTAGCGAGTTGCTTGAGGAGGCACTTCTGCATGCAACACTGAAAAGTGGCACCGGCATTTCTCAAGCCGAATGTCATAGTAAGGTAGCAGAAGGCTCCGAATGGCGTGATGAAGGCGGTCTTCAGGCGGTCTGCCGGATCCAACTTTATCTGGTGATACCCTGAGTAAGCATCCAAGAAACTCAACAGCTCACATCCGGCCGTGGAGTCTATCACTTGGTCAATCCTCGGCAGGGCAAAGGGATCTTTGGGGCAGGCCTTGTTGAGGCTCGTGTAGTCTATACACATGCGCCACTTGTTGTTCTTCTTTAGCACGAGGACCGGGTTGGCGAGCCACTCTGGAAAGAAGACTTCCATAATGAAGCCGGCTGCCAGAAGCCGGGCTATCTCCTCTCCCACAATCCTGCGTTTCTCCTCCGACAGTCGGCGAAGGGGTTGTTTGACTGGCTTTGCGTCTTCTCGGACGTGTAGTTTGTGCTCGGCGAATTCCTTCGGGACGCCCGGCATGTCCTTGGGGGACCATGCAAAGATGTCCCGATTCTCACGGAGGAAATCGGCGAACTCGCCTTCCTATTTGCTGTTTAGGTTTGCCCCGATGACGGCAAACCTCTCTGGGTGCTCAGGGTCTAGAGGTATCTTCTTCGTCTCCTTGGCCGGCTGGAAAGATCCTTGAGCATCACGCTCCTTGGGATCCGGGGACAAGGCCGACTGCTCGCCGGCTATGGCCACGACTCGGTCCAACATCTTCTTTTCTTCGGCAATCACAAGGGACTCGGCCAGCCGGCTGCTGGCTGCTGCACACTCAAAGGACTTCTTGTAATCGCCGGCTACGGTGATGACGCCTTTGGTGCTTGGTATCTTCTTCTTGAGGTATGCATAGTGGGGAACTGCCATGAATTTGGCCAAGGCAGGTCGGCCAAGCAATGCATGGTAAGGGCTCTCCAGGTCCACCACTTCAAACCAGATCGCTTCCCGACGGAAATGCTCCTTGTCCCCAAAAAGTACATCAATCTTGATCTTGCCAATGGGGGCGCAGGACAGGCTGGGTACGATGCCATGGAACACTGTTCGAGTAGGCATGAGTTGCTTTGTCTTGACGTTCAGCTTCTCCAGGGTGTCGTGGTACAAAATGTTGATGCTGCTCCTGCCGTCTATCAACACACGGGAGAAGCGGGCGGCGCGTCTGTCCGTTGCAAGGGTGGCATCCAGAACCAACGCATAAGAGACGGGAGATGGCATCACCTCTGGGTGATCGGCCCGGCTCCAGCTGATAGGCTTTTCTGACCAGTGCATGTGCTCGGCGGGGTTGGCAGCAACCATGCTGACTTCCTGGTTCTCTCGGCGTTTGCTGCGCCGGTCTTCGGGCTGGCTTGTGAAGACGATATAGGCGGCATGCTCGTCGGGGAACTCATCATGCACGGCTCCGACTGTGGGCCGACCGGCCGGCGCCGGCGGAACCGGAGGCGGCGGGCCGGCAGGCGGAGGCGGCGCGAGCCCTTCGCCGTTGGAGATTCGGGTGAGCCAATGGCACTTCCGGGTTGTGTGGTTGGACGGCTTTGCGCCGCTGTGGAACTTGCACGGGGCGTCGAGAGTTTGCTCGTAGGAGAAGGCCGGCTGCCAAGCCGGCCTGCCGCCGTTGGGTTTCTTGGGCGCGGGCCGCCCTTAGGGTGGCACGTCTTCGACTGTGGCCACCTGCCGACTGGCGGGGGGCGGCACGGGGCCCTTGCGCTTGTGGTCATTCGAGTGTGGGCGTCGGCCGGAATCCCCAGCCGGCGTCTTGGGCGCCGGGTTGAGTACTTTTCCGGACGCGTCTACCCGGAGCTCGGTCTTCATTGAGGAGTCGGCGGTGGCGTACTTGTCCGCTATGTCCAGAAGCTCATCGAGGGTAGTCGGCTCCTCGCAGAGAAGCTTGTGCTTGAGGAGGGTGCCTTCTCGGCACCCGGCTGTGAAGTATTCGATGGCTTGCACCTCGTGCACCCCTTCGCAAGAGTTGCGGAGCTCAGCCCAACGCGTGAGGTAGTCGCGAGTTAACTCGGCGGGGCCTTGTACGCACAAGGAGAGCTGTCTGGGCTTGGGAGCCCGCTTGTAGGTGCTGGCGAAGTTGCGGACGAAAGCTTCTGTGAAATCTAGCCAGCTGTTGATGCTGGGTGGTTTGAGGCTGTTGAGCCAGGTCCGTGACGTGCCTTGTAGCATGAGGGGCACGTACTTCACGGCAACGCGCCGGTTGCCGTTGGCTATGCTAACCGCTGTGGAGTAGTCGATCAACCAATCTTCCGGCTTCACAGAGCCGTTGTACTTGGGCGTGTCTCTTGGGAGCGAGAACCCTTTGGGGAAGGGCTCGTCGCAGATGTAGGGGCCGAAGCAAGGCGGACCGACATCGTCTTCTTCTTCTAGCGCCAGGGATCGCGCCAGGCGGTCGATTCGATGGCGGGCGTCGTTTTCGCCGACTCCTTCACGGCGACCTAGTCGGCCGCTGAGAGTCGGATGCGCCACAGGCGAAGGGATGGGATATCTCTCTCCACGGGGCCGAGGCGGAGGCGGGTTGCCCTGCCACTCCACGGCCCGAGGGTGGCCTTCTGCGTCTCGCTCGATGGAGATCCAGGTTTGGCTTCGGCTGGCAGCCGGCTCTTTCTCGCGCCACGCGCGGTCTCTACCCGCAGTCGGCGTCCGGGACGTCGCGCCGTGATCTCGGCGCGGGGGAGGGCTTTCCGCGCGGGCGTCTGCTTCGTGCTGCTGCGCGGCTGCATCGATCAGCTGCTAGATGCGTCGGGTCATGTGGGGGAGTTCTTCGGCCCCCAGTCCGTCTAGCTCGTCTACGGCCGCCTGGGCGGCGCGCAGGTTCTCGAGTGGAGTGGCGTAGACTGGGCGGTCGACTCCTAACGTGTCGGCAACGACAGCGCCGCTCTGTCTGATAACGCCGCGCTGTCTGACAACGCCGACCCGGCTGGGCCCGCCTGGGGGCGGCGTGCCAAAGGCGGCGCGGTCGGCCTCGCGTCGGTGGGCCTCAGCGAGGCGTCTCATGGAAACCAATTTTCGGCCTTCCGCGAAGAGGGCGAGGCGGCGAGCCTCCAGTGTTTCAGCGTCGGCGTCGGCCGGAAGGGGGATGGACAAGTCGTGGACCGCCGCGTGCGGGGCGTCATGGGCGCTCTCGTCAGCAGCGCCATCGTGGCCGATGACCATCACCTCGGTTGTGACAGCGTCGCAGCCATCGACTCGGGGAAGCGGGTCGTTGTAGATCGTGACGTTGGTGGGGAAGCTGTCGAACGAGTCCGTGTCGGAGTCGACAAGCATCGGATCGGTGGAGCCAACCGACTCCAAGTCCACAGCAGGCTCGCCGGAGACATGGAGCCGGCCGAGGAGGTTGACGAGGTGGTCGGTGCCCGCATCGGAGGCGAGCTCATCGGAGATGAGGGTCTTGTCGAGGAGATCAGCGAGGCTGCTCGCTGCGCAGGCGTTGGTGACGCCTTGCAGCGCGTCATGGCAAGCGCCATCGGGCGTGCCGGGCTGGCTACGCTCGCGGGGGAGGAAGAGGGTTCCTGTCCAGAACAGGTTTCCGGACGACGGTGCACCTGGCCCCAAGGTGGGCGCCAAATGTCGGGTGGTAGGTGCGACATATGCCAGCGGGTGGCTTATCATTGTGGGAGCTAGTAAAACATCGCCGGTGCCTGGAAACGGGATGAGGCGAAGACATGCACGCCGGCGAATCTTACCCAGCTTCGGGGCTCTCCGTGGAGATAACACCCCTACTGCTACTCTGCGGGGTCTCCGCATGATCACTAGATGAACAAGTAGCTACACGATGCTCCTTGAGCTGTTTGGCGAGAGGAGGAAGAAGGGCTCTGCTTGCTCTCTTCTCCTCCCTACGTGGTGTCTAAAACTAGCAGGGATGAACCCTTTGCATGGGTGTCCTGGGGGGTTTATATAGGCCTACCCCCCGGGGGTACAATGGTAATCCGGCTGGGCATGGGGCCCAGCCATCTGTGTCTTTGCTCTCCGGCTTCTGCGCCAGCTGCTGGGGCCCGCCGGCTGGTGGGTCCCGCCGGCTGCCGGCTCCCTAGTCGACAGGCAGGCCCCACTGTCCAGGGCCTTGTCGGTGGCTGGTTACTGCTGCTCAATCTTGGTGACGAGGGCTTCGCCGAGGTAAGCATGGCTACAGTGCTTCCGTCCGGCGGGTGACCACTGTAGCCTCACCCCGTCTTGTCTCCTTAATGGGGCGTCTCCTTCGAGGGGGTGGTAAGCCAGCTAGAGAGAGCCGGCTCCGTCTCGGGCCAACTGGGGGAGGCCAGGCCGCCTTCAGGTGTCTCTCTGCCTGAAGGGTCCCACCGCCCGTGGGCCGTACTGGTAGCCCGTCGTGGATGACATCAGGGTCAGTGTGGCAACAGTGCCGCGCCGGACGGGTCATGGCCACCCGTACGGCGCACTGTGCTAGGCGCGGTCCAGGATTCGGGGGTGCCAGGCTTCACTGTAGCCACGCCCCGTCACATTGTCGTTATGTGGATGCAGACTTCGGGGGTACGGTCTTGACCGCTTTATGGGAGCCGGCTCCTTGGAGTCGGCCTTCTCGCAGCCGGCTCCTCGGAGCCGGCCCTCCCGCGACTTTCTTCATGAGGGCTGAAGTCGGGCCGCCTTCCAATAGCCGGCCTGGGAGACAGCCGGCCAGGGGAAGGCGGCCCCATGTCTTGGATTCTTAAGAGCCGGATCGGCTCGTAATTTTTTCAGAAAGGCCAGGGGGAGCCGGCTAGGCTACCCATGGTCACTTACTCCGACAATCATGTAATCGAGTTAGTTTTGTTAGGGTTTGATCCCTAGTATCCATTATGTTCTGAGATTGATGTTGCTATGACTTTGCTACGCTTAATGCTTGTCACTAGGGCCCGAGTGCCATGATTTCAGATCTGAACCTATTATGTTTTCATGAATATATGTGAGTTCTTGATCCTATCTTGCAAGTCTATAGTCACCTACTATGTGTTATGATCCGGCAACCCCGAAGTGACAATAATCGGGACCACTCCCGGTGATGACCATAGTTTGAGGAGTTCATGTATTCACTATGTGCTAATGCTTTGTTCCGGTTCTCGATTAAAAGGAGGCCTTAATATCCCTTAGTTTCCAATAGGACCCCGCTGCCATGGGAGGGTAGGACAAAAGATGTCATGCAAGTTCTTTTCCATAAGCACGTATGACTATATATGGAATACATGCCTACATTACATTGATGAATTGGAGCTAGTTCTGTGTCACCCTATGTTATGACTGTTACATGATGAACCGCATCCGGCATAATTATCCATCACTGATCCGGTGCCTATGAGTTTTCCATATACTGGTTTACGCTTATTTACTTTTCCGCTGCTACTGTTACAATCACTACAAAATACCAAAAACATTACTTTTGCTGTCTTTACTTTTGTTGCCGCTACCGCCACTATCATATTACTTTGCTACTAAACACTTTGCTGCAGATACTAAGTTTCCAGGTGTGGTTGAATTGACAACTTAGCTGCTAATACTTGAGAATATTTTTTGGCTCCCCTTGTGTCGAATCAATAAATTTGGGTTGAATACTCTACCCTCGAAAGTTGTTGTGATCCCCTATACTTGTGGGTTATCAAGGATCAAAAAGCAAGGAATAAAAATAAAATTGGGTTGCCTCCCAACAAGCGCTATCGTTTAACGCTCCTAGCTAGGCATAACAATCAAGAATAGATCTAGGTATTGCCATAATAGTAAGATAGATTATTAAAACTCAACTCATATTCTCAAAGTTCGGCGGAAAGTTTTCTTTGAGGCAAGCAAAAGTAATCAAAAGGGCTAAATTTAATGGGACAAAAGTCCCCAAGATCAACCTTGGGGGGTATAGGTTCCTCCTTTGGTCCTTCATATTGCACAACAAATTCATCATTATAAGCATTCTTTTGACAGAACTTTGTGAGCATGTATTCAAGAGAATATCCTAGTTCATTATTTCGAATAGCCAAATCATCATTAAGTTCAGAGATTCTGTCAACTAAAACATTGGTAGGAACCCTTTTTCTAAGATTTTCATTGAAAGCAACATAGTCTAGAGATTGAAAACACATTATTTCTTCTTGATCAAAGAGGATAGCCTCTATGGGAGGACGGCAAGCGTCCACCCTATAATGTGCAAAGATTTCTTTGGCCTCTTTTATTATGAATCTAAACTCATGAGCCAAGAAGATAGTAGAGGCACGCTTAATAGAAGAATGCTCAATATTAGAAAATTCCAGAAAAATCCTTTGTATGGAAGGATGCATGTGCATGAATTGTCTTTCAAGTTCAACTACAAGCATGGCAATAGCGTCCGCAAGACTACTAGTTCTATGAAGGATAGTGTCGTGGTTCTAAGTCTGACAGTAGAATGGGGGGGGGTAGGAATGTAGAGGCAAGATCCTAGCTATGGAGGAGTTGTACACGCGAGTTTTACGAGTTCAGGCCCTTCTCGGAGGAAGTAACAGCCCTACGTCTCGGAGCCCGGAGGCGGTCGACTGGATTATATGCATGTGAGTTACAGGGGGTGCGAACCCTTGTGCCTGTGGAGGGGGGTGGCTTATATAGAGTGCGCCAGGACCCCGGCTAGCTCACGTCGCAGAGGGTTTAAGGTACATTGAAGAGAGAATGTTACTGGTAACGCCCATACTAAAGTGCTATAAATGACAATTAAGCCTATAAGTAAATGCTCGACGTTGTTCATGCAAAGTGGCTTTAGCTCTTCTGCCCGTCGAGTGACTTCTGCGACGGTCGAGTGACATTGATTCATCTGAGTGGAACGTCTCTGGTCGAGTGTATGATGGTACCCTTTGAATAATCCTGGCTTTAGGGTGACGTCCTAGGGTAGGATATCTAGGTCAGGTCTATGACCCTACCCTAGGTACATAGCTTCATCATTAGCCCCCGAATGGTTCAGGGTCCGAGTAGAGAAGGAGTTGATAATCCCTCCGATTCAGCTTTTGTGCTTTGAGAATGTCTCACCCAGAGGTCGAATGAACATTCATGATGGCTTCAACTGCTTGTTCAGTCGCCTTGATCCATTCTTGGTTTTGTCGAGTGAACTTTCGTTGTTAAGTTTCGAGTGTTGATATGGAAAAAATCTTCCATCTGACGGGTTGTTCTGCCGTCTGCAGATTTCTTTTGGGAAGTGCGCCGGGTGGGGGAGGCCGCAGTAATCGGGACGGATTAGGCAGGCTGCCTCGATCTCTGCGCCACCTTTTTTGCGACGTATCGCGCGCACGACTGTTGCGGGATTTGATAAGATCGTCTGGTCCTACAAGTCAGTCACTCGGAAGTGACCTTATATAAGGTGCCGGACCGGGGCTTTTGAACAGTACGCCCCTATTCTTCTTTCCCCTCCTCAGATTTCTCCATTGCGCCTGCTTCTGCTCTCGGCGTCGTCGCCCTGCTCAAACTCGATTCACTGCCATGGGGAAGGAGAAGACGGTGGAGTTGGAGCGTGTGAAGAAGGCGACGGCGGAGGTGAAAGGCAAGAAGACCAGTCGGGGCGGATCTTCGTCGAGGTCCGGCCTGCCACCTGGCTGGATCCAGGGCGACTGGATCCGCTCGACAATCAGTCAAGATGACATTGATGACCTGGTTGAGGGGGGACTGATCCCCCACGAATCGGCGCGGCTCCCGGGGAACGAGACTGAGCTGCAGCCGCAGGAGGGTGAGTACGTTATCCTTGCCACCCATGCCGTCCGCGGGTTTTCTTTGCCTCCCCACCCTTTCTTTCGCGGTTTCTTGAACTTCATCGCGGTGTACCTTGCCGCTTTTGTGTCCATGTGTGAGAACTTCTTGGGTTGTCGACCACACTAGGGTCTCTTCAAGCACATATTCACATGTTTCTCTCAGACGGTCAAGAAGGCCAACCTGAGTGACGGGAGGACACACGTGATACAGATGTGCGGGGGTCTTGGAATCCAAATGAGGAACAAAAGCACTTTCCCAACTATGATCCTTCCCGACTCGGTCCGGGGTTGGCAGTTGACCTGGTTCTACTGCAAGGACCATCCGACGCCAGGCCAGTCGACTGGACTTCCCCCCTTTTCCATGGCCCGAGTGGAGAAGCCCTCCACCTTGAGAGTGATACCGGAGGAGAAGGTGCAGGTGAAGGTGTTGGTCGAGCGGGTTGTCCAGCTTGTCCGCGATGGAGTGAACTGTATGGACCTGCTGGAGGTCTTCCTCAGTCGACGCATCCAACCACTCCAAGCTGGTGACCATCCGATGTGGATGTACTCGGGACTCGAGGATTCCACTCGGATCCACCCAGAGGATGTTAGTGAGGACACGGTGGAGTAGTGGCTGAGAGGTATTACCGGCAACAAGGATAATCCCTGGGGGTCCAGGAGGGTGGTTCCATTCGACCATTCGCGCTAGCCGGAACAGGTACGATTCTGCATTGTCGAGTGTCTTATTGATTTACTATGTAGCATCTTGTTGACGGTCGACTGTCTTTATTTTGTTCATTGTCTTTCAGGCTCTTGTTGATATGTACTCAATGCCCAATGGAGTGCAGGAGCAAAATGTCGAGGAAGAGGCGAGCGGGGGCGAGAGTGGCGAGTGGCACTCGGATGCAGAGGAGGACGAGGAGAGCGATGACTCGAGTGACGAAGAAGAGGTCAACTCGCCTCCTCGAAGAGAAATGAGGTCCAAGCACGCTCACAACCCGGCAAGCACCCCTGACCTGGTGGCCGCACCAACTGGGCAGTCTTCAAAGCGCCCTCGGACGTCTTCTCCAGTGCCGACCGAGAAGGTACCGAAACAGCTCAAGACTGCGCCGCCTCCAGCGCCGAAACCATTGAAGGACGCATCCTCCAAACCGCCGAAGGCTTTGCCCAGAATCAAAGTGAGCATTCCCACCATCTCTGGGTAACCATCTGACCTAATCCTTTGGTCGACTCGAGCAACAGAACATAACCGACTGAATTTTGAAATTTGCAGTGCTGCTACCTCTGGAACTTCCTCCCACTAATACCGAGACGAGGAAATGGAAGACGCAGTTACCTCCAACCCAGGTACAATTCTCGTGATCTTGTTCTTGATCATTTGGTCGATTAAATTCTGGCGATTCACTTGGGGTCGACTTATTTATTTGCAGCCCCACTCAACGTTATCGAGCTTCTGGATGATGATGAAGATGTGGCCCCGAGGCCTAGAAAGAACAAAAAGGTAGCGGCTGACAAGACATCTCAGCCAGTACTGATGACAGAACCAACCGTCCAACAACCTGAAGATGCAGGTGGGGCCTCTGTAACTTTTGCTGTCCCATTATCGAGTGAGCGCCCCGCACCATCGATTGTACCAGTGTTTCCTTCAGCCGTCCAACCTCATGCCTCGGAGCTCCAAGCTGCCGCATCTGGGCCATCTGCTCCCTTCTTCACCAACTATCATGTTCCGGAAAGCTAGTTGGACGCCGCTGCGGAGGCCATCCGTTAGGCTAGCGTGATGATGGAGCGGATGAAGACGGTGCACAACAACAACCAGGCTGCTTACGATGCCAGCGCGGCTCTTCGGGCCAATGTCCAGGTAAGTTGACTTTCAACTGACCTTGTTCTATTAGGATATGCTACCTGAAATATTTTCTTTCATACAATCTCTTATCGTTTGCGTTGAATCTGTACATCCACTGGGTATTTTGTTGTCTTTAGTATTTGCACTCTTCCACTCGGTCTGGTCGACTGGGATCTGAACCGGTGGGGGCACGCTAAGTGCACCCACTGGGTGTAGTCCCCGAGACCGCAGTCGATTGCGGGCAGTCGGCTGGGGTCTGAGTACTACTTTTGACATTCCTTTCTTCCACTCGACCCGGGCAGACTGGCCGAGTGGGATCTGAACCAATGGGGGCACGTCAAGTGCACCCACTAGGTGTAGTCCCCGAGACCACGGTCGACTGCTGGCAGTCGGCCGAGGTCTGATTAGTTCTTCTCTTTTTTTACTCGACCCGGGCGGACCGGCCGAGTGGAATCTGAATCAGTGGGGGCACGCCAATTGCACCCGCTGGGTGTAGTCCCCGAGACCGCGGTCGACTGCGGGCAGTCGGCTGGGGTCTGAGTAAGCTTTGAAGTTTTATTCACTCGGAAGTAAATAATCTTTGATCTTGTCGATTGATATGTCGTTTACCCTCTGTAGAAATCTTGTACTCTCATTTCCAAGTTCTCCGAATTTGAGGAGAAGCAAAGGAAACTCAACCTTGACTTGGAGCTAGCCTAACAGAAATTGAAGAAAGCTCAAGATGAAGTTGCTGGTATGGAAGGTAACTGCCTGTCGACTGCTCACGTCGATCGTCCTTTAAAATATTTCTTCGATCTCTTGTTTGATCCGATTTCTTATTTTGCAGAGAAAATGAGGTTGGCTCTGGAGAAGAAGGACTTGGACCTTGCAGCTGCGCAGAAGGAGGCTCAAGATAAGACTGCGCTTGCTGTCCAGAAGCTGGCTTCAGTTGGAGTGCTGGAAGAAGAAGTAAGCAAGCTGAAGTCCTCTCTCACTGAATCCAACCGAGAGGCAACTCGTCTGAAGAAGGATAAGGTGGCTCTGAATGAGAAGCTGGAATCCATGGCTCGTAAGAGAAATGACGTGGAAGCCTATCTGAGAACTCTCGCCAAGAAGCTCTTTCTTATGCTGGAAGGTACTCCTTTTAATCCGACTGCTCTACTTCTTGCAAGTTAGCCCTGTCTAGTCAACTCACTAACTCCTTGACTACAGAATTCTGCCCAAAACTTTGACGAGGAGACTGGACGGATCGAGACGGGTTTGGACCCTATTGTTTCTCCAGTCGGCATCGAGGCTGCCATGAATGTGCTTCGACTGGAATCCCGCGTCGCCAGTGTTACAAGTTACCTCGCTCGTCTAAAGGTGGCGGTTTCACGGATCGACTCATCACTCTGGCCAAGGGCGACGCTTCAAAATGACCTCGAGTCTCTGATGGCTCGACTCAACGTGGTACCTGGTCAAGTTCAAGAATGGAAGAAGTCCTCTGCCCTGTGTGGTGCTGACGTGGCGTTGTCCTTTGTAAGAGTCCACTGCAAGGAAGCCCGCGAAGATAAGCTTGTTGGAAATATGCCCTAGAGGCAATAATAAAATGGTTATTATTATATTTATTTGTTCATGATAATTTTCTATTGTTCATGCTATAATTGTATTATCCGGAAATCGTAATACATGTGTGAATACATAGACCACAACACGTCCCTAGTGAGCCTCTAGTTGACTAGCTCGTTGATCAAAGGATAGTCATGGTTTCCTGACTATGGACATTAGATGTCATTGATAACGGGATCACATCATTAGGATAATGATGTGATGCACAAGACCCAATCCTAAGCTTAGCTCAAAGATCGTGTAGTTCGTTTGCTGTAGCTTTTCTAAATGTCAAGTATCATTTCCTTAGACCATGAGATTGTGCAACTCCCAGATACCTTAGGAGTGCCTAGGGTGTGCCAAACGTCACAACGTAACTGGGTGACTATAAAGGTACATTACAGGTATCTCCGAAAGTGTCTGTTGGGTTGGCACGAATCGAGACTGGCATTTGTCACTCCGTATGACAGAGAGGTATCTCTGGGCCCACTCAGTAATGCATCATCATAATGAGCTCAATGTGACCAAGGGGTTGGTCACGGGATCATGCATTATGGTACGAGTAAAGTGACTTGCTGGTAACGAGATTGAACAAGGTATTGGGATACCGACGATCGAGTCTCGGGCAAGTAATGTACCGATTGACAAAGGGAATTGAATACGGGATTGATTAAGTCCTCGACATCGTGGTTCATCCGATGAGATCATCGAGGAGCATGTGGGAGCCAACATGGGTATCCAGATCCCGCTGTTGGTTATTGACCGGAGAGGCGTCTCGGTCATGTCTGCGTGTCTCCCGAACCCGTAGGGTCTACACACTTAAGGTTCGGTGACGCTAGGGTTGTAGAGATATTAGTATGCAGTAACCCGAAAGTTGTTCGGAGTCCCGGATGAGATCCTGGACGTCACGAGGAGTTCCGGAATGGTCCGAAGGTAAATATTTATATATAGGAAGTCCAGTTTCGGCCAGCGGGAAGGTTTCAGGGGTTACCGGTATTGTACCGGGACCACCGCAAGGGTCCCGGGGGTCCACCGGATGGGGCCACCTATCCCGGAGGCCCCCATGGGCTAAAGTGGCGTGGGAACCAGCCCCTGATGGGCTGGTGCGCCCCACCCAAGGCCCAAGGCCCCTAGGGTTGGAAAACCCTAGGGGGCCGTTGCCCCCCGAGGGGTCATGCGCCCCCCTGGCTGGAAACCCTAGGGGGTCGTTGCCCCCCGAGGGGGCTTGCGCCCCCCTGGTTGGAAACCCTATGGGGGCCGTTGCCCCTAGGGGCCGCCCCCCCCTTTTAGATGGGATCTCCAAGGGGGCATGCACCCCCCTAGCCCCTATATATAGTGGAAGGGAGGGAGGGCAGCCATACCTTTGCTCTTGGCGCCTCCCTATCCCTCCGTAACACCTCTCCTCCCCGCTTGTGCTTGGCGAAGCCCTGCCGGGATCCTGCTGCATCCACCACCACGCCATCGTGCTGCTGCATCTTCATCAACCTCTCCTTCCCCCTTGCTGGATCAAGAAGGAGGAGACGTCTTCCCAACCGTACGTGTGTTGAATGCGGAGGTGCTGTCCGTTCGGCACTTGGTCATCGGTGATTTGGATCACGGCGAGTATGACTCCATCATCCCCGTTCACTTGAACGCTTCCGCTCGCGATCTACAAGGGTATGTAGATGCACTCCTATTCCCCTCGTTGCTAGAATACTCCATAGATTGATCTTGGTGATGCGTAGAAATATTTTAATTTCTGCTACGATCCCCAATAGTGGTACCAGAGCTAGGTCTATGCATAGTTACTATGCATGAGTAGAACACAAAGTAGTTGTGGGCGTCGATATTGTCAATTTGCTTGCCATTACTAGTCTTATCTTGATTCAGCGGCATTGTGGGATGAAGCGGCCCGGACCAACCTTACACGTACGCTTACGTGAGACCGGTTCCACCGACTGACATGCACTAGTTGCATAAGGTGGCTGGCGGGTGTCTGTCTCTCCCACTTTAGTCGGATTGGATTCGATGAACAGGGTCCTTATGAAGGGTAAATAGAAATTGGCAATTCACATTGTGGTTTTGGTGTAGGTAAGAAACGTTCTTACTAGAAACCTATAGCAGCCACGTAAAAACTTGCAACAACAATTAGAGGACATCTAACTTGTTTTTGCAGCAAGTGTTTTGTGATGTGATATGGCCAAAGGTTGTGATGAATGATGAATGATATATGTGATGTATGAGATTGATCATGTTCTTGTAATAGGAATCACGACTTGCATGTCGATGAGTATGAAAACCGGCAGGAGCCATAGGATTTGTCTTTATTTATTTATGACCTGCGTGTCAACATAAACGTCATGTAATTACTTTACTTTATTGCTAAAGCGTTAGCCATAGTAGTAGAAGTAATAGATGACGAGACAACTTCAAGAAGACACGATGATGGAGATCATGATGATGGAGATCATGGTGTCATGCCGGTGACAACGATGATCATGGAGCCCCGAAGATGGAGATCAAAGGAGCAAATGATATTGGCCATATCATGTCACTATTTGATTGCATGTGATGTTTACCATGTTTTACATCTTATTTGCTTAGAACGACGGTAGCTTAAATAAGATGATCCCTCGTAATAATTTCAAGAAAGTGTTCCCCCTAACTGTGCACCGTTGCGAAGGTTCGTTGTTTCGAAGCACTACATGATGATCGGGTGTGATAGATTCCAACGTTCGAATACAACGGGTGTAAGATAGATTTACACACGCAATACACTTAGGTTGACTTGACGAGCCTAGCATGTACAGACATGGCCTCGGAACACAGAAGACCGAAAGGTCGAGCATGAGTCGTATAGAAGATACGATCAACATGAAGATGTTCACCGATGTTGACTAGTCCGTCTCACGTGATGATAGGACACGGCCTAGTTAACTAGGATCATGTTATACTTAGATGACTGGAGGGATGTCTATCTGAGTGGGAGTTCATTTAATAATTTGATTGGATGAACTTAATTATCATGAACTTAGTCTAAAATCTTTACAATATGTCTTGTAGATCAAATGGCCCACATTGTCCTCAACTTCAACGCGTTCCTAGACAAAACCAAGCTGAAAGACGATGGCAGCAACTATACGGACTGGGTCCGGAACCTGAGGATCATCCTCATAGCTGCCAAGAAAGATTATGTCCTAGAAGCACCGCTAGGTGACACACCCGTCCCACAGAACCAAGACGTTATGAACGCTTGGCAGACACGTGCTGATGATTACTCCCTCGTTCAATGCGGCATGCTTTACAGCTTAGAACCGAGGCTCCAAAAGCGTTTTGGGAGACACGGACCATATGAGATGTTCGAAGAGCTGAAAATGGTTTTTCAAGCTCATGCCCGGGTCGAGAGATAGGAAGTCTCCGACAAGTTCTTCAGCTGTAAGATGGAGGAAAATAGTTTTGTCAGTGAGCACATACTCAAAATGTCTGGGTTGCATAACCACTTGACTCAGCTGGGAGTTAATCTCCGGATGACGCGGTCATTGACAGAATCCTTCAGTCGCTTCCACCGAGCTACAAGAGCTTTGTGATGAACTTCAATATGTAGGGGATGGAAAAGACCATTCCTGAAGTATTTGCAATGCTGAAATCAGCAGAGGTAGAAGTCAAAAAGGAACATCAAGTGTTGATGGTGAATAAAACCACTAAGTTCAAGAAAGGCAAGGGTAAGAAGAACTTCAAGAAGGATGGCAAGGGAGTTGCCGTGCCCGGTAAGCAAGCTGCCGGGAAGAAGCCAAAGAATGGACCCAAGCCCGAGACTGAGTGTTTTTATTGCAAGGGAAGTGGTCACTGGAAGCGGAACTGCCCCAAATACTTAGCGGACAAGAAGGCCGGCATCACGAAAGGTATATGTGATATACATGTAATTGATGTGTACCTTACCAGTACTCGTAGTAGCTCCTGGGTATTTGATACCGGTGCGGTTGCTCACATTTGTAACTCAAAGCAGGAGCCACGGAATAAGCGGAGACTGGCGAAGGACGAGGTGACGATGCGCGTCGGGAATGGTTCCAAGGTCGATGTGATCGCCGTCGGCACGCTACCTCTACATTTACCTACGGGATTAGTTTTAAACCTCAATAATTGTTATTTAGTGCCAGCTTTGAGCATGAACATTGTATCAGGATCTCGTTTAATTCAAGATGGCTACTCATTTAAATCCGAGAATAATGGTTGTTCTATTTATATGAGAGATATGTTTTATGGTCATGCTCCGATGGTGAATGGTTTATTCTTAATGAATCTCGAGCGTACTGCTACACATATTCATAGTGTGAATACCAAAAGATGTAAGGTTGATAATGATAGTCCCACATACTTGTGGCACTGCCGCCTTGGTCACATAGGTGTCAAACGCATGAAGAAGCTCCATGCAGATGGACTTTTAGAGTCTCTTTATTACGAATCATTTGACACGTGCGAGCCATGCCTCATGGGTAAAAAATGACCAAGACTCCGTTCTCAGGAACAATGGAGCAAGCAACCAACTTATTGGAAATCATACATACTGATGTGTGCGGTGCAATGAGTGTTGAGGCTCGCGGTGGCTATCGTTATGTTCTCACCCTCACTGATGACTTGAGTAGATATGGGTATGTCTACTTAATGAAACACAAGGAGACCTTTGAAAAGTTCAAGGAATTTCAGAGTGAGGTTGAGAATCAACGTGACAGGAAAATCAAGTTCTTGCGATCAGATCGTGGGGGAGAATACTTGAGTCACGAATTTGGCACACACTTAAGAAAATGTGGAATAGTTTCACAACTAATGCCGCCTGGAACACCTCAGCGTAATGGTTTGTCCGAACATCGTAATCGCACTCTATTAGATATGGTGCGGTCTATGATGTCTCTTACCGATTTACCGCTACCATTTTGGGGCTATGCTTTAGAGACTGCCGCATTCACTTTAAATAGGGCTCCATCGAAATCCGTTGAGACGACACCGTATGAATTATGGTTTGGGAAGAAACCTAAGCTGTCGTTTCTAAAAGTTTGGGGATGCGATGCTTATGTCAAGAAACTTCAACCTGAAAAGCTCGAACCCAAGTCGGAAAAATGCGTCTTCGTAGGATACCCTAAAGAAACTATTGGGTATACCTTCTACCTCAAATCCGAAGGCAAGATCTTTGTTGCCAAGAATGGGTCCTTTCAAGAGAAAGAGTTTCTCTCAAAAGAAATAAGTGGGAGGAAGGTAGAACTTGATGAAGTATTACCTCTTGAACCAGTAAGTGGCGTAGCTCAGGAAAATGTTCCTGTGGTTCCTGCACCGATTAGAGAGGAAGTTAATGATGATGATCAAGATACTTCGGATCAATCTCCTACTGAACTTCGTAGGTCCACAAGGACACGTTCCGCATCAGAGTGGTACGACAACCCTGTCTTGGAAATCATGTTGTTGGAGAACGGTGAACCTTCGAACTATGAAGAAGCGATGGCGGGCCCATATTCCAACAAATGGCTAGAAGCCATGAAATCCGAGATAGAATCCATGTCTGAAAACAAAGTATGGACTTTGACTGACTTGCCCGAAGATCGGCGAGCCATAGAAAATAAATGGATCTTTAAGAAGAAGACAGACGCGGATGGTAATGTGACCATCTATAAGGCTCGACTTGTCACTAAGGGTTATCGACAAGTTCAAGGGGTTGACTATGATGCGACGTTCTCACCCGTAGCAAAGCTGAAGTCCGTCCGAATCATGTTAGCAATTGCAGCATTCTATGATTATGTGATATGGTAAATGGACGTCAAAACGGCATTCCTTAACGGCTTTCTTAAGGAAGAATTGTATATGATGCAACCGGAAGGTTTTGTCGATCCTAAGAATGCTAACAAGGTGTGCAAGCTCCAACGCTCAATCTATGGGCTGGTGCAAGCATTTCGGTGTTGGAACATTCGCTTTGATGAGATGATCAAAGCGTTTGGGTTTATGCAGACTTATGGAGAAGCCTGCGTTTACAAGAAAGTGAGTGGGAGCTCTGTAGCATTTCTCATATTATATGTGGATGACATACTGTTGATGGGAAATGATATAGAATTCTTGGAAAGCATAAAGGCCTATTTGAACAAGTGTATTTCAATGAAGGACCTTGGAGAAGCTGCTTATATATTAGGCATCAAGATCTATAGAGATAGATCGAGACGCCTCATCGGTCTTTCACAAAGTACGTACCTTGACAAGATATTGAAGAAGTTCAATATGGATCAGTCCAAGAAGGGGTTCTTGCCTGGATTGCAAGGTGTGCGATTGAGCATGGCTCAATGCCCGACCATGGCAGAAGATATAGAAGAGATGAGTGTCATCCCCTATGCCTCAGCGATAGGGTCTATTATGTATGCCATGCTGTGTACCAGACCTGATGTAAACCTTGCTGTAAGTTTGGTAGGTAGGTACCAAAGTAATCCCGGCAAGGAACACTAGACAGCGGTCAAAAACATCCTGAAGTACCTGAAAAGGACCAAGGATATGTTTCTCGTTTATGGAGGTGGCGAAGAGCTCGTCGTAAAGGGTTACATCGACGCTAGCTTCGACACAGATCTGGATGATTCTAAGTCACAAACCGGATACATGTATATTTTGAATGGTGGGGCAGTAAGCTGGTGCAGTTGCATGCAAAGCGTCGTGGCGGGATCTACATGTGAAGCAGAATACATGGCAGCCTCGGAGGCAGCACAAGAAGCAATGTGGGTGAAGGAGTTCATCACCGACCTAGGAGTCATACCCAATGCGTCGGGGCCGATGACTCTCTTCTGTGACTACACTGGAGCTATTGCCCTTGCCAAGGAGCCCAGGTTTCACAGGAAGACCAGGCATATCAAACGTCGCTTCAACTCCATTTGTGAAAGTGTTCAAAATGGAGACATAGAAATTTGTAAAGTACACACGGACCTGAATGTAGCAGATCCGTTGACTAAACCTCTCCCTAGAGCAAAACATGATTAACACCAGAACTGCATGGGTGTTCGATTCATCACAATGTAACTAGAATATTGACTCTAGTGCAAGTGGGAGACTGTTGGAAATATGCCCTAGAGGCAATAATAAAATGGTTATTATTATATTTCTTTGTTCATGATAATTGTCTATTGTTCATGCTATAATTGTATTATCCAGAAATCGTAATACATGTGTGAATACATAGACCACAACACGTCCCTAGTGAGCCTCTAGTTGACTAGCTCGTTGATCAAAGGATAGTCATGGTTTCCTGACTATGGACATTAGATGTCATTGATAACGGGATCACATCATTAGGAGAATGATGTGATGGACAAGACCCAATCCTAAGCTTATCTCAAAGATCGTGTAGTTCGTTTGCTGTAGCTTTTCTGAATGTCAAGTATCATTTCCTTAGACCATGAGATTGTGCAACTCCTGGATACCGTAGGAGTGCCTTGGGTGTGCCAAACGTCACAACGTAACTGGGTGACTATAAAGGTACATTACAGGTATCTCCGAAAGTGTCTGTTGGGTTGGCACGAATCGAGACTGGGATTTGTCACTCCATATGACGGAGAGGTATCTCTGGGCCCACTCGGTAATGCATCGTCATAATGAGCTCAATGTAACCAACGGGTTGGTCATGGGATCATGCATTACGGTACGAGTAAAGTGACTTGCCGGTAACGATATTGAACAAGGTATTGGGATATCGACGATCGAGTCTCGGGCAAGTAACATACCGATTGACAAAGGAAATTGAATACGGGATTGATTAAGTCCTCGACATCGTGGTTCATCCGATGAGATCATCGAGGAGCATGTGGGAGCCAACATGGGTATCCAGATCCCGCTGTTGGTTATTGACCGGAGAGGCGTCTCGGTCATGTCTGCGTGTCTCTCGAACCCATAGGGTCCACACACTTAAGGTTCGGTGATGCTAGGGTTGTAGAGATATTAGTATGCAGTAACCCGAAAGTTGTTCGGGGTCCCGGATGAGATCCCGGATGTCACGAGGAGTTCCGGAATGGTTCGGAGGTAAAGATTTATATATAGGAAGTCCAGTTTCGGCTAGCGGGAAGGTTTCAGGGGTTACCGGTATTGTACCGGGACCACCGGAAGGGTCCCGGGGGTCCACCGGATAGGGCCACCTATCCCGGAGGGCCCCATGGGCTGAAGTGGCATGGGAACCAGCCCCTGATGGGCTGGTGCGCCCCACCCAAGGGCCCAAGGCGCCTAGGGTTGGAAACCCTAGGGGGCCGTTGCCCCCCGAGGGGGCATGCGCCCCCCTGGTTGGAAACCCTAGGGGGCTGTTGCCCCCCGAGGGGGCATGCGCCCCCCTGGGTGGAAACCCTAAGGGGGCCGTTGCCCCCTGTCGGAGTAAATAGCCACGGGTAGCCTAGCCGGCTTCCCCTGGCCCTTCTGAAAAAGTTACGAGCCCACCCGGCTCTCAAGAATCAAAGACATGGGGCCGCCTTCCCCTTGCCGGCTGCCACCCATGCCGGCTTTCGGAAGGCGGTCTGACTTTGGCCCTCATGAGAAGGCCGACTCCAAGAAGCCGGCCATGAGATGGCCGACTCCAAGAAGCCGGCTCCCCATAAAGCAGTCAAGACCGTACCCACAAAGTTTGCACCCACCTAACGGCGGTGCGATGGGGCGTGGCTACAGTGAAGCCTGCCACCCCCGAATCCCAGAGCACGCCTGGCATAGTGCGCCGTACGGGGTAGGCATGACCCGTCCGGCGCGACACTGTTGCCATGTTGACCCTGGCATCACCCACGACGGGCCGCCAGTGTGGCCCATAGACGGTGGGCCCCTTTGACCAGTCGGCCCAAGACAGAGACGGCTCCCCGCAGCCGGCTTGCCGCCCCCTTCGACGAAGACGCCCCATTAAGGAGACAAGACGCGGTGAGGCTACAGCGATCGCCAGACAGGCGGCGGTACTGTAGCCGCGCTTACCACGATGAAGCTCACGTCAACAAGATGGAGCCACAGTCACCAGCCACCGACCAGGCCCTGGACAGTGGGGCCTGCCTGTCGACCAAGGGGCCGGCAGCCGGCGGGACCCACCAGTCGGCGGGCCCCAGCAGCCGGCGCAGAAGCCGGCGAGTGCAGTCACAGACGGCTGGGCCCCGCGCCCAGTCGGATTACCATTGTATCCCTAGGGGGTAGGCCTATATAAACCCCCCGGAGCACCCATGCAAAGGGTTCGACCCCCTTGCTAGTCCTAGACACCACACAAGGAGAAGAAGCAGGCTAGCCGTGCCCTTCTTCCTCCTCCCACCAAACAGCTCAAGGAGCGTTGTGAAGCTACTTGAATCATCTAGTGAACATGCGGAGACCCCGCAGAGCAGCAGTAGGGGTGTTATCTCCACGGAGAGCCCCGAAGCTGGGTAAGATCCGCCGGCGTGCATGTCTTCGCCTTATCCTGTTTCCAGGCACCGGCGATGTCTTACTAGCTCCCACAATGATAAGCCACCCGTTGGCATATGTCGCACCTACCACCCGACACCCCCAGGGGCTGCCGCCCCCCCTTTTAGATGGGATCGCCAAGGGGGCATGCGCCCCCCTAGCCCCTATATATAGTGGAAGGGAGGGAGGGCAGCCGTACCTTTGCTCTTGGCGCCTCCCTATCCCTCCGTAACACCTCTCCTCCCCGCTTATGCTTGGCGAAGCCCTGCCGAGATCCTGCTGCATCCACCACCACGTCGTCGTGCTGCTGGATCTTCATCAAACTCTTCTTCCCCCTTGCTGGATCAAGAAGGAGGAGACGTCTTCCCAACCGTACGTGTGTTGAACGCGGAGGTGCTGTCCGTTCGGCACTTGGTCATCGGTGATTTGGATCACGGCGAGTACGACTCCATCATCCCCGTTCACTTGAACGCTTCCGCTCGCGATCTACAAGGGTATGTAGATGCACTCCTATTCCCCTCATTGCTAGAATACTCCATAGATTGATCTTGGTGATGCGTAGAAATTTTTTAATTTCTGCTACGATCCCCAACAAAGCTGGCGGCGATCAAGGTCACCAACACCAAAAGACATGATTTCCAGTCCTTTATGGAGACTTTCATCGCTGCTGCCACTCGGATTGCAGATGGAATTGACTTGGACGAATTCGTCGAACCTTCTAGCCCTCCTCCTGCTGAATGAACAAACTTTGGGATTTAAACCTGCCTTAAATTTGCCTCGGAATGCCGAGTGGTTGTTGTAACCATTAAACTCCTTCGGTCTTGACGCTCGAATACTTTTGATCCATCGTCCGAAACTTTAGGATTTATCTGAACTTGGTTTATTTCTGAATATGCTTGTATTTGCCTTCAAGTGGAATTTGCTCTTTACTCTGAGTAATCTTTCGACCTGCATCTCGTTGTCCTTGCGGACAAGGATGGAGCGCACATTGTATTTGTGGCGCAGCTCCGAAGGAGGAGGTTGCAGTCGACCTACACCTCGTCGTCCTTGCGGATGAGGATGGAACGCACATTGTATTTGTGGCGCAGCCCCGAAGGAGAAGGTTGCAGTCGACCTGTACCTTGTCGTCCTTGCGGATATGGATGGAGCGTACGTTGTACTTGTGGCGCAGCTCCTAAGGAGAAGGTTGTAGTCGACCTGCACTTCGTCGTCCATGCAGATGGGGATGGAGCGCATGTTGTATTTGTGGCGCGGCTCCGAAGGAGAAGGTTGCAGTTGACCTGCACCTCGTCGTCCTTGCAGATGGTGATAGAGCGCACATTGTATTTGTGGCGCAGTTCCGAAGGAGAAGGTTGCAGTCGACCTACACCTCGTCGTCCTTACGAATAAGGATGGAGCGCACCTTGTATTTGTGGCGCAGCTCCAAAGGAGAAGGTTGTAGTCGACCTGCACCTCGTCGACCTGCACCGAGTGGGAGGGTCGCTCACCACTCGGCAGGATTCTTTGACCTTAGGCGAGTACTGGACTGCAGCTAAGCCTCCGAGTGGGAGGGTTGCTCACCATTCGGTAGGATTTTACAAACTTAGGCGAGTACTGGACTGCAGCTAAGCCCCCCGAGTGGGAGGGTTGCTCACCACTCGGCAGGATTTTTTAACCTTAGGCGAGTACTGGACTGCAGCAAATCCTCCGAGTGGGAGGGTTGCTCACCACTCGGTAGGATATTTTAAACTTAGGCGAGTACTGGACTGCAGCTAAGCCTCCGAGTGGGAGGGTTGCTCACCACTCGGTTGGATTTTACAAACTTAGGCGAGTACTGGACTGCAGCTAAGCCCCCGAGTGGGAGGGTTGCTCACCACTCGGTAGGATTTTACAAACTTAGGCGAGTAATGGACTATAGCTAAGCCCCCCGAGTGGGAGGGTTGCTCACCACTCGGCAGGATTATTTAACCTTAGGCGAGTACTGGACTGCAGCTAAGCCTCCGAGTGGGAGGGTTGCTCTCCACTCAGTAGGACAAGTACGAGCCGGCTACCCTCGACGAGCTTCTGGACATAGCGGACAAGTACGCCACCGCCAACTCCTCGATGAAGACCGAGCTTCGGGTGGAAGCGTCCGAAAAGGTACTCAACCCGGCACCCAAGACGCCGGCTGGGGATTCCGGCCGGCTCCCCCATTCGAACGACCACAAGCGCAAGGGCCCCGCGCCGCCTCCCGCCAGTCGGCAGGTGGCCACAGTCGAAGACGCGCCGCCTGAAGAGAGACCGGCGCCCAAGAAGCCCAAGGGCCGCAGGCCGGCTTGGCAGCCCGCCTTCTCCTACGAGCAAACTCTCGAGGCCCCTTGCAAGTTCCACAGTGGTGCGAAGCCGTCCAACCACACGACCCGGAAGTGCCATTGGCTCACCCGAATCTCTAAGGGCGAAGGGCTCGCGCCGCCTCCGCATGCCGGCCCGCCGCCTCCGGCAGCCCGGCCCGCAGTCGGAGCCGTGCATGACGAGTTCCCTGATGAGCAAGCAACCTACAACGTCTATACAAGCCAGCCCGAAGACCGGCGCAGCAAACGCCAAGAGAGCCGGGAAGTTAGCGTGGTTGTTGCTAACCCCGCTGGACACATGCATTGGTCAGAAAAGCCCATCAGCTGGAGCCGGGCCGACCATCCGGAGGTGATGCTGTCTCCCGGCTCTTATGCTTTGGTCCTGGAAGCCACCCTTGCAACGGACAGACGCGCCGCCCGCTTCTCCCGTGTGTTGATAGACGGCGGGAGCAGCATCAACATCCTATACCATGACACCCTGGAGAAGCTAAATGTCAAGACGAAGCAGCTCACGCCTACTCGAACAGTGTTCCACGGCATCATACCCGGCCTGTCCTGCGCCCCCATTGGCAAGATCAAGATTGATGTACTTTTTGGGGACAAGGAGCATTTCCGCCGGGAAGCGATCTGGTTTGAAGTGGTGGACCTGGAAAGCCCTTACCATGCGTTGCTTGGCCGACCTGCCTTGGCCAAATTCATGGCAGTTCCCCACTATGCATACCTCAAGATGAAGATACCAAGCACCAAAGGCGTCATCACCGTAGCCGGCGATTACAAGAAGTCCTCTGAGTGCGTAGCAGCCACCAGCCGGCTAGCCGAGTCCCTTGTGATTGCCGAAGAGAAGAAGATGTTGGACCGAGTCGTGGCCATAGCCGGTAAGCAGTCGGCCGTGTCCCCCGACCCCAAGGAGCATGATACTCAAGGATCTTTCCAGCCGGCCAAGGAGACAAAGAAGATACCTCTTGACCCCGAGCATCCAGAGAGGTTTGCCATCATCGGAGCAAGCCTGAACAACAAATAGGAAGGCGAGCTCGCCGATTTCCTCCGTGAGAATTGGGACATCTTTGCATGGTCCCCCAAGGACATGCCGGGTGTTCCGAGGAAATTCGCCGAGCACAAACTACACGTTCGAGAAGACGCAAAGCCAGTCAGACAACCCCTTCACCGACTGTCGGAGGAGAAATGGAGGATTGTAGGGGAGGAGATAGCCCGGCTTTTGGCAGCCGGCTTCATCATGGAAGTTTTGTTTCCAGAGTGGCTCGCCAACCCGGTCCTCGTATTGAAGAAGAATAACAAGTGGCGCATGTGTATAGACTACACGAGCCTCAACAAGGCCTGCCCCAAAGATCCCTTTGCTCTGCCAAGGATTGACCAAGTGATAGACTCCACAGCCGGATGCGAGCTGTTGAGTTTCTTGGATGCTTACTCCGGATATCATCAGATAAAGATGGATCCGGACGACCGCCTGAAGACCGCCTTCATCACGCCATTCGGAGCCTTCTACTACCTGACTATGACATTCGGCTTGAGAAATGCCGGTGCCACTTTTCAGCATTGCATGCAGAAGTGCCTCCTCAAGCAGCTCGGCAGGAACGCTCACGTTTACGTGGACGACATCGTGGTGAAGACGGAGAAGCGCGGCACCTTGCTGGGAGACCTCAAGGAAACGTTTGAGAACCTACGCCGGTTCCAAATCAAGCTTAACCCCGAGAAATGCGTGTTCGGAGTACCAGCCGGCCAGCTCCTAGGCTTCCTGGTCTCCGAACGTGGCATCGAATGCAACCCGGTGAAGATCAAGGCCATCGAGAGAATGGAGACCCCCACCAAGATTCGAGACATCCAGAAGTTAACCGGGTGCTTGGCCTCCTTGAACCGCTTCATCAGCCGGCTCGGAGAGAAAGCTCTCCCCCTCTACCGCCTCATGAAGAAAAGCACTCACTTCGAGTGGAACGACCAGGCCGACCAAGCTTTTCACGAGCTGAAGAAGATGCTGGCCACGCCGCCTGTCCTCGCGGCGCCGACTGAGAAAGAGCCCATGCTCCTCTACATCGCTGCAACCAGCCGGGTGGTCAGCATCGTCATCATAGTCCAGCGCCCAGAAGAAGGCCGAGCCCAGCCGGTCCAGAGGCCGGTGTATTATTTGAGCGAGGTGCTGTCCGCCTCAAAGCAGAACTACCCGCACTACCAGAAGATGTGTTACGGCGTATACTTCACCGCCAAGAAGCTGAAGCCCTACTTTCAAGAGCATCCCGTCACGGTCGTATGCACTGCCCCGCTAGCCGAGATCATAGGCAGCCGGGACGCATTCGGCCGGGTGGCGAAATGGGCCATCGAGCTGGCCCCCTACACGATCTTCTACCAGCCCCGCACTGCCATCAAGTCCCAAGCACTGGCCGACTTCCTCGTCGACTGGGCCGAGACCCAGTACCTGCCGCCGTCTCCCGACTCCATCCATTGGCGCATGCACTTCGACGAGTCCAAGATGCGCACCGGCTTGGGATCCAGCGTCGTCCTTACCTCTCCGGAAGGCGACAAGCTCAGATACACGCTACAGATCCACTTTGCCGCCTCCAACAATGTGGCCGAATACGAGGCGCTCATACACGGGCTCCGGCTTGCCAAAGAACTTGGCATTCGCCGGATCCTATGTTATGGCGACTCGGACCTGGTAGTCCAGCAATCATCCGGCGACTGGGACGCCAAGGACGCGAATATGGCGAGCTACCGCTTCTGGTCCAACAACTCAGCGGATACTTTGAAGGATGCGAGTTCCTCCACGTACCGCGAGCCGACAACGAGCCAGCCGATGCCCTGGCTCGAATAGGCTCCACTCGGCAAGCAATTCCAACCGGCGTCGCTCTACAACGCCTCCTCAAGCCATCTATCAAGCCGTCTCCAGAATCCGATTCCATCTTCGTGCCGCCTGACCCCGATGCGGCCGGGTCCGGCTCGAAGAACCAAGTAGGTGACCCCAGGACTTCGGCAGCCGGCTCGGGGACTGCCGCACCCGGCTCGGGGACTGCGGTAGCCGGCCCGGGGACTGCACCAGCACAACAGCCGGCGGCCGACTCCAGCACCTCACCGCCCAGCCCGCCCACCCTGGTGGCAGTAGCCACATTGGCAGTAGAAGAAGTCGCGGCTCCATCATGGGCTCAGTCCATCCTCAACTTCCTAGTAAACCAAGACCTGCCGGCTAACGAAACAGAAGCAAGACAAGTCCAACTTCGAGCCGGAGCATACATAATCGTCAACAGAGATCTCGTCAAGCGCAGTGTCACTAGACTCCTCCAACAATGCGTCGAGCAAGAGAAAGGCATTGCAATCCTCAGAGACATTCACCAAGGAGAATGCGGCCACCATGCGGCCTCAAGATCACTTGTCGCCAAAGCCTTCCGCCATGGTTTCTTCTGGCCGACTGCTTTGGATGATGCCAAAGAATTAGTTAAACATTGCAAGGGGTGCCAACTCTTCAGCTCCAAGCAACACATGCCGGCCTCGGCACTCAAGACCATTCCCCTCACTTGGCCCTTTGCCGTTTGGGGACTGGACATGGTGGGCCCATTCAAGATGGCGCACGGCGGCATGACGCATTTGCTCGTCGCCGTGGACAAATTCACCAAGTGGATTGAGGCAAAGCCGATCAAGAAGCTGAATGGGCCGACTGCTGTGACATTCATCGCAGACATAACAGCACGGTACGGCGTGCCACACAGCATCATCACCGACAATGGCACGAATTTTGCCAAAGGAGCCCTGGCACGTTTCTGCGCAGCCCAAGGCATCCGGCTGGACTTAGCATCCGTCGCCCACCCGCAGTCAAACGGCCAGGTCGAGCGAGCTAACGGCCTCATCCTCTCCAGCATCAAGCCCCGACTGGTTGTACCTCTGGAGCGCTCAGCTGGCTATTGGCTCGATGAGCTGCCGGCTGTCCTCTGGAGCCTGCGCACTACACCAAACAAGTCAACCGGCTTCACCCCTTTCTTCCTTGTGTATGGTGCCGAGGCGGTCATCCCAACTGACATTGAGTTCGACTCGCCTCGAGTAACCATGTACACGGAAGCGGAGGCCAAGGAAGCAAGAGAAGACGACATTGACCTGCTGGAAGAAAGCCGACTGTTAGCCCTCAGCCGGTCTGCCATCTACCAGCAGGGTTTGCACCGCTACCACAGCCGGAATGTCAGGCCAAGATCTTTCCAAGAGGGTGATCTTGTGCTCCGGCTGATCCAGCGAACAGCCGGCCAGCACAAGCTCTCAGCCCCTTGGGAAGGCCCCTTCGTCATCAGCAGAGCTCTAGGCAACGACTCCTACAACCTGATCGATGCACAGAAGCCGAAGGCACGCAAGAGAGACGACTCCGGCAAGGAGTCAGAACGACCATGGAACGCCAACCTCCTTCGAAGGTTTTACAATTGAAAGCCAGTATATATCACGCTAACTTTTGTATTAAGTACAAGACAACAGGCCCCCCGAGGAGGGCTCGGGGACTGCCATCCCTTATTTATGAATGAAAAGTATCATGCTTATGACCTTGTCATTTCATTTACTTGTTCCGTCCGGCACCGAGTTCGACTAAGTTGGCTCGGGGACTGGCCGACTGGAGTTATGTTAGAAATCCTACCCGCAGTCAGACAAGTAGTGTGCCGGCTCCCAAGCCATCTCTTGCCAAAAGTCGCAGTTCGAAGAACCGGCTGTCCGGCTGGCAAGAGTTAAAAGCAGGAACGGGCGCCCACACGAAAAACGGCTAGGGACTAATGGATTAATATAACAAAAGCTGGTTTTTCTCCCACCGCCGACCGGCTACCAGAGTAGCCGGCCGGCCGGTTTCCATTCACTTCACTTCAATCCAAGAGAGCTCAAGTACTTGCCTCCCCAAAGAGGGAAGGCGGCAAAGGAAAAAGCCTAAGGATAAAAAAGCATACGCGAATGGAAACCAAACATGCACATAATAATATTTACATAAAAAGACCTCCGAGAGGCCAGCATTCAACATAGTTTGGATACACCCCCAGTGGGTGGAACTGCAAAAACTTAACAAAGATTGTTCAAAGACAACAAAGCAGGAAAGATAAAGATGGCAGGTCAAGCTGGCGGAGCGGCCGACGAGCCAGAATGGTTGGCGGAGACGGTCGTGCCGGCTGAAGGACGGCCGGTTGGCGAACTTCGGCTTTGTCGCCGCCTCCCGAAGAGGGCGCGCTTCCACGCGCCTCGTTGCTGGAGGCACGGTCGGCCTGAGGTCGGCCAGTTGTTCCACCAGCCGGCTCGACGTCTTCACCGTCCTCCTCTTTGTCATCCTCTCCTTCGTCGCTGGAGGCAATCTCCTCCGCCGAGTCCTCGCCCACCGCCGGGTTCAGCCCGGACCACTCCTCCGACTGAGCAACACCGTCATCATCGATTTCGGGTGCGAAAACGCTGATGTCGGTGCACTCGGCAATCGTCGAAGCTCGCTGGGCGATAGCCGGCCTCACCTCCTCCAGCTCTGCGTCGGCCTCCATCCTCCAAGTGCGCAGCTGGTCCAGGCTCAGCCCTGGGTACCAAGCCTGAACGAACTCCAACGCCCGCCCGGCTCCGAGGCGGGCCGCCGACGCCTTCCAAGCCTCAAAGCGACCAACTGCGACCTCCAGCTAGTCGGCAGTTCGGCTTGGGGTGCGGGGGAACGTCTCGCCGGGCCAGAGGGCGGCCAGCACTTGCGCCCCGGCACGTTGGAGCCGACGAAGCATCCGATGAACCGGCTGCAACCGTGCCTGGACAGCCAAGAGCTGCTCCTCGAGCGTCCGGTTCGCATCCGGCGCGATGTTGGCCCCCGCCTGACGACGCACCTCGCGATGGGCCTCATGTTGGGGAACGTAGCAATAATTCAAAATTTTCCTACGTGTCACCAAGATCTATCTATGGAGTCATCTAGCAACGAGGGAGGAGTGGATCTACATACCCTTGTAGATCGCGCGCGGAAGCGTTCAAGAGAGCGGGGTTGATGGAGTCGTACTCGTCGTGATCCAAATCACCGATGATCCTAGCGCCGAACGGACGGCACCTCCGCGTTCAACACACGTACGGAGCAGCGACGTCTCATCCTTCTTGATCCAGCAAGGGGAAGGAGAGGTTGATGGAGATCCAGCAGCACGACGGCGTGGTGGTGGAAGTAGCGGGATTCCAACAGGGCTTCGCCAAGCGCTGCGGGAGGAGGGAGATGTGTCCTGGGAGGGAGAGGGAGGCGCCAGGACTTAGGTATGGTTGCCCTCCCTTCCCCCCACTATATATAGGGCCAAGGGAGAGGGGGGGGCGCAGCCTTGGCCCTTCCTCCAAGGAAGGGTGCGGCTAGGGAGGAGTCCCTCCTCCCCAAGGCACCTAGGAGGTGCCTTCCCCCTTTAGGACTCTTCCTTTCCTTATCCCTTGGCGCATGGGACTCTTGAGGCTGGTGCCCTTGGCCCATATAGGCCAAGGCGCACACTCCTACAGCCCATGTGGCCCCCCGGGGCAGGTGGCCCCACCCGGTGGACCCCCGGGACCCTTCCGGTGGTCCCGGTACAATACCGGTGATCCCGAAACTTGTCCCGAAGCCGGAAATAGCACTTCCTATATATAATTCTTTACCTCCGGACCATTCCGGAACTCCTCGTGACATCCGGATCTCATCCGGGACTCCGAAAAACTTTTGGGTTACCGCATACTAATATCTCTATAACCCTAGCGTCACCGAACCTTAAGTGTGTAGACCCTACGGGTTCGGGAGACATGCAGACATGACCGAGATGAATCTCCGGTCAATAACCAACAGCGGGATCTGGATACCCATGTTGGCTCCCACATATTCCACGATGATCTCATCGGATGAACCACGATGTCAAGGACTTAATCAATCCCGTATACAATTCCCTTTGTCTATCGGTTTGGTACTTGCCCGAGATTCGATCGTCCGTATCCCGATACCTTGTTCAATCTCGTTACCGGCAAGTCTCTTTTACTCGTTCCGTAACACATCATCCCGTGATCAACTCCTTTATCACATTGTGCACATTATGATGATGTCCTACCGAGTGGGCCCAGAGATACCTCTCCGTCACACGGAGTGACAAATCCCAGTCTCGATTCGTGCCAACCCAATAGACACTTTCGGAGATACCCGTAGTGTACCTTTATAGCCACCCATTTACGTTGTGATGTTTGGCACACCCAAAGCACTCCTACGGTATCCGAGAGTTGCACAATCTCATGGTCTAAGGAAATGATACTTGACATTAGAAAAGCTTTAGCATACAAACTACACGATCTTGTGCTATGCTTAGGATTGGGTCTTGTCCATCACATCATTCTCCTAATGATGTGATCCCGTTATCAACGACATCCAATGTCCATGGTCAGGAAACCGTAACCATCTATTGATCAACGAGCTAGTCAACTAGAGGCTTACTAGGGACATGGTGTTGTCTATGTATCCACACATGTATCTGAGTTTCCTATCAATACAATTCTAGCATGGATAATAAACGATTATCATGAACAAGGAAATATAATAATAACTAATTTATTATTGCCTCTAGGGCATATTTCCAACAGTCTCCCACTTGCACTAGAGTCAATAATCCAGTTCACATCGATATGTGATTAACACTCAAGGTCACTTCCCCATGTGAATAACACCCAAAGAGTTTACTAGAGTCAATAATCTAGTTCACATTACCATGTGATTAACACTTGATGAGTTCTGGGTTTGATCATGTTATGCTTGTGAGAGATGTTATAGTCAACGGGTCTGAATCTTTCAGATCCGTATGTACTTCGCAAATTTCTTACGTCATCTTGTAGATGCAACTACTACGCCACATTTGGAGCTATTCCAAATAACTGTTCTACTATACGAATCTAGTTTACTACTCAGAATAATCTGGATTAGTGTCAAAGTTTGCATCGGCGTAACCCTTTTACGACGAACTCTTTTACCACCTCCATAATCGAGAAAATTCCTTAGTCCACTAGTTACTAAGGATAACTTTGACCGCTGTCCTGTGATTCATACTTAGATCACTCTTATACCCCTTGACTAACTCATGGCAAGGCACATTTCAGGTGCGGTACACAGCATAGCATAATGCAGAGCCTATGTCTTAACCATAGGGGACGACCTTCGTCCTTTCTCTCTATTCTGCCGTGGTCGAGCTTTATGTCTTAACTTCATACCTTACAACTCAGGCAAGAACTCCTTCTTTGGCTGATCCATCTTGAACACCTTCAAGATCATGTCAAGGTATGTGCTCATTTGAAAGTACCATTAAGCGTTTTTGATCTATCCTTATAGATCTTGATGCTTAATGTTCAAGTAGCTTAATCCAGGTTTTCCATTGAAAAACACCTTTCAAATGACCCTATATGCTTTCCAGAAATTCTACGTCATTTCTGATTAACAACATGTCAACAACATATATTCATCAGAAAATCTATAGTGCTCCCACTCACTTCTTTGGAAATACAAGTTTCTCATAAACTTTGTATACACCCAAAATCTTTGATCATCTCATCAAAGCATACATTCCAACTCCGAGATGCTTACTCCAGTCCTTAGAAGGATTGCTGGAGCTTTGCATATTTATTAGCATCTTTCAGGATTGACAAAACCTTCCGGTTGTATCACATACTACCTTTCCTCAAGAAAATCGTTGAGGAAACAATGTTTTGACATCCTATCTGCAAGATTTCATAAATAATGCAGTTGTCGCTAATATAATTCCAACAGACTCTTAGCATCGCTACGAGTGAGAAAGTCTCATCATAGTCAACTCCTTGAACTTGTCAGGAAACATCTTAACGACAAGTCGAGCTTTCTTAATGGTGATACCTACCATCATTGTCCGTCTTCCTTTTAAAATCCATTTGTACTCAATAGCATTACGACCATCGAGCCATTCTGCCAAAGTCTGCACTTTGTTTTCATACATGGATCCTCTGTCGGATTTTATGGCCTCGAGCCATTTATCGGAATCCGGTCCCACCATCGCTTCTCCATAGCTCGTAGGTTCATTGTTGTCTAGCAACATGACTTCCAAGACAGGATTACGTACCACTCTAAAGTAGTACGCATCCTTGTCAACCCACGAGGTTTGGTAGTGACTTGATCTGAAGTTTCATGATCACTATCATAAGCTTCCACTTCAATTGGTGTAGGTGCCACAGGAATAACTTCCTGTGCCCTGTCACACACTAGTTGAAGAGACGGTTCAATAACCTCATCAAGTCTCCACCATCCTCCCACTCAATTCTTTCGAGAGAAACGTTTCCTCGAGAAAGGACCCGATTCTAGAAACAATCCCTTATTGCTTTCGGATCTGAGACAGGAGGTATACCCAACTGTTTTGGGTGTCCTATGAAGATGCATTTATCCGCTTTGGGTTCGAGCTTATCAAACTGAAACTTTTTCACATAAGCGTCGCAGCCCCAAACTTCTAAGAAATGACAACTTAGGTTTCTCTAAACCATAGTTCATACGGTGTCATCTCATCGGAATTATGTGGTGCCCTATTTAAAGTGAATGCGTTTGTCTCTAATGCCTAACCCATGAACTATCGTGGTAATTCGATAAGAGACATCATGGTATGCATCATATCCAATAGGGTGCAGTTATGATGTTCGGACACACCATCACACTATGGTGTTCCAGGCTGTATTAGTTGTGAAACAATTTCCACAATGTCTTAAATCTGTGCCAAACTCGTAATTCAGATATTCATCTCTATGATCATATCATAGATATTTTATCCTCTTGTCACGACGATCTTTCAACTTCACCCTGAAATTACTTGAACCTTTCAATAATCCAGACTCGTGATTCATCAAGTAAATATACTCAACATCTACTCAAATAATCTGTGAAGTAAGAACATAACGATATCCACTACATGCCTCAACACTCATTGGACTGCACACATCAAAATGTATTACTTCCAACAAGTTGCTTTCTAGTTCCATTTTACTGAAAACGAGGCTTTCAGTCATCTTGCCCATGTGGTATGATTTGCATGTCTCAAGTGATTCAAAATCAAGTGAGTCCAAACGGTCCATTTGCATGGAGTTTCTTCATGCATATACACCAATAGACATGGTTCGCATGTCTCAAACTTTTCAAAAATGAGTGAGTCCAAAGATCCATCAACATGGAGCTTCTTCATGCGTTTTATACCAATATGACTCAAATTGCAGTGCCACATTTGTGTGGTACTATCATTACTATCTTATACCTTTGGCATGAAAATGTGTATCACTACGATCGAGATTCAATAAACCATTCATTTTAGGTGTAAGACCATTGAAGGTATTATTCAAATAAACAGAGTAACCATTATTCTCCTTAAATGAATAACCATATCGCAATAGACATAATCCAATCATGTCTATGCTCAACGCAAACACCAAATAACAATTATTTAGGTTTTAATACCAATCTCGATGGTAGAGGGAGCGTACGATATTTGATCAACCTTGGAAATACTTCCAACACATATCGTCATCTCACCTTTTAGCTAGTCTCCGTTTATTCCGTAGCCTTTTGTTTCGAGTTACTAACACTTAGCAACCGAATTGGTATCTAATACCCTGGTGCTACTAGGAGTACTAGTAAAGTACACATTAACACAATGTATATCCAATATACTTCTATCGACTTTGCCAGCCTTCTCATCTACCAAGTATCTAGGGTAATTCTACTCCAGTGGCTGTTCCCTTTATTACAGAAGCACTTAGTCTCGGGTTTGGGTTCAACCTTGGGTTTCTTCACTAGAGCAGCAGCTGATTTGCCGTTTCACGAAGTATCCCTCCTTGCCCTTGCCCTTCTTGAAACTAGTGGTTTCACCAACCATCAACAATTGATGCTCCTTCTTGATCTCTACTTTTGTGGTGTCAAACATCGCGAATATCTCAAGGATCATCATATATGTCCTTGATATATTATAGTTCATCACGAAGCTCTAGCAGCTTGGTGGTAATGACTTCGGAGAAACATCACTATCTCATCTGGAAGATCAACTCCCACTCGATTCAAGCGATTGTTGTACTTAGACAATCTGAGCACAAGCTCAACAATTCAGCTTTTTCTCCCTTAGTTTGTAGGCTAAGAAAACCGTCGGAGGTCTTATACCTTTTGACGTGGGCACGAGCCTGAAATCCCAATTTCAGCCCTCAAAACATCTCATATGTTTTGCGACGTTTCAAAACCGTCTTCGGTGCCTCAATTCTAAACCGTTTAACTGAACTATCACGTAGTTATCAAAATGTGTATGTCAGATGTTCGCAACATCCACAGACGACGTTCGAGGTTCAGCACACTGAGTAGTGCATTAAGGACATAAGCCTTCTATGAAGCAATGAGGACAATCCTCAGTTTACGGACCTAGTCCGCATAATTGCTACTATAAACTTTCAACTAAATTTTCTCTAGGAACATATCTAAACAGTAGAACTGAAGCGCGAGCTACGACATAATTTGCGAAGACCTTTTGACTATGTTCAGGATAATTAAGTTCATCTTATGAACTCCCACTCAAATAGACATCCCTCTAGTCATCTAAGTGATTACATGATCCGAGTCAACTAGGCCGTGTCTGATCATCACGTGAGACGGACTAGTCATCATCGGTGAACATCTTCATGTTGATCGTATCTACCATACGACTCATGCTCGACCTTTCGGTCTCTTGTGTTCCGAGGCCATGTCTGTACATGCTAGGCTCGTCAAGTCAACCTAAGTGTTTCGCGTGTGTAAATCTGGCTTACACCCGTTGTATGTGAATGTAAGAATCTATCACACCCGATCATCACGTGGTGCTTCGAAACGACGAACTTTCGCAACGGTGCACAGTTAGGGGGAACACCTTCTTGAAATTTTAGTGAGGGATCATCTTATTTACTACCGTCATTCTAAGTAAACAAGATGCATAAACATGATAAACATCACATGCAATCAAATAATAGTGACATGATATGGCCAATATCATATAGCTCCTTTGATCTCCATCTTGGGGCTCCATGATCATCTTGTCACCGGCATGACACCATGATCTCCATCATCATGATCTTCATCATCGTGTCTCCATGAAGTTGCTCGCCAACTATTACTTCTACTACTATGGCTAAGAGTTAGCAATAAAGTAAAGTAATTACATGACGTTTATGTTGACACACAGGTCATAAATAAATTAAGACAACTCCTATGGCTCCTGCCGGTTGTCATACTCATCGACATGGAAGTCGTGATTCCTATTACAAGAACATGATCAATCTCATACATCACATATATCATTCATCACATCCTTTTGGCCATATCACATCACATAGCATACCCTGCAAAAACAAGTTAGACGTCCTCTAATTGTTGTTTGCATGTTTTACGTGGATGCTATGGGTTTCTAGCAAGAACGTTTCTTACCTACGCAAAAATCACAACGTGATATGCCAATTGCTATTTACCCTTCATAAGGACCCTTTTCATCGAATTCGATCCGACTAAAGTGGGAGAGACAGACACCCGCTAGCCACCTTATGCAACTAGTGCATGTCAGTCGGTGGAACCAGTCTCACGTAAGAGTACGTGTAAGGTCGGTCCAGGCCGCTTCATCCCACAATGCCGCTGAATCAAGATAAGACTAGTAACGGTAAGCATATTGAACAAAATCAACGCCAACAACTACTTTCTGTTCTACTCGTGCATAGAAACTACGCATAGACCTAGCTCAGGATGCCACTGTTGGGGAACGTAGCAATAATTCAAAATTTTCCTACGTGTCACCAAGATCTATCTATGGAGTCATCTAGCAACGAGGGAGGAGTGGATCTACATACCCTTGTAGATCGCGCGCGGAAGCGTTCAAGAGAACGGGGTTGATGGAGTCGTACTCGTCGTGATCCAAATCACCGATGATCCTAGCGCCGAACGGACGGCACCTCCGCATTCAACACATGTACGGAGCAGTGACGTCTCCTCCTTCTTGATCCAGCAAGGGGAAGGAGAGGTTGATGGAGATCCAGCAGCACGACGGCGTGGTGGTGCAAGTAGCGGGATTCCAACAGGGCTTCGCCAAGCGTTGCGGGAGGAGGGAGATGTGTCATGGGAGGGAGAGGGAGGCGCCAGGACTTAGGTATGGTTGCCCTCCCATCCCCCCACTATATATAGGGCCAAGGGAGAAGGGGGGCGCAGCCTTGGCCCTTCCTCCAAGGAAGGGTGCGGCTAGGGAGGAGTCCCTCCTCCCCAAGGCACCTAGGAGGTGCCTTCCCCCTTTAGGACTGTTCCTTTCCTTATCCCTTGGCGCATGGGCCTCTTGGGGCTGGTGCCCTTCGCCCATATAGGCCAAGGCGCACACCCCTACAGCCCATGTGGCCCCCCGGGGCAGGTGGCCCCACCCGGTGGACCCCCGGGACCCTTTCGGTGGTCCCGGTACAATATCGGTGACCCCGAAACTTGTCCCGATGGCCGAAATAGCACTTCCTATATATAATTCTTTACCTCCGGACCATTCCAGAACTCCTCGTGACGTCCGGGATCTCATCCGGGACTCCGAAAAACTTTCGGGTTACCGCATACTAATATCTCTATAACCCTAGCGTCACCGAACCTTAAGTGTGTAGACCCTACGGGTTCGGGAGACATGCAGACATGACCGAGATCAACCTCCGGTCAATAACCAACAGCGGGATCTGGATACCCATGTTGGCTCCCACATGTTCCACGATGATCTCATCGGATGAACCACGATGTCAAGGACTTAATCAATCCCGTATACAATTCCCTTTGTCTATCGGTATTGTACTTGCCCGAGATTCGATCGTCGGTATCCCGATACCTTGTTCAATCTTGTTACCGGCAAGTCCCTTTTACTCGTTCCGTAACACATCATCCCGTGATCAACTCCTTGATCACATTGTGCACATTATGATGATGTCCTACCGAGTGGGCCCAGAGATACCTCTCCGTCACACGGAGTGACAAATCCCAGTCTCGATTCGTGCCAACCCAATAGACACTTTCGGAGATACTCGTAGTGTACCTTTATAGTCACCCAGTTACGTTGTGACGTTTGGCACACCCAATGCACTCCTACGGTATCCGGGAGTTGCACAATCTCATGGTCTAAGGAAATGATACTTGACATTAGAAAAGCTTTAGCATACGAACTACACGATCTTGTGCTATGCTTAGGATTGGGTCTTGTCCATCAGATCATTCTCCTAATGATGTGATCCCGTTATCAACAACATCCAATGTCCATGGTCAGGAAACCGTAACCATCTATTGATCAACGAGCTAGTCAACTAGAGGCTTACTAGGGACATGGTGTTGTCTATGTATCCACACATGTATCTGAGTTTCCTATCAATACAATTCTAGCATGGATAATAAACGATTATCATGAACAAGGAAATATAATAATAACTAATTTATTATTGCCTCTAGGGCATATTTCCAACAGTCTCCCACTTGCACTAGAGTCAATAATCCAGTTCACATCGATATGTGATTAACACTCAAGGTCACATCCCCATGTGACTAACACCCAAAGAGTTTACTAGAGTCAATAATCTAGTTCACATTACCATGTGATTAACACTTGATGAGTTCTGGGTTTGATCATGTTATGCTTGTGAGAGATGTTATAGTCAACGGGTCTGAATCTTTCAGATCCATATGTACTTCGCAAATTTCTTACGTCATCTTGTAGATGCAACTACTATGCTACATTTGGAGCTATTCCAAATAACTATTCTACTATACGAATCTAGTTTACTACTCAGAATAATCTGGATTAGTGTCAAAGTTTGCACCGGCGTAACCCTTTTACGACGAACTCTTTTACCACCTCCATAATCGAATCTCGGGGACTACACCCAGTGGGTGCGCTGACGCGTCCCCACGGAAGAAATTAAGAAAGCAAAGCAGCCAAGAACGAAGGACTCACCCGGATAGTGGCTCGCGTTGACAAGAACTCCTGGGTAAACTGTTGCAGTAGGGCGGCCTGAGCCTGCAGCCGGCTCTGGACCCCTTGAGCCGCCACATTCAGCTCGCCAGTCCCCCCGCTGGGAGTCCACTCGGCCGTGGCAATGCTGGCCGCCTCCAGGTCTTCCGCCGACTAGCCGGCGCCCGCGACTCGGCGCAACTCCGGCGGAGCGGCGCCTCCCCCTGCGCGCCGGCTCGTCGCCGGCTGCACCGCGGATGATTGGCCGCCTTGGCCTGCTCCGGTTGGCGCTGCTGGTGGCGCTCTCCTCGCAAAGGCCACGGGGTCTTCCCCCCTCTCCATTAGCGGCGGGTCTTGGACGATCTCCTCCGCCAAGGGCAACGGGGTGTCGGGGGCTATGGCTCGGAGAGGAATGGCAAGCAGCGGAGGCTGGTTGCGCGAGCTTTCCGCCTCCGTCTCCGCGGTAGCCGCCTCCGTCTGGGCCTTGGCTGCCGCGTCGGCCGGCTCCCTCGCCGCCTGGGCGGCCGCCTTCTCCGCCGCCTCGCGCTCCTCCCACGCTTCGCAGGCGTTCCGCTCTGTGGCCTCCCTGAGATCGGCGCGGGGGTCCACGCGGCGGGAGCTCGAAGACCCACCAGCCGGCCCCACGACGGAGCCGCCAGGACCCCGCTCAAGGGAAAGCGGCGCCCTGTCCAGCAAGCGAGAAAAGATAAGAAGAATATTCGAAGAGAAAGAGAATGATGACAAGCATGCGGCAAGGCAATCGAAGACTTACGCTGAGACCGCCGGAGGCTGCTTCACCGCCTTGCGGAAGCGGGCCGCTTTCGCAGCCGCCTCGTCTCGCTTGGTCGCCGCGACGGAGGCTTTGGACTTCTTCGGCCGACTGCCAAAGAGGCTTGAAGCGGCCCGGTGCTTATGTGCGCCGCCGCCGGCCGCCGGCGCGATAGACGAGACCGCGCCCTGATGGCCGGCCGCCGGCTGGCGACGCGGGGCGACTTCAGCTTCGAAATCGTCCGGCCAGTCCTCGAAGATCGTGGTGAACCTTGAGCCTCCGGGCTCGGCGCTGTCCCCCACCATGGCGTCTTCCATGGCGGCCGCCCCCAAGTCCGGGTCGTCAACGTCGTCCACCGTGCGGTCGGGGGCATACTGGCGTTCAATCCCTGCCGCCCCGGCCGGCGGCGCAAGAAGAGGGTTCTGCTCAAAGAACCGACTGGTCAGAAGCCGGCCGTTATGAAGCCGGCTGACGACAAAAAAGAAGATAGAGAGAGAAGCTTACCACGGGCGGAGGATTGGCGCGAGAATACGGCACCTTGCCGTATTGCCAGTCCCCGGCGAGCTTGCAGTTGGCAATGTAGTTAACCATGAGCGCCACCTCCACGTGGGGCATGTCCCATGTGCTCAGACGGCTTGGGTCGAAGCGGCCGCTCATCTGACACATCATATGGGGCCGGCTTTGGAGAGGAAGGATCCGGCGCTCCACGAAGGCGGCCACCAAGTCGGCCCTGCGCAGGCCTTCCGACTGAATCATCACCCGAAGCCGGGAGATGGCGGCGTTCCCGGCCGGAGACAGTGACCGGGACCGGAAGCTCCACGAGGGCTGCCTCCCAGCCGGCGGGCTGGCTACGTAAGCCGACAGGTTGATGTAGTCTCCTTGCTCGGCGACGTTCCTCACGTAGAAATATGATCTCTGCCAGACCTTCACCGACTGGATCAGGGGGATGGGCGGGAACGAGTTGTTCTCGCTCACCCTCCTCATGGCGATGAAGGCCCCGCAGGGGGCGGGCACGCCGGCGACGACTGTGCCGAGCTTGCTCTGGAAGAACTCTCCCCAGAGTTCCAGCGTGGGGAGCAGCCCCAAGAAGCCTTCGCAGAGGGAGACGAAGGCCGACAGCAGCATCACCGCATTGGGCGTGAGGTGATGCGGCTGGAGGTTGTAGAACTCCAGGAAAGAGCGTAGAAACCCGCTCGCCGGAAGGCCGAAGCCGCGCAGGCAGTGCGAACGGAAGACGACCCGCTCGCCCTCCTCCGGTGCCGGCGAGATCTCCTTCTCCGGCGCAAGGCGGACCTATACGAGGTCGGCGCCGGGTAGGCGCCGAGTCTGGCGGAGGAACTCCACATGGTCTTCATGGACGTTGGAGCCGTCCCACGAGCTTGACAACGCCATGGGAGCGAGGCGGTGTAGAGACACGGCGGCGCTGAGACGGGAAGTTGCGACGGCAGCGAGAGGAAGAAACGAGGGTTAGGAGGGGCGGAGCGGGAGAGAGCGTGCGAACCTCTGTCGCTCTCCCTCCTCCCCCTACTTATAGGCTCACGTGGCGGAGCCGAGGAGGCGCGGCATGGGGAAGCGTGGGGATCAATCGTGCCCACTCCCCACGTCCCGCGATTATTGAGCCTTAACGGCGAAGCAATACTGCCTCGAGAAGGCGATCGGCCCCTGCGGGCCACGGAAGATCCGGGCCCGGACCAATGCTCGCGAGTGGCCAGCCCGGGCCTGCGGCGGCGTCCCGTCGCGCGCATGCGCTCGCAGGATCTCGCCGCCACGTGGCCGCGGGAGGGCCCTTGGTCAGCACGCAGGTCCCGCCTCCTCCCTCCTACAAGACGCGGGGCTCTCTGAAGTCAGCATACGCCCGTGAAGCCGGCTCTTCAGGAGGGGAAGCTGACCAAGCTTCTCGTCCCCCTGCTCGCCTCGGAGCTCGATCAGCTTCGAGGACTACTTTCGGAGTAAATAGCCACGGGTAGCCTAGCCGGCTTCCCCTGGCCCTTCTGAAAAAGTTATGAGCCCACCCGGCTCTCAAGAATCAAAGACATGGGGCCGCCTTCCCCTTGCCGGCTGCCACCCAGGCCGGCTTTCGGAAGGCGGTCCGACTTTAGCCCTCATGAGAAGGCCGACTCCAAGAAGCCGGCCATGAGAAGGCCGACTCCAAGAAGCCGGCTCTCCATAAAGCGGTCAAGACCGTACCCACAAAGTTTGCACCCACCTAACGGCGGTGCGATGGGGCGTGGCTACAGTGAAGCCTGCCACCCCCGAATCCCGAAGCACGCCTGGCACAGTGCGCCGTACGGGGTAGGCATGACCCGTCCGGCACGGCACTGTTGCCATGTTGACCCTGGCATCACCCACGACGGGCCGCCAGCGTGGCCCATAGACGGTGGGCCCCTTTGAGCAGAGAGACGCCCGAAGGCGGCCACGCCTCCGACCAGTCGGCCCAAGATAGAGCCGGCTCCCCGCAGCCGGCTTGCCGCCCCCTTCGACGAAGACGCCCCATTAAGGAGACAAGACGCGGTGAGGCTACAGCGATCGCCAGACAGGCGGCGGTACTGTAGTCGCGCTTACCACGATGAAGCTCACGTAAACAAGATGGAGCCACAGTAACCAGCCGCCGACCAGGCCCTGGACAGTGGGGCCTGCCTGTCGACCAAGGGGCCGGCAGCCGGCAGGACCCACCAGTCGGCGAGACCCAGCAGCCGGCGCAGAAGCCGGCGAGTGCAGTCATAGACGGCTGGGCCCCGCGCCCAGTCGGATTACCATTGTATCACCGGGGGGTAGGCCTATATAAACCCCCCGGAGCACCCATGCAAAGGGTTCGACCCCCTTGCTAGTCCTAGACACCACACAAGGAGAAGACCAGGCTAGCCGTGCCCTTCTTCCTCCTCCCACCAAACAGCTCAAGGAGCGTTGTGAAGCTACTTGAATCATCTAGTGAACATGCGGAGACCCCGCAGAGCAGCAGTAGGGGTGTTATCTCCACGGAGAGCCCCGAAGCTGGGTAAGATCCGCCGGCGTGCATCTCTTCACCTTATCCCGTTTCCAGGCACCGGCGATGTCTTACTGGCTCCCACAATGATAAGCCACCCGTTGGCATATGTCGCACCTACCACCCGACATTTGGCGCCCACCGTGGGGCCAGGTGCACCGTTGTCCGGAGACCTGTTCTGGACGGGAACCTTATTCCTCCCCCGCGAGCGTCGCCAGCCCGGCACACCCGATGGCGCTTGCCACGACGCATTGCAAGGTGTCACCAGCATCTGCGCGGCGAGCAGCCTCGCCGATCCCCTCGACGAAACTCTCATCTCCAACGAGCTCGCTTCCGATGCGGGCACCGACCACCTCGCCAACCTTCTCGGCCAGCTCCATGTCTCCAGCGAGCCCGCTGCGGACCTGGAGTCGGTTGGCTCCACCGACCCGATGCATGTCGACTCCGACACGGCCTCCTATGACACCTTCCCCACCAACGTCACGATCTACAACGACCCGCTTCCTGGAGCCGACGGCTGCGATGCAGTCACCACCGAAGTGATGGTTGTCGGCCACGGCATCCCGGCCGACGAGAGCGCCCGCGACGCCTCGCACGCGGCGGTCCACGACTTGTCCGCTCCCCTCCTGGCTAATGCCGACGACGAAGCACTGGAGGCACGCCGCCTCGCCCCCATCATAGAGGGCCAGAGGCTGGCTTCCGTAAGACGCCTCACCGAGGCCTATCAGCGCGAAGCTGACCGCGCCGCCTTCGGCACGCCGGCCCCGGGCGGGCCAAGCCGGGCCGGCCTTGTCAAGCAACACGGTGCCGTCATCGCCGACACGCTGGAAGTCGACCGCCCGGTCTATGCCACTCCGCTCGAGAACTTGCGTGCCGCCCAGGTGGCCGTAGACGAGCTGGACGGCCTGGAGGCTGAAGACCCCCCCCCCACATGACCCGGCACATCCAGCGATTGATTGACGCAGCCGCGCAGCGACATGAAGCCGACGCCCACGCGGAAAGCCCTCCCCCACGCCGAGAACACGGCGCGACGTCCCGGACGCCGACTACGAGCATCACCCGCGCGCGACGCGAGAAGGAGCCAGCTGCCAGCCACAGCCGGACCCGGATCTCCATCGAGCGAGATGCGGACGGTCATCCTCGAGCCGTGGAATGGCGGGGCGACCCGCCTCCGCCTCCGCCCTGTGGAGAGAGATATCCCGCGCCGCCGCCAGTGGCGCACCCGACTCTCAGCGGCCGGCTAGGCCGCTGCGAAGGTATCGGCGAGAACGACGCCCGCCATCGGATCGACCGCCTGGCGCGATCCCTGGTGTTGGAAGAAGAAGACAATGTCAGCCCGGCTTGTTTCGGCCCCCGCATCCGCGACGAGCCCTTTCCCAAAGGGTTCTCGCTCCCAAGAGACACGCCCAAGTACAACGGCTCCGTGAAGCCGGAAGATTGGTTGATCGACTACTCCACGGCGGTTAGCATAGCCAACGGCAACCGGCGCGTTGCCTTGAAGTACGTGCCCCTCATGCTGCAAGGCACGGCGCGGACCTGGCTCAACAGCCTCAAGCCGCGCAGCATCAACAGCTGGCTAGATTTCACAGAAGTCTTCATCCGCAACTTCACCAGCACCTACAAGCGGGCTCCAAAGCCCAGACAGCTCTCCTTGTGCGTACAAGGCCCCGCCGAGTCCACTCGCGATTACCTCACGCGTTGGGCCGAGCTCCGCAACTCCTGTGAAGGGGTGCACGAGGTGCAAGCCATAGAATACTTCACAGCCGGATGCCGAGAAGGCACCCTCCTCAAGCACAAGCTCCTCTGCGACGAGCCGGCTACCCTCAACGAGCTTCTGGACATAGCGGACAAGTACGCCACCGCCGACTCGTCGATGAAGATCGAGCTTCGGGTGGACGCGTCCGGAAAGGTACTCAACCCGGCGCCCAAGACGCCGGCTGGGGATTCCGGCCGGCTCCCCCATTCGAACGACCACAAGCGCAAGGGCCCCGCGCCGCCTCCCGCCAGTCGGCAGGTGGCCACAGTCGAAGACGCGCCGCCTGAAGAGCGACCGGCGCCCAAGAAGCCCAAGGGCGGCAGGCTGGCTTGGCAGCCCACCTTCTCCTACGAGCAAACTCTCGATGCCCCTTGCAAGTTCCACAGTGGCGCGAAGCCGTCCAACCACACGACCCGGAAGTGCCATTGGCTCACCCGAATCTCTAAGGGCGAAGGGCTCGCGCCGCCTCCGCCTGGCGGCCCGCCGCCTCTGCCTCCGCCGCCTCCGGCAGCCCGGCCCGCAGTCGGAGCTGTGCATGACGAGTTCCCTGACGAGCAAGCAACCTACATCGTCTTTACAAGCCAGCCCGAAGACCGGCGCATCAAACGCCAAGAGCGCCAGGAAGTTAGCGTGGTCGCTGCTAACCCCACTGGACACATGCATTGGTCAAAAAAGCCCATCAGCTGGAGCCGGGCCGACCATCCGGAGGTGATGCCGTCTCCCAGCTCTTATGCTTTGGTCCTGGAAGCCACCCTTGCAACGGACAGACGCGCCGCCCGCTTCTCCCGTGTGTTGATAGACGGCGGGAGCAGCATCAACATCCTGTACCGTGACACCCTGGAGAAGCTAAATGTCAAGACGAAGCAGCTCACGCCTACTCGGACAGTGTTCCACGGCATCGTACCCCGCCTGTCCTGCGCCCCCATTGGCAAGATCAAGATTGATGTACTTTTTGGGGACAAGGAGCATTTCCGCCGGGAAGCGATCTAGTTTGAAGTGGTGGACCTGACCATGCGTTGCTTGGCCGACCTGCCTTGGCCAAATTCATGGCAGTTCCCCACTATGCATACCTCAAGATGAAGATACCAAGCACCAAAGGCGTCGTCACCGTAGCCGGCGATTACAAGAAGTCCTCTGAGTGCGCAACAGCCAGCAGCCGGCTAGCCGAGTCCCTTGTGATTGCCGAAGAGAAGAAGATGTTGGACCGAGTCGTGGCCATAGCCGGCAAGCAGTCGGCCGTGTCCCCCGACCCCAAGGAGCATGATACTCAAGGATCTTTCCAGCCGGCCAAGAAGACGAAGAAGATACCTCTTGACCCCGAGCATCCAGAGAGGTTTGCCGTCATCGGGGCAAGCCTGAACAGCAAATAGGAAGGCGAGCTCCCCGATTTCCTCCGTGAGAATCGGGACATCTTTGCATGGTCCCCCAAGGACATGCCGGGTGTTCCGAGGAAATTCGGCGAGCACAAACTACACGTTCGAGAAGACGCAAAGCCAGTCAGACAACCCCTTCGCCGACTGTCGGAGGAGAAACGCAGGATTGTAGGGGAGGAGATAGCCCGACTTTTGGCAGCCGGCTTCATCATGGAAGTTTTCTTTCCAGAGTGGCTCGCCAACCTGGTCGTCGTACTGAAGAAGAATAACAAGTGGCGCATGTGTATAGACTACACGAGCCTCAACAAGGCCTGCCCCAAAGATCCCTTTGCTCTGCCAAGGATTGACCAAGTGATAGACTCCACAGCCGGATGCGAGCTGTTGAGTTTCTTGGATGTTTACTCCGGATATCATCAGATAAAGCTAGATCCGAACAACCGCCTGAAGACCGCCTTCATCACGCCATTCGGAGCCTTCTGCAACCTGACTATGACATTCGGCTTGAGAAATGCCGGTGCCACTTTTCAGTGTTGCATGCAGAAGTGCCTCCTCAAGCAGCTCGGCAGGAACGCTCACGTTTACGTGGACGACATCGTGGTGAAGACGGAGAAGCGCGGCACCTTGCTGGGAGACCTCAAGGAAACGTTTGAGAACCTACGCCGGTTCCAAATCAAGCTTAACCCCGAGAAATGCGTGTTCGGAGTACCAGCCGGCCAGCTCCTAGGCTTCCTGGTCTCCGAACGTGGCATCGAATGCAACCCGGTGAAGATCAAGGCCATCGAGAGAATGGCGACCCCCACCAAGCTTCGAGACATCCAGAAGTTCACTGGGTGCTTTGCCTCCTTGAACTGCTTCATCAGCCAGCTCAGAGAGAAAGCTCTCCCCCTCTACCGCCTCATGAAGAAAAGCACTCACTTCGAGTGGAACGACCAGGCCGACCAAGCTTTTCACGAGCTGAAGAAGATGCTGGCCACGCCGCCTGTCCTTGCGGCGCCGACTGAGAAAGAGCCCATGCTCCTCTACATCGCCGCAACCAGCCGGGTGGTCAGCACCGTCATCATAGTCCAGCGCCCAGAAGAAGGCCGAGCCCAGCCGGTCCAGAGGCCGATGTATTATTTGAGCGAGGTGCTGTCCGCCTCAAAGCAGAACTACCCGCACTACCAGAAGATGTGTTACGACGTATACTTCACAAGAAGCTGAACCCTACTTTCAAGAGCATCCCGTCATGGTCGTATGCACTGCCCCGCTAGCCGAGATCATAGGCAGCCGGGACGCATCCGGCCGGGTGGCGAAATGGGCCATCGAGATGCCCCCTACATGATCTTCTACCAGCCCCGCACTGCCGTCAAGTCCCAAGCACTAGCCGGCTTCCTCGTCGACTGGGCCGAGACCCAGTACCTGCCGCCGGCTCCCGACTCCACCCATTGGCGCATGCACTTCGACGGGTCCAAGATGCGCACCGGCTTGGGAGCCGGCGTCGTCCTTACCTCTCCAAAAGGCGACAAGCTCAGATACAAGCTACAGATCCACTTTGCCGCCTCCAACAATGTGGCCGAGTACGAGGCGGTCATACACGGGCTCTGGCTTGCCAAAGAACTTGGCATTCGCCGGATCCTATGTTATGGCGAGTCGGACCTGGTAGTCCAGCAATCATCCGGCGACTGGGACGCCAAGGACGCGAATATGGCGAGCTACCGCTTCCTGGTCCAACAACTCAACGGATACTTTGAAGGATGCGAGTTCCTCCACGTACCGCGAGCCGACAACGAGCCAGCCGATGCCCTGGCTCGAATAGGCTCCACTCGGCAAGCAATTCCAACCGGCGTCGCTCTACAACGCCTCCTCAAGTCATCTATAAAGCCGTCTCCAGAATCCGATTCCATCTTCGTGCCGCCTGACCACGATGCGGCCGGGTCCGGCTCGAAGAACCAAGTAGGCGACCCCAGGACTTCGGCAGCCGGCTCGGGGACTTCGGCAGCCGGCTCGGGGACTGCGGTAGCCGGCACGGGGACTGCACCAGCACAACAGCTGGCGGCCAACTCCAGCACCTCACCGCCCAGCCCGCCCACCCTGGTGGCAGTAGCCACATTGGCAGTAGAAGAAGTCGCGGCTCCATCATGGGCTCAGTCCATCGTCAACTTCCTAGTAAACCAAGACCTGCCGGCTAACGAAACAGAAGCAAGACAAGTCCAACTTCGAGCCGGAGCATACACAATCGTCAACAGAGAGCTCGTCAAGCGCAGTGTCACTGGAGTCCTCCAACGGTGCGTCGAGCAAGAGAAAGGCATTGCAATCCTCAGAGACATTCACCAAGGAGAATGCGGCCACCATGCGGCCTCAAGATCACTTGTCGCCAAAGCCTTCCGCCATGGTTTCTTCTGGCCGACTGCTTTGGATGATGCCAAAGAATTAGTTAAACATTGCAAGGGGTGCCAACTCTTCAGCTCCAAGCAACACATGCCGGCCTCGGCACTCAAGACCATTCCCCTCACTTGGCCCTTTGCCGTTTGGGGACTGGACATGGTGGGCCCATTCAAGACGGCGCGCGGCGGCATGACGCATTTGCTCGTCGCCGTGGACAAATTCACCAAGTGGATTGAGGAAAAGCCGATCAAGAAGCTGAATGGGCTGACTGCTGTGACATTCATCGCAGACATAACAGCACGGTACGGCGTGCCACACAGCATCATCACCGACAATGGCACGAATTTTGCCAAAGGAGCCCTGGCACGTTTCTACGCAGCCCAAGGCATCCGGCTGGACTTAGCATCCGTCGCCCACCCGCAGTCAAACGGCCAGGTCGAGCGAGCTAACGGCCTCATCCTCTCCGGCATCAAGCCCCGACTGGTTGTACCTCTGGAGCGCTCAGCCGGCTGTTGGCTCGATGAGCTGCCGGCTGTCCTCTGGAGCCTGCGCACTACACCAAACAAGTCAACCGGCTTCACCCCTTTCTTCCTTGTGTATGGTGCCGAGGCAGTCATCCTAACAGACATCGAGTTCGACTCGCCTCGAGTAACCATGTACATGGAAGCGGAGGCCAAGGAAGCACGAGAAGACGGTGTCGACCTGCTGGAAGAAAGCCGGCTGTTAGCCCTCAGCCGGTCTGCCATCTACCAGCAGGGTTTGCGCCGCTACCACAGCCGGAAGGTCAGGCCAAGATCTTTCCAAGAGGGTGATCTTGTGCTCCGGCTGATCCAACGAACAGCCGGCCAGCACAAGCTCTCAGCCCCTTGGGAAGGCCCCTTCGTCATTAGCAGAGCTCTAGGCAACGACTCCTACAACCTGATCGATGCACAGAAGCCGAAGGCACGCAAGAGAGACGACTCCGGCAAGGAGTCAGAACAACCATGGAACGCCAACCTCCTTCGAAGGTTTTACAGTTGAAAGGCAGTATGTATCACGCTAACTTTTGTATTAAGTACAAGACAACAGGCCCCCCGAGGAGGGCTCGGGGACTGCCATCCCTTATTTATGAATGAAAAGTATCATGCTTATGACCTTGTCATTTCATTTACTTGTTCCGTCCAGCACCGAGTTCGACTAAGTCGGCTCGGGGATTGGCCGACTGGAGTTATGTTAGAAATCCTACCCGCAGTCAGACAAGTAGTGTGCCGGCTCCCAAGCCTTCTCTTGTCAAAAGTCGCAGTTCGAAGAACCGGCTGTCCGGCTGGCAAGAGTTAAAAGCAGGAACGGGTGCCCACACGAAAAACGGCTAGGGACTAACGGATTAATATAACAAAAGCCGGTTTTTCTCCCACCGCCGACCGGCTACCAGAGTAGCCGGCCGGCCGGTTTCCATTCACTTCACTTCAATCCAAGAGAGCTCAAGTACTTGCCTCCCCAAAGAGGGAAGGCGGCAAAGGAAAAAGCCTAAGGATAAAAAAGCATACGCGAATGGAAACCAAACATGCACATAATAATATTTACATAAAAAGACCTCCGAGAGGCCAGCATTCAACATAGTTTGCAGACACCCCCAGTGGGTGGAACTGCGAAAACTTAACAAAGATTTTTCAAAGACAACAAAGCAGGAAAGATAAAGACGGCAGGTCAAGCTGGCGGAGCGGCCGACGAGCCAGATTGGTTGGCGGAGACGGTCGTGCCGGCTGAAGGAGCGGCCGACTGGCGAACTTCGGCTTTGTCGCCGCCTCCCGTAGAGGGCGCGCTTCCACGCGCCTCGTTGCTGGAGGCACGGTCGGCCTGAGGTCGGCCGGTTGTTCCACCAGCCGGCTCGACGTCTTCGCCGTGCTCCTCTTCGTCATCCTCGCCTTCGTCGCTGGAGGCAATCTCCTCCGCCGAGTCCTCGCCCACCGCCGGGTACAGCCCGAACCACTCCTCCGGCTGAGCAACACCGTCATCATAGATTTCGGGTGCGAAAACGCTGATGTCGGTGCACTCGGCGATCGTTGAAGCTCGCTGGGCGATAGCCGGCCTCACCTCCTCCAGCTCCGCGTCGGCCTCCATCCGCCAAGTGCGCAGCTGGTCCAGGCTCAGCCCTGGGTACCAAGCCCGAACGAACTCCAACGCCCGCCCGGCTCCAAGGCGGGCCGCCGACGCCTTCCAAGCCTCAAAGCGACCAACTGCGATCTCTAGCCAGTCGGCAGTTCGGCTTGGGGTGCGGGGGATCGTCTCGCCGGGCCAGAGGGCGGCCAGCACTTGCGCCCCGGCACATTGGAGCCGACGAAGCATCCGATGAGCCGGCTGCAACCGCGCCTGGACAGCCAAGAGCTGCTCCTCAAGCGTCCGGTTTGCATCTGGCACGATGTTGGGCCCCGCCTGACGACGCGCCTCGCGATGGGCCTCAATGCTTTGGGCGGCGAAGGCGGAGTAGCCCGGGAAGTAATCTGCAAGAAACAACAAGCAGTAGCTAAGGATAAGCCAAAACCCAGGCGGCAAGGGGCAGGAGAAGGGCTAAGAAGGCGACTTACCGTCGATCAAATCCTCGATCCGGCCGAAGCCCTCGTCCAGGGCTCGCCGGGTCTCAGACCAGCTCGCCGCCTCGGTCTCATACTCCGCCTTCAAGGCGGCTTCGCTTTCCTGCGCTGCCTGCAGGGCCGCTTTGTGGCTCTCCTGTTGGTCGGTCAGCTTCTTGGCCTGGCGATCCCGTTCCTGGACCAAGGCGGCGTACTCGGCCTCCTTGGTATGAAGGGCGGCCTTCGCGTCGCCGAGCTCCTTCCTCAAGTCGGCGTTGGCCCCTGAAGACAAAGAAAAAGAAAAACCAATAAGGAAAGAGTCGTCAAGAAAGATCCGACCCGACTGCGCAGTAGTCGGCCCGAATCTCAGGGACTACACCCAGTGGGTGTGCTGACGCGCCCCCACAGGAGATAGACAAGATCGAGTACTTACTTCGACTGTCGGCCAGGTCGTCGGTCCTCCGGCTCAACTCCCGAGCCTGGGAGTTGAAGGCGGCAGCATGAAGGTTGTGGTATTCCTGAAAGTTCAGAAAAAAGCAAAGTAAGGTAGCCGTCGAGAAAGATCCGACCCGACTGCGCAGCAGTCGGCCTGAATCTCGGGGACTACACCCAGTGGGTGCGCTGAGGCGCCCCCACGGAAGAAATTTAGAAAGCAAAGAAGCCAAGAACGAAGGACTCACCCGGATAGTGGCTCGCGTTGACAAGAACTCCTGGGTAAACTGTTGCAGCAGGGCGGCCTGAGCCTGCAGCCGGCTCCGGACCCCTTGAGCCGCCACATTCAGCTCGCCAGTGCCCCCGCTGGGAGTCCACTCGGACGTGGCAGTGCTGGCCGCCTCCAGGTCTTCCACCGACTGGCCGGTGCCCGCGACTCGGCGCAACTCCGGCGGAGCGGCGCCTCCCCCCGCGCGCCGGCTCGTCGCCGGCTGCACCTCGAGGCCGGCCCTGTTCTCCGGCTCGCCTCCGGTCGGCCCCTCTGGTGCCGCTGATGATTGGCCGCCTTGGCCCGCTCCGGTTAGTGCTGCTGGTGGCGCTCTCCTCGCAAAGGCCACAGGGTCTTCCCCCCTCTCCATTAGCGGCGGGTCTTGGACGATCTCCTCCGCCAAGGGCAACGGGGTGTCGGGGGCTACGGCTCGGAGAGGAATGGCAAGCAGCGGAGGCTGGTTGCGCGAGCTTTCCGCCTCCGTCTCCGTGGTAGCCGCCTCCGTCTGGGCCTTGGCTGCCGCGTCGGCCGGCTCCCTCGCCGCCTGGGCGGCCGCCTTCTCCGCCGCCTCGCGCTCCTCCCGCGCTTCGCGGGCGTTCCGCTCTGTGGCCTCCCTGAGATCGGCGCGGGGGTCCACGCGGCGGGAGCTCGAAGACCCACCAGCCGGCCCCACGACGGAGCCGCCCGGACCCCGCTCAAGGGAAAGCGGCGCCCTGTCCAGCAAGCGAGAAAAGATAAGAAGAATATTCGAAGAGAAAGAGAATGATGACTAGCATGCGGCAAGGCAATCGAAGACTTACGCTGAGACCGCCGGAGGCTGCTTCACCGCCTTGCGGAAGCGGGCCGCTTTCGCAGCCGCCTCGTCTCGCTTGGTCGCCGCGGCGGAGGCTTTGGACTTCTTCGGCCGACTGCCAAAGAGGCCTGAAGCGGCCCGGCGCTTCTGTGCGCCGCCGCCGGCCGCCGGCGCGATAGACGAGCCCGCGCCCTGATGGTCGGCCGCCGGCTGGCGACGCGGGGCGACTTCGGCTTCGAAATCGTCCAGCCAGTCCTCGAAGCTCGCGGTGAACCTTGAGCCTCCGGACTCGGCGCTGTCCCCCACCATGGCGTCTTCCATGGCGGCCGCCCCCAAGTCTGGGTCGTCAACGTCGTCCACCGTGCGGTCGGGGGCATAGTGGCGTTCAATCCCTGCCGCCCCGGCCGGCGGCGCAAGAAGAGGGTTCTGCTCAAAGAACCGACTGGTCAGAAGCCGGCCGTTATGAAGCCGGCTGACGACAAAAAAGAAGATAGAGAGAGAAGCTTACCACGGGCGGAGGATTGGCGCGAGAATACGGCACCTTGCCGTATTGCCAGTCCCCGGCGAGCTTGCAGTTGGCAATGTAGTTAACCATGAGCGCCACCTCCACGTGGGGCATGTCCCATGTGCTCAGCCGGCTTGGGTCGAAGCGGCCGCTCATCTGACACATCATATGGGGCCGGCTTTGGAGAGGAAGGATCCGGCGCTCCACGAAGGCGGCCACCAAGTCGGCCCCGCGCAGGCCTTCCGACTGAATCATCACCCGAAGCCGGGAGATGGCGGCGTTCCCGGCCGGAGACAGTGACCGGGACCGGAAGCTCCACGAGGGCTGCCTCCTAGCCGGCGGGCGGGCTACGTAAGCCGACAGGTTGATGTAGTCTCCTTGCTCGGCGACGTTCCTCACGTAGAAATATGATCTCTGCCAGACCTTCACTGACTGGATCAGGGGGATGGGCGGGAACGAGTTGTTCTCGCTCACCCTCCTCATGGCGATGAAGGCCCCGCAGGGGGCGGGCACGCCGGCGACGACTGTGCCGAGCTTGCTCTGGAAGAACTCTCCCCAGAGTTCCAGCGTGGGGAGCAGCCCCAAGAAGCCTTCGCAGAGGGAGACGAAGGCCGACAGCAGTATCACCGCATTGGGCGTGAGGTGATGCGGCTGAAGGTTGTAGAACTCCAGGAAAGAGCGTAGAAACCCGCTCGCCGGAAGGCCGAAGCCGCGCAGGCAGTGCGAACGGAAGACGACCCGCTCGCCCTCCTCCGGTGCCGGCGAGATCTCCTTCTCCGGCACCAGGCAGACCTGTACGAGGTCGGCGCCGGGCAGGCGCCGAGTCTGGCGGAGGAACTCCACATGGTCTTCATGGACGTTGGAGCCGTCCCACGAGCTTGACAATGCCATGGGAGCGAGGCGGTGTAGAGACGCGGCGGCGCTGAGACGGGAAGCTGCGACGGCGGTGAGAGGAAGAAACGAGGGTTAGGAGGGGCGGAGCGGGAGAGAGCGTGCGAACCTCTGTCGCTCTCCCTCCTCCCCCTACTTATAGGCTCACGTGGCGGAGCCGAGGAGGCACGGCGTGGGGAAGCGTGTGGATCGATCGTGCCCACTCCCCACGTCCCGCGATTATTGAGCCTTAACGGCGAAGCAAAACTGCTTCGAGAAGGCGAGCGGCCCCTACGGGCCACGGAAGATCCGCGCCGGGACCAATGCTCACGAGTGGCGGGCCCGGGCCTGTGGCGGCGTCCCATCATGCGCATGCGCTCGTAGGATCTCGCCGCCACGTGGCCGCGGGAGGGCCCGTGGTCAGCACGCAGGTCCCCCCTCCTCCCTCCTACAAGACGTGGGGCTCTCTGAAGTCAGCATATGCCCGCGAAGCCGGCTCTTCAGGAGGGGAAGCTGACCAAGCTTCTCGTCCCCCTGCTCGCCTCGGAGCTCGATCAGCTTCGGGGACTACTATCGGAGTAAATAGCCACGGGTAGCCTAGCCGGTTTCCCCTGACCCTTCTGAAAAAGTTACGAGCCCACCCGGCTCTCAAGAATCAAAGACATGGGGCCGCCTTCCCCTTGCCGACTGCCACCCAGGCCGGCTTTCGAAGGCGGTCCGACTTTAGCCCTCATGAGAAGGCCGACTCCAAGAAGCCGGCCATGAGAAGGCCGACTCCAAGAAGCCGGCTCTCCATAAAGCGGTCAAGACCGTACCCACAAAGTTTGCACCCACCTAACGGCGGTGCGATGGGGCGTGGCTACAGTGAAGCCTGCCACCCCCGAATCCCGGAGCACGCCTGGCACAGTGCGCCGTACGGGGTAGGCATGACCCGTCCGGCGCGGCACTGTTGCCATGTTGACCCTGGCATCACCCACGACGGGCCGCCAGCGTGGCCCATAGACGGTGGGCCCCTTTGAGCAGAGAGACGCCCGAATGCGGCCCCTATGAACCACGATGCAGAGAGACGGCTCCCCGCAGCCGGCTTGCCGCCCCCTTCGACCAAGACGCCCCATTAAGGAGACAAGACGCGGTGAGGCTACAGCGATCGCCAGACAGGCGGCGGTACTGTAGCCGCGCTTACCACGATGAAGCTCACGTCAACAAGATGGAGCCACAGTAACCGACCGCCGACCAGGCCCTGGACAGTGGGGCCTGCCTGTCGACCAAGGGGCCGGCAGCCGGCGGGACCCACCAGTCGACGGGCCGCAGCAGCCGGCGCAGAAGCCGGCGAGTGCAGTCACAGACGGCTGGGCCCCGCGCCCAGTCGGATTACCATTGTATCACCGGGGGGTAGGCCTATATAAACCCCCCGGAGCACCCGTGCAAAGGGTTCGACCCCCTTTCTAGTCCTAGACACCACACAAGGAGAAGAAGCAGGCTAGCTGTGCCCTTCTTCCTCCTCCCACCAAACAGCTCAAGGAGCGTTGTGAAGCTACTTGAATCATCTAGTGAACATGCGGAGACCCCGCAGAGCAGCAATAGGGGTGTTATCTCCACGGAGAGCCCCGAAGCTGGGTAAGATCCGCCGGCGTGCATGTCTTCGCCTTATCCCGTTTCCAGGCACCGGCGATGTCTTACTGGCTCCCACAATGATAAGCCACCCGTTGGCATATGTCGCACCTACCACCCGACACCCCCAGGGGCTGCCGCCCCCCCTTTTAGATGGGATCTCCAAGGGGGCATGCGCCCCCCTAGCCCCTATATATAGTGGAAGGGAGGGAGGGCAGTCGTACCTTTGCTCTTGGCGCCTCCCTATCCCTCCATAACACCTCTCCTCCCCGCTTGTGCTTGGCGAAGCCCTGCCGGGATCCTGCTGCATCCACCACCACGTCGTCGTGCTGCTGGATCTTCATCAACCTCTCCTTCCCCCTTGCTGGATCAAGAAGGAGGAGACGTCTTCCCAACCATACGTGTGTTGAACACGGAGGTGCTGTCCGTTCGGCACTTGGTCATCGGTGATTTGGATCACGGCGAGTACGACTCCATCATCCCCGTTCACTTGAACGCTTCCGCTCGCGATCTACAAGGGTATGTAGATGCACTCCTATTCCCCTCATTGCTAGAATACTCCATAGATTGATCTTGGTGATGCGTAGAAATTTTTTAATTTCTGCTACGATCCCCAACAAAGCTGGCGGCGATCAAGGTCACCAACACCAAAAGACATGATTTCCAGTCCTTTATGGAGACTTTCATCGCTGCTGCCACTCGGATTTCAGATGGAATTGACTTGGACGAATTCGTCGAACCTGCTAGCCCCCCTCCTGCTGAATGAACAAACTTTGGGATTTAAACCTGCCTTAAATTTGCCTCGGAATGCCCAGTGGTTGTTGTAACCGTTAAACTCCTTCAGGCCTGATGCTCGAATACTTTTGATCCGTCGTCCGGAACTTTAGGATTTATCTGAACTTGGTTAATTTCTGAATATGCTTGTATTTTCCTTTGAGTGGAATTTGCTGTTTACTCTGAATAATCTTTAGACCTGCATCTCGTTGTCCTTGCGAATAGGGATGGAGCACACATTGTATTTGTGGCGCAGCTCCAAAGGAGGAGGTTGCAGTCGACCTACACCTCGTCGTCCTTGCGGATGGGGATGGAACGCACATTGTATTTGTGGCGCAGCCCCGAAGGAGAAGGTCGCAGTCGACCTGTACCTTGTCGTCCTTGCGGATATGGATGGAGCGTACGTTGTACTTGTGGCGCAGCTCCTAAGGAGAAGGTTGTAGTCGACCTGCACTTCGTCGTCCTTGCAGATGGGGATGGAGCGCACGTTGTATTTGTGGCGCGGCTCCGAAGGAGAAGGTTGCAGTTGACCTGCACCTCGTCGTCCTTGTAGATGGTGATAGAGCGCACGTTGTATTTGTGGCGCAGTTCCGAAGGAGAAGGTTGTACTCGACCTGCACCTCGTCGTCCTTACAAATAAGGATGGAGCGCACGTTGTATTTGTGGCGCAGCTCCAAAGGAGAAGGTTGTAGTCGACCTGCACCGAGTGGGAGGTTCGCTCACCACTCAGCAGGATTCTTTGACCTTAGGCGAGTAGTGGACTGCAGCTAAGCCTCCGAGTGGGAGGGTTGCTCACCATTCGGTAGGATTTTACAAACTTAGGCGAGTACTGGACTGCAGCTAAGCCCCCCGAGTGGGAGGGTTGCTCACCACTCGGCAGGATTTTTTAACCTTAGGCGAGTACTGGACTACAGCTAAGCCTCCGAGTGGGAGGGTTGCTCACCACTTGGTAGGATATTTTAAACTTAGGCGAGTACTGGACTGCAGCTAAGCCTCCGAGTGGGAGGGTTGCTCACCACTCGGTTGGATTTTACAAACTTAGGCGAGTACTGGACTGCAGCTAAGCCCCCGAGTGGGAGGGTTGCTCACCACTCGGTAGGATTTTACAAACTTAGGCGAGTAATGGACTGCAGCTAAGCCCCCCGAGTGGGAGGGTTGCTCACCACTCGGCAGGATTATTTAACCTTAGGCGAGTACTGGATTGCAGCTAAGCCTCCGAGTGGGAGGGTTGCTCTCCACTCAGTAGGATTTTTTAAACTTATGCGAGTACTGGAGTAAGCCCCCTCCCCCCGAGTGGGAGGGTTGCTCACCACTCAGTAGTATTTTACAAACTTAGGCGAGTACTGGACTGCAGCTAAGCCCCCGAGTGGGAGGGTTGCTCACCACTTGGTAGGATTTTCTTTTAAACTTATGCGAAATTGATTCGCAGCTAAGTCACCCACTAGGGGATTTCAGATGCAAATAAAAGCAACAACAATCGTTTAAGAGGACTGTAAAGCTCTTGTCTTTGATAAGAAAATTACAAAGGTATTTATTATTACATTTTATTCGAATGAGTACTTAAGTGTAAAAGGGGCGGAGCAACTCCGCATTCCAAGCCCGTGGCTCGTCCTTCTTATGCTCAACATTGTAAAGGTGGTATGCTCCATTGTGGAGCACTCTGGTGACAATGAAGGGGCCTTCCCAAGCAGGAGCGAGCTTGTGTGGTTTCTGCTGATCCACTCGAAGAACCAAGTCTTCCTCTTGAAAGGCTCGACCTTTCTCATTTCTGGCGTGGAATCGACGCAAGTCTTGCTGATAAATGGTCGACCAGATCAAGGCCATCTCTCTTTCCTCCTCTAGGAGGTCAACTGTGTCCTGCCGAGCTTGCTCTGCTTCATCTTCAGAGAAAAGCTTGACTCGTGGTGCATTATGAAGCAAGTCACTCGGTAGAACAGCTTCAGCTCCATAGACCAAGAAGAATGGAGTTCGGCCGGTCGACCGATTGGGAGTTGTCCTGAATCCCCAAAGAACCAATGGAAGTTCATCAACCCAGGCGCCCGCTGCATGCTTGAGGTCTCGTATCAGTCGGGGTTTCAATCCTTCGAGAATCAGGCCATTTGCTCTCTCTGCTTGTCCATTCGACTGGGGATGGGCGACTGAAGCATAGTCGACTCGCGTGCCTTGGGAGGCGCAGAAGGCTCTGAACTCATCTGAATCGAAGTTTGATCCATTGTCAGTGATGATGCTGTGTGGAACTCCGTATCTGAACATCAATTCTCTGATGAAGCTGACGGTAGTACTAGCTTCCAGATTCTTGATAGGCTTGGCTTCAATCCACTTGGTAAACTTGTCGACTGCTACAAGCACGTGAGTGAAGCCGCTCCTACCAGTCCTCCGCTCCTACCAGTCCTCAGCGGTCCAACCATATCTAATCCCCAAACAGCAAAGGGCCAGACGAGTGGAATGGTCTTTAGGGCTGACGTAGGTTTGTGGGACATATTGGAGTAAAACTGGCAGCCTTCACATCTGTCGACTATATCTTTCGCCATTTCATTTGCTCGTGGCCAATAAAATCCAGCTCGGTATGCTTTAGCCACAATGGTCCTAGAGGACGCATGGTGGCCACAGGTCCCCGAGTGGATGTCGTTGATGATCGCTATACCTTCTTCCGGGGTTATGCATTTCTGGCTGACTCCGGTTACACTTTCCCTGAACAGCTGTCCTCTTATCACAGTAAGGCTTTGGATCGACGGACGATCTGTCGAGCCTCTTCTTCATCCTCTGGGAGTTCCTTCCTAAGGATATACGCAATGTACGACACTGTCCAGTCGGGAGTAATAACCAAAATATCCATGATTAGGTTGACCACGGCTGGAATCTCGACTTCAGTCGGATCGATGGCACTCTTTGTCTGTGGGGGCTCTTCAGTGAAGGGATCTTCTTGTACTGAAGGTGTATGAATATGCTCCAGGAACACATTACTGGGAATGGCTTCTCTCTTGGAGCCTATCTTTGCTAAATCATTGACTGCTTGATTTTTCAGTCGGGGTATATGATGGAGCTCTAACCCCTCAAACTTCTTTTCCAACTTCCTCACCTCGTTACAGTAGCCAGTCATGGCTGGCCTTCTAACGTCCCACTCCTTCATCACTTGATTGACTACCAAATCTGAGTCGCCATAGATCATGAGGCGACGGGCGCCGAGTGAGATGGCCATACATAACCCATACAAGAGTGCTTCATATTCTGCTTCGTTGTTGGAGGAATAAAAGTGAATCTGTAGGACATATCTGAGCTTGTCTCCTCGGGGGGATACCAGTACCACCCCAGCACCGGAACCATTCAACATCTTGGAACCATCAAAGAACATGGTCCAGTGCTCCGAGTGAACTTGAGTCGGCAGTTTCTGTTCGATCCACTCGGCAAGGAAATCCGCTATTGCTGGGGACTTGATAGAGTCCTTTGCCTCAAACTTGATATCTAAGGGAAGGAGTTCAATCGCCCACTTTGCCACTCGACCAGTTGCATCTCTGTTGTTCAGAATCTCTGATAATGGAGCGTCGCTGCCGACTGTAATGGAGTGGTCAGAGAAGTAATGCGCAACCTTCTTCGTGGTCATATAAATCCCATAAACAAGCTTCTGATAATGTGGATATCTTTGCTTTGATGGAGTCAAAACTTCAGAAACATAGTATACTGGGCGCTGAACTTTGTAAGCTTTTCCTTCTTCTCCCCGCTCGACCGTAAGTACTGTATTGACGACTTGTCCAGTGGCTGCAATGTAAAGCTGTAAAGGCTTTTTGCTGATTGGAGCAGCAAGCACCGGCTGGGTGGAAAGCAGGGCTTTAAGCTCTGCAAATGCTGCATCAGCTTCAGGAGTCCACTCAAACTTATCTGACTTCTTCATCAGTCGGTAAAGAGGAAGTGCCTTTTCACCGAGGCGAGAAATGAATCGACTTAGGGCGGCCAAACAACTAGTAAGCTTCTGGACATCATGCACACGCACAGGGCGTTTCATCCGGAGTATGGCACCCACTTTCTCTGGGTTAGCGTCGATCCCTCGTTCAGAAACGAGAAAACCGAGTAATTTTCCGCCTGGAACTCCAAACGTGCACTTTGATGGATTAAGCTTGATATCATACCTTCTGAGGTTGGGAATAGTTTCAGCAAGGTCAGCCAGTAGGTCAGAACCTTTACGTGAATTGACCACAATTTCATCCATGTATGCTTCTACATTCCGACTGATCTGAGTGAGTAAACACTTCTGAATCATCCGCATGAATGTGGCTCCAGCGTTCTTCAAGCCGAATGGCATAGTGACATAACAGAAGCACCCAAATGGGGTGATGAAAGCTGTTTTTATCTCATCAGGTCCATACAGACGGATCTGATGATACCCGGAATAAGCGTCCAAAAAGGACAAACGCTCACACCCCGCAGTCGAGTCGACTATTTGGTTGATGCTAGGGAGAGGAAAATGATCTTTCGGGCAGGCCCGATTGATATGTTTGAAGTCAATGCACATGCGGAATGAGTCGTCCTTCTTTGGGACCATGAAAACACTAGCTAACCACTCGGAGTGATAAATCTCTCGGATAAACTCAGCTGCTAGAAGCCGAGCCACTTCTTCACCGATTGCCTTTCTCTTCTGTACGGTGGACCGTCGAAGATGTTTTTGACTGGCTTCACTTTTGGGTCGACTCACAAACGATGCTCAGCCAGTCCCCTGGGAACACATGGCATGTCAGAAGGTTTCCATGCAAAGATTTCCCAGTTCTCATGGAGGAACTGGATGAGCGCTTCTTCCTATTTGGAGTCGAGTGTTGTTGAAATGTGAGTCAGAGCAACATTGGGATCCGTTGGGTGAATATGAATCGGCTTCGTTTCACCAGACGACTGGAATGCTGAATCTGTGGCAGGCTTCTTAGCTCGCAAGAAATCACTCGGATCTGCATTTTTTTGATACTCCTGCAATTCCACTACTGCCATCTATGCATCGGCGATCTTTGAGCCCTTCTGGAAGCACTCTTCTGCCTTCTTTCGACTGCCAGTGATAGTGATCACCCCTTTAGGACCAGGCATCTTCAATTTGAGGTACATGTAACATGGCCGAGCCATAAAACGTGCATAAGCTGGCCTGCCCAGAATAGCATGATAAGCACTCTGGAAATCCACAACTTCAAATGTCAACTTTTATTTGCGGTAATTCTTGGTATCACCGAAAACTACATCAAGGGCGATCTGGCCGAGTGACGCGGCCTTCTTGCCAGGGATAACTCCAAGGAAACTCATATTGCTTTCACTGAGTCTGGACATCAGAATGCCCATTCCTTTCAACGTCTCTGCATACAGTATATTCAGACCACTGCCACCGTCCATCAGAACCTTAGTCAATCGAGTGCCTTCGACTACTGGGTTAACCACCAGCTCTTGCCTCCTAGGGGTGGCTATGTGTGCTGGGTGATCGGACTAGTCGAATGTAATGGCAGTCTGAGACCACTTCAAATAACTGGGTGTCACCGGAGCGACCATGTTCACTTCTCTGTTGATGACTTTCAGTCGACTCTTACTCTCAACATCAGCAGAAATCATCAGAGTGGAATTGACATGGGGGTAACCATCATCGTCCTCTTCCTCATCCTCAACTTTGTCCGTTTCCTTCTCCTTTTCCTTTGGCTGTTTCTCTCAGAATTGCTGGATTAGGAGTCGACACTGTCGAGTGGTATGCTTCAGGTAAATGAAATTACCCTCTTCATCTTTCTTAGTGTGAATGTGGCATGGTAAATCTAGCGCATCATTTCCATCTTGATCTTTTACTTTCTTGGGGTTCCACGGTCCTTTGGGTTTCCCTTTGAACTTTCCTTGAATCACGACTAAGGATTCTCCAGGAGCGGCTAGCTCGGCTTTGCGCTTCTTCTTCCGACTGGAGTTCCCTCCTCCGGTTTCGTGGGCGACTGTTTTGTGCTTGCCACTCCGGATTCGGTCTTCCTCTTCACCATTGGCGTATTTGGTGGCAATCTCCATCATCCGAGTCAGAATCATATCTCCTGTCCGACCGAATTTCAGATTCAATTCCTGATACTTAACGCCTTCTTTGAAGGCACAAATTGCTTGGTGATCTGACACATTCTCCACTGTATGGTGTAATGTGATCCATCTCTGGATATAATCTCTCAGAGTTTCATTCGGTTTCTAAACGCAACACTGTAATTCTGTCAGCCGTGCTGGCCGTTTGCATGTACCTTCAAATGTTTTGACAAATACCCGGGTAAGATCTTCCCAAGTATAAATACTACCAGGTGCTAACTGATTCAGCCACGCTCTGGCCGAGCCCTCTAACATGAAAGGGAGATGCTTCATGGCAACTTCATCGTTGCCACCACCAATCTGCACAGCCACTCGGTAATCCTCAAGCCAAGTGTCAGGCTTGGACTCACCAGTGAACTTACTGACTCCAGTCGCCAACCTGAAGTTGGGAGGAATCACCGCAGCCCTGATGACTCTGCTGAAGAACTCTGGACCTGAGACATGCACTTTGCTGCTGGTTGAAAAATCTCTGTCGTGGCCTTCTTTGTGAGCTCTGTTTCTGTCGACCAGACCCTGAACGAGAATAGATCTCGCATCAAAGCCCGGTTCCCTGGGGTCGACTGGAATCCTTCGCCCACCACTGTGAGGACGTCTGTCATCATGCTGCTGGGGCACGTATGACCCACTCCTTGGGGGAGGCGTGGGCACTCAATGACGATCATCGTGATCGAGTCGGTAATCATACTGCTTGCGGTTTCTGTGCTAATCTAGCCGGTCCCCACGTCCCTCACACCTCGGGGGAGATCTCGGGCTGTGAGCTGACTGGACTGTGTCTACAACCACGTATCTGCTATGGATCCTATTCCACGACTGAGATACTGTTGTATTCTACTCTCCCGCTGCTCGGAGCAAAGCCCGGATCTGCACCAAACCTCGACCAGCTTCTGACTGGGAAGGTTGAATTTACTCCGCTATTCCGGCCGCAGCTGCGAGATTCTGGATCGGAGTTCGATATACCTGAGTCGGAGGCGGAAAAAGTTGGCGTCGACTGGACTCGGGGTTACGCTGCCGAGCACGCTCGTCGAGTGCGCGCTGGAGGTTCTCCAGTCAAGTGCGCTCAGCCAAGTTGGCCAGGCGCGCCTCCTCCAAGGCCTGGGCCTTAGGGGTTTCTCCAACGATAGGAGTGTGAAGCGCATCCATGTTCCAGCGGCGAAGTTCTTCCCTCCGCTGTGATGAGAGGGGTTCGGGGCGGTACTCTTCGTGAACACGCGACGGATCGCCGCCTCCATCACCTCCGTCTTCACGGGTGAAGCCAGGAGGAATGTGTGGTCCATTGACCATCAAAATTTCTGCCGCGGGGTCGCTGCTGTCGCACTCGGATGTAGTCTCTACGGAGCCAGTCGAACAGGCCGTAGAGAGTTTCTTCGGGCTCGATTGCCGAGACTTGGGGGTGGCCGACTAGCGTGCCACCGCATGCCTCACCCACCGCTAAAGCCTCGATCGACCGGAACGTTTGCTCCAGCGGGCTGCATGGAGGGAGGTCAGCACAGGAGCCGACCGATACTGAGTCGACGGCTACCGTAGGAGGACGCCACGGACGCACGCGCGGAAGTGCGTCGCCCCGCGGGCGGGGAGCGCCTCGACGTCGAGTGGCGCTTCTTGCAGCCAAGCGGAGTCATCGGCGACGAATACGAGCGCGCCGAGACGGATCTTGCGGCCCTCGGCCAAACCTCCGCCTGAAACCATGTTGATGGGGATTGGAAAAATCGCAACTTCTCCAACAAGTTGCTAAGACACAGGCCCCACAGTGGGCGCCAACTGTCGTGGTTCTAAGTCTGACAGTAGAATGGGGGGTAGGAATGTAGAGGCAAGATCCTAGCTATGGAGGAGTTGTACACGCTAGTTTTACGAGTTCAGGCCCTTCTCGGGGGAAGTAATAGCCCTACGTCTCGGAGCCCGGAGGCGGTCGACTGGATTATATGCGTGTGAGTTACAGGGGGTGCGAACCCTTGTGCCTGTGGAGGGGGTGGCTTATATAGAGTGCGCTAGGACCCTGGCCAGCTCACGTCGCAGAGGGTTTAAGGTACATTGAAGAGAGAACGTTACTGGTAACGCCCATACTAAAGTGCCATAAATGACAATTAAGCCTATAAGTAAATGCTCGACCGTTGTTCATGCAGAGTGGCCTTAGCTCTTCTGCCCGTCGAGTGACTTCTGCGATGGTCGAGTGACATTGATTCTTCCGAGTAGAACGTCTCTGGTCGAGTGGATGATGGTACCCTTTGAATGATCCTGGCTTTAGGGTGACGTCCTAGGGGAGGATGTCTAGGTCAGGTCTATGACCCTACCCTAGGTACATAGCTTCATCAGATAGAACTACCCATAGAAGGTAAAGCACTGACACGAGTAAAGAAATCTTGAATAACTCCTTTTCCAATAATATTACCACTACCAACACAGAATCTTTTTGTATGTGAGATAGTGGGTTCTTTAGTAGGAGCATCAGAATTATTATCGATGGTAGTTTCCCCAATTTCAGACAAAGAGGCAGAAGGTAAAGGACTAACCATAACGACAAGCAAACAAACTAACACACAAGCAAACAGAAAGCAAGCGGGCAAAAAGAGGCCAATAGGGAAAGAGAGGGAGGATAGAGAGAGAGGGCGAATAAAACGGCAAGGGTGAAGTGGGGGAGAGGAAAACAAGAGGCAAATGGCAAATAATGTAATGCGGGAGATAAGGGTATGTGATGGGTACTTGGTATGTTGACTTTTGCGTAGACCTCCCCGACAATGGCGCCAAAAATCCTTCTTGCTACCTCTTGAGCACTGCGTTGGTTTTCCCCGAAGAGGAAGGGATGATGCAGCAAAGTAGCGTAAGTATTTCCCTCAGTTTTTTAGAACCAAGGTATCAATCCAGTAGGAGGCTACGCGCGAGTCCCTCGTTCCTGCACAAAACAAATAAATCCTCGCAACCAACGCAAATAGGGGTTGTCAATCCCTATAAGGCCACTTACGAGAGTGAGATCTGATAGATATGATAAGATAATATTTTTGGTATTTTTATGATAAAAGATGTAAAGTAAAATGAAGGCAAAGTAAATAGCAAAGGAAATAACTAAGTAGTAGGAGATCAATATGATAAAGATAAACCCGGGGGCCATAGGTTTCACTAGTGGCTTCTCTCAAGAGCATAAGTATTCTACTGTGGGTGAACAAATTACTGTTGAGCAATTGACAGAATGGAGCATAGTTATGAGAATATCTAGGTGTGATATGTATATAGGCATCACGTCCGAGACAAGTAGACCGACTCCTGCCTGCATCTACTACTAATACTCCACTCATCGACCGCTATCCAGCATGCATCTAGAGTATTAAGTTAAAGCCAGAGTAACACCTTAAGCAAGATGATATGATGTAGAGGGATAGACTCATGCAATATGAAGAAAACCCCATCTTGTTATCCTCGATGGAAACAATACAATACGTGCCTTGCTTCCCCTACTGTCACTGGGAAAGGACACTGCAAGATTGAACCCAAAGCTAGGCACTTCTCCCATTGCAAGAAAGATCAATCTAGTAGGCCAAACCAAACTGATAATTCAAAGAGACTTGCAAAGATAACCAATCATACATAAAAGAATTCAGAGAAGATTCAAATATTATTCATAGATAGACTTGATCATAAACCCACAATTCATTGGTCTCAACAAACACAGCGCAAAAAGAAGATTACATTGAATAGATCTCCACAAGAGAGGGGGAGAACATTGTATTGAGATCCAAAAAGAGATAAGAAGCCATCTAGCTACTAACTATGGACCCGTAGGTCTGAGGTAAACTACTCACACTTCATCGGAGAGGCTATGGTGTTGATGTAGAAGCCCTCCGTGATCAATGCCCCCTCCGACGGAGCTCCGGAACAGGCCCCAAGATGGGATCTAGTGGATACAGAAAGTTACGGCGGTGGAATTAGGGTTTTGGCTCCGTTTATGATTGTTTGGGGGTACGTAGATATATATAGGAGGAAGGAGTACGTCGGTGGAGCAACAGGGGGCCCACGAAGGTGGAGGGCGCGCCTGGGAGGGGGGGTAGGCACGCCCCCTACCTCGTGGCCTCCTCTTTTCTTTCTTGACGTAGGGTCCAAGTCTCCCGGGTCTTGTTGGTTGAGAAAATCACGTTCCCGAAGGTTTCATTCCGTTTGGACTCCATTTGATATTCCTTTTCTTCGAAACCCTAAAACAGGCAAAAAAACAGCAATTCTAGGTTGGGCCTCCGGTTAATAGGTTAGTCCCAAAACTAATATAAAAGTGGATAATAAAGCCCAATAATGTCCAAAACAGTAGATAATATAGCATGGAGCAATCAAAAATTATAGATACGTTGGAGACGTATCACTATTGCAAAGAGGCCAACTTTTATCAATGTTCCAAAGCAGAAGAATAATGGTTGTGGTTTCTTTGCCGTGAAGTTCTGCTCTTAATATGATGGCGATGAGATTGTTGAAGATTTTGGTGATGTGGAAGTATGTTTTGTCCTTGTTCTTGTCTCATCATCCTTTCACTTTTCTTGTGTGTTTTTGCCGAGACGCTCCTGTTGTGGTTTTAGTTATCCGTTACTAAACCATCGTTTCATTTTCTTTGTTTGCAGGCTGCTGCAGATGACTAGAAGGCTGAGTTCATGCACACTTTGATGTTTAGCGAGAAGAATGAAGTCATTCGTTCAGAGCTCCCTAAAGAGATCCAGTCCTTTGGCCCGTGAATTCGAAGCATTAGTTTCATTGTAGATTTGATTTCGTGCAAATTTTTAGGTTTGATAATGATTGGAACAATTCCGTAAAGATTTGGTTGTGAGAATGTTTTAGTGATTTGTGTATCTATAGGTGCAGCACTATTTACTTATGATATTCAGGACAAATGTATTTGGTGTGAAGAATGATTTGGCTTTGTGAATTTCAATGTACTGCATCATTTTCAGTATCCATGTGTTGCATGTTTTTGCCCCAACAGATGTACCGTAACTTCTCCCTCGGTTATGGTTGAACTGCTTGTTTTTTTTTGTGTTGTTTATTTTTGGGACCCAACATATGATCGTAGACTTGAACTTCTGCTTTGAGAATGTGGCTGGGCTGCTAGTTTCAGATGGAGAGGATATTCTATGTTGTGTAATGTATTGGTATTTTTCAACCCAACTAGTATGTAGCCTTTTGCATAGAATCTATATCTGTTTTTGTTGTGTTTTTTCAAGTGCGAATGGATTTCAGCTATAACTTCGTGCAAAAATATACTCACACACTCCTTGACGTTTCTTTATCTTTTGTCGGCATTGTACATGAACTTCTGCATGTATACAAACAGAACTTCACATCTGAGCGCGTTATCTTAGGCTTGCTAACCTTAGTTCATAATGCAAAACTTTATTTTTTAAGCATATTTTTTCCTACATCGATTTTATATACCAGAACTTCTTCTGTTAGCTGACCTGAACTTCAAAACTATATGATTATTTGTTGGTTGCTCTTTTATGGAATACAACACTAGCACCTCCTGCTATAATATACCAGAACTTCCACTATAATCTTACTTGAACTTCATAGTCTATATTTTTCATTTTTGTTCTTGCTTGCACTTTGCATGTAATACATCACCAGCACAACACTTCCTCTCATAATATACAAGGACTTCTATAGTAATATTACTTGAACTCCACAGTGTATATTTTTCATTTTATTACTGCTTGCTCTTTCATGCAATAGATCACAAGCTCAGCACTTCCTGCCATAATATAGTAGGACTTCTGCAGTAATATTACTTGAACTTCACAATTTATATTTTTCATTTTATTACTGCTTGCTCTTTCATGCAATACATCACAAGCATATCCTCTCATACTATACCAAGACTTCTGCAGTAAGCTTACTTGAACTTCTAGTGCATAATTTCTGTGAAACTTCAACAATAGCAGTTCAAGTAAGATTCTCCTAAAATACTGTTTCAAAAGTGGAATAACATTATGCACATTGACATGACATAAGTTTGCTATGTTGAATTGACCTAGTCTAATTGTTCATGAGCCTTGCGCTCCTCCTAGGATTTAGTGGTAGTGGTTTTTGCTTGACATGTACCTCTTCCTCTTCATCGTCCTCTTCCTCTTCCTCTACATTATCCTCTTCCTCTTCCTCTCCATCTTCCTCTTCCTCTTCCTCTTCGTCTTCCTCTTCTTCGATGGTGTCTTCATCTTCATCTTCCACCACTATCTTGTTGCTGGCTCTAGGTTTTTCTTTCTGTTTCTTCTCTGGCTTTTTGCTTGTCTTTTCAGCATCTCCGCGCTTCAGGCATGTTCTTGCATTATGTGGTTCATACTCCTTGCATATGCTACAAAGTTTGGTGCTTGCTTTCTGTGGTGTGGTCCCTTCTTTTGTTCTATAACTTTGGGTTGCTCTTTTTGAAATTTGGGTTGCTTGACCTCCTCGGCATTGTTTCTTTCCAAGAGTGTTGGACAAGTTAGCTTGTTGTGTCCCGCAACCTGGTTGCACACACTACATTCCTGTGTCCAAGTGGCACTCCGTTCTCATCGAGCACGACAACTCTTGCTGCAGGTGGTGCCTTTATTTGAGCTCTCTTGTCACTTTTCTTTGCTACAGAAATTTTCTTCCTACCCATTGTTTCAGAATACGGCGGCTGTTTCATCGTCTCTTGCTGTCGCTGCTCCATTGATTGGCCATCACCCTGCTTGCATTGGTTGGCTTCAGCGGTGGCGTTGAGCATTTCAGCTGCATAATAATGAAGGTCATCTTCAATTTCAGCGTCCTCTTCAGCCATCCTTTCGTCATCATCTGCTTGATTTGCTGAATGTATTACATCAAGCTCTTCCACGAGCCTCTTGAGAACATAGTAGGCTCTGTCATATTGCTGGTCACATCGCATCGCTTTCTTGTTAACCATCAAATTTAGCTGCAGCAAGATTTCTTGCTTCGATAGCCTTGAGCTTCCATCCGATGCGGTTGTGTTGTAGTACCTTGTATCAAAGTTTGGTTGTGATTTTGCAGTCTTTGTGTGCCGTTTGAGGATATACTTGTTTGGAAATTTGTCAGGCTTCAGGTAGTCCAGTATGTTCATGATGTGAAGGCAGAACATGCCTGCATTTTTTGTATTGAATGCAGAATACATAGTTTGTGAGCTAGCAATGAGTTTCATATTTTTTGATATGATACTACTAGTTTAGATATTTAATGAGTTTGTTTTTCTGATCACCTATGTGTGTCCAAAGCTTGCATTCACACTCATGTATTTCATTCTCTGAGTCAGCTACAACCTGGAATTCATGCTTTGACCAGGAAAATCTTTCTTCATCATCATGGCCAGGCTTGTTGTGCTAGTACACAAGGTACTTAGTGTGCTCTGTTGTACGCTTTGCGTGAAATAGCGTGGCTTTTCTCATCCTATTCCTCATCTCGGTGTACACGGCTCTCGTGTACTTGATAGACATGTCTTCCTCATAGCCGTAAGTTGTTTTTGTCACAGGATTGGTCTGCACATGTCAAAAAGTAAGATATTAGTCGAATCATAGTCATGGGTTTCATTTTTTTAAATTCAAAGTGCACATTTTGAAGCAAAACAGAACATGATGGGGGTGTTTTCTTTTTGTCATCATACCATGCTGGTCATTGTTTGCTCGTTCTCCTTCTGCATCCGAGTTCGTATGCAAGCATTGACCCGCCTAGCAAACTTGTGTAGGTTCTGGGTCCCCTTGACAAACCCTTTCTTGAGCACGTGGTTCATGCTCTCACTTCGTTGTGTGGAAGTCATTCTAGCACAGAAAATGTGCTTGTAATATGCCGAAATCCACATCTTCCCATCAATCCACAGCTGCATCATCATCTGGTCATTCTCCAGGTTGTACTTATGTACGAGTTTAGCCTAGGCATCTTCAAATTCCGTTGGCATCAGCGACCAGTTTAATATAGTTGTGAACTCCTCTTTGAATGTTTTATACTTTTTGTACAACAACGCGAGGTATTCCCTATACTTCTTCATGATGTGCCAACGGCATAGCTTGTGGACGATGTTTGGAAATGATTGTGGTATAGCTTTCGCCATCGATGGGCACTGGTCTGCATGAATTAAAAAAAATGAAACTTGATTCTTTTTTGCACTGATGGTGAACTTATGTTCTACAAGTACTTGAAGTTCACATCTAGCAGTATGGCTATCTAAGAATGTCACATGTATTTTTTCTTACAGCAGTGTTGCTGAACTTCTGTGGTACCAGTGCTTGAACTTCACAGGTAGCAGTAGGACTAACTAGTAGTGTCACACTCAAATTTTTTCTTAAAGCAGTGTTGTTGAGCTTCTGTGGTACCAGTGCTAGAACTTCACATAAATAACTATATTTTTCTGAACATGTTACATATATTTTTCTTACAGCTTTTTGTCCTTGAACTTCTGTGATTCCTGTATTTGAACTTCACATTCATAACTATTTTTTTTCTAAACATGTGACAGATAATTTTGCTTTCTTGTACTGTTAGTTGGACTTCTGTGCTAACAGTGGTTGAACTGCTTGCTTTACATTATTTTTTTAGATAAAACCAATGTACTCAATAGAGACCCTTAGACTGAAAAACATGATGAAACTTGAAGAGTTTTTTTTGAACTCCCTGTTAGAATGCAAGTTGGGTGCTTGTTGGTCATGCACCGTACAAATGTATCGAATAGCCACTTGAATGAGTTTGCATCTTCGTCTCTGATAAGGGCAACAGCAAATATCGTTGACTACAAGTGATGGTTTGTTCCAACAAACACTCCCAGAGGCATATGAAATCTGTTGGTCTTGTATGTTGTGTCAAATGTTACGCAATCGCCAAAGTCTTGATAGGCTCCTCGACAGCTTGCATTGGACCAGAAAATGTTTTTAATTGACTTGTCCTTGTCTACTTGTATGTCATAGAAAAACTCATGATTGATTGCCTTCATGTCTTTGAAGAATGAAACAAGTTTCAGCACATCATCCAAATCATATTCCTTGCATTCATGGCTTTCCTACAAATTACATGCAAACATGCATTTGTTATTTTTGCTTTCAAAGGGTTTTGACCTAGGATGCTATTTACATTTGCAGTATGTGGATGTTTGAATACTTGCTGGTTTAGTAGGTCTCGTCCGGTCATGCTTAGGAAGTAACTTCCATCTTCATTTTCCGATAGCATGGACATGATTGTTTGTGCTTGACATCATGGTACTGCCGGAGCTTTACGTACTCCAAAATAGTGGGGTCATAATTCTTGTGTGAGTGCAAGAATACCAGCATGTCATCAGTTTGCATGAGTTGGTGATTATGATTGTACTCAATGTCCATTTCCATGCATGTTTTATCCTTCTACACCTTCACCCTCATTCTTGCATTGCAGCCTGTCCTCTGTGATGTTTTGTTTCGCTTCCTGTTAGCCTCTGAAACATAAGATGTGTGTATCCCTTGGAATGCGCAAACAAAATACTTGTGGTTGTCATTCCCCCGGTCTTCCTGATTCCAAAACTAGCGTGTCTGGTGTATCTGTTATAAAATTCCCTTTCTTTCTCTACATCTTGGAATCGCATCTTTAGTCTTGGTATTAGATAATCCGGGAGATCCATCATCTGCAGAAAAAGAAAAAATAATCCAAACGTCACGTTAAAATGCTGTTTATGAACTTGTTATGCTAGAGGGAGCATAAAATTTGCAGATAATATTAGATGCGTATATAAATATTTTTGTTTTCACTCACGTGCGTGTATGATTGCAACTCCACCGGAGTCTGCTAGTGTCCCTCTGGGATGGGGCACGGCGGAGTAATCATAGCAGGATGCAGGAGTGGCTCATGAGGAGAAAGGAGGGCTGAAGATGGCCTCTCTCTTGTTTGCGTCCTTTTTGCTTGAGGTGGTTGCGGAGGCATTGCGATCCTGGTCTTGGTTTGCTCTCTTGTTTTGTGAAGCAATCCATGTACTTTATGTCCCGTACAATTCTGACTTGTAGCAGCAGCAGGATACAACGGTGGTAGTGTGCAGAGCACTCTCCTCAGTGTGTGTATTCCTGTTGGATTTGTCCTGGGATCTGGTTTAGTTGCTTCTCTTTGGCATTGATGAGGCACACCAAGATAACCTCCAGAGTTACACGCAGGAGTTGAGCTAACCCCCTCCTCCATCAGCGTCGTTGGGAGTCTGCTGGTGGATACAAAGAATCCGCATGGGATTTCCGGCGTCACCCTATTAGGTGGAGGTGCAAAGTTGTGCGGATAGGGCTGTGACCCAGCATCTTGGAAGTCTCCATGTGTTTCGGTTGTCATCCATTTTTGGTCTGGAGCAGGATGGTAATGCTGTTGGTGCGTTTGAGGTGTGACCCATTGAGGGGGTGGTGCAACGCTTACAGGCTTAGGATTGTGTACTTGCTGCTGGGAACTTCTAAGCTTCTTCATGCGTCTCTCGTCTTGCTGACATAAATAAAAAAATTGTCTATTAGCACACAAGTTACATCTGCCTATCCCTTTGTAAGTGAACTGAGCATTATTCACAGCTTGAACTTCTATTATAAAAGTGGTGTTCATGTACATATTTTCCCCCTTGGACAGGCATCACACTCTTAACTGAGCTGAGGATCTGCCAATACTTTTGTACCTGGACTGAGCATCCTTCACAGAATGAACCTCACATTCTGTTAATTATACACTATTTGCTTACTTATATGTACCTGAACTAAGCACTCTCCACAACCTGAACTTCTTGTTTTGCATAGGGGAAATACTGTCTACAGTTAAAAAACCTGAACCTTCATGAGTTTGAATGGTTGAACCACTAGTGCATAACAACCTGACCTTCATGTGATCACATGAAGGTCAGGTTACATACCAACCTGAACTCTAGCACACTAAATAGTTGAACTTCACATGGCTTTTCACATGTGAATGCAGGCAGATTTTCTACTGTTTGTAGCCTGGACTGAGGCTCACAAACTACCTGAACTTCACATGGCTGTAAGCAGGCAGATTTTAAAAAATCTTTTTGTATCCTGGACTGATGCTCACACACCACCTGAACTTCACGTGGCTGTAAGAAAATAACAAACAGAAGGAAGAAGTTCAACCATACCCTGGCTAGAACTTCGGCCAACCTTTTTCCAGTAGCTGATAGGCCACCTTGAGAGCAATTTGTCGGAGATCTAGGAGAGGAACCACACGGCAATCCATGTCTTTCATAGGGCGTGAAGTTCACCTGCATGAAGCAAGAAGGTCAGGTAAGGTAAGAGTGAAGGAGTTCGCAAGATTAGGGAGGAAATTCATATACCGTTCTTAGATTTGAAGGCACCACCGATGCGGCCTCCGCCACTGAGATGCTTCCTTGGGTGCGCTGTTCATCGTAGGTTGCTCCTTGGCCGTCATGAGCACTGCTAAGCCGTCGGGCGGTGACGATGGACCGAGGAGGAGGCTTTCGAAATTCCATGGCTGTTAGTGGCAGAAAGTCTGGCGGCTTCGCCGCCTCCAGGCGACGCGGGCTCCCTCGCGCCGGCGGTCGGGCAGGAGGTGGAGTCGGAGGGGACGAAGCTTGATCTGGTTGGCCAGGATCAGGAGAAGGAGGGGAGGCGCTGGATCCGGCGGATTTTCGGCAGGCGAATCATGGTGGAGGCCGGGGATTGAGGGGAGGAGCGGGAGGTTGGGGAGGGGCGGCTCGATCGGGATCGGGGTCCAGGTGGGATTCTGCTGGGCCGGGCTGGCAGTTCCCGAAAGTTCGGGAACCTGTCTTCAGGCCCTATATAGGGTTGTGATACGTCTCCGTCATATCTATAATTTTTTATTGTTCCATGCCAATATTATTCAACTTTCATATACTTTTGGCAACTTTTTATACTATTTTTGGGACTAACATATTGATCCAGTGCCCAGTGCCAGTTCCTGTTTGTTGCATGTTTTTTGTTTCGCAGAATATCCATATCAAACGGAGTCCAAACGGATAAAAACTGACAGAGATTTTTTTGGAATATATATGATTTTTGGGAAGAAAAATCCACGCGAGACGGTGCCCGAGGTGGCCACGAGGCAGGGGGCGTGCCTGCCCCCCTGGGCGCGCCCCTGACCCTTGTGGGCCACCCATAAGGCGGTTGGTGCCCTTCTTTCGCCGCAAGAAAGCTAATATCCGGATAGAGATCGCGTTAAAATTTCAGCCCAATCTTAGTTACGGATCTCCGGGAATATAAGAAACGGTGAAAGGGAAGAACTTGGGAACGCAGAAACAGAGAGAGACAGATCCAATCTCGGAGGGGATCTCGCCCCTCCCTTGCCATGGAGGGCATGGACCAGAGGGGAAACCCTTCTCCCATCTAGGGAGGAGGTCAAGGAAGAAGAAGAAGGAGGGGGGCTCTCTCCCCCTCGCTTCCGGTGGCACCGGAGTGCCACCGAGGGCCATCATCATCAGCTCGATCTACACCAACACCTCCGCCATGTTCACCAACATCTCCATCACCTTCCCCCCTCTATCTACAGCGGTCCACTCTCCCGCAACCCACTGTACCCTCTACTTGAACATGGTTCTTTATGCTTCATATTATTATCCAATGATGTGTTGCCATCCCATGATCTCTGAGTAGATTTTCGTTGTCCTATCGGTGGTTGATGAATTGCTATGATTGATTTAATTTTCTTGTGGTTATGTTGTTGTCCTTTGGTGCCCATCATATGATTGCGCGCGTGGATCACACCTTAGGGTTAGTTGTATGTTGATAGGACTATGTATTGGAGGGCAAGAGTGACAGAAGCTTCAACCTAGCATAGAAATTGATGCATACGGGATTGAAGGGGGGCCAATATACCTTAATGCTATGGTTGGGTTTTACCTTAATGAACATTAGTAGTTGCGGATGCTTGCTAATAGTTCCAATCATAAGTGCATAGAATTCCAAGTCAGGGATGACATGCTAGCAATGGCCTCTCCCACATAATACTTGCTATCGGTCTAGTAAAGTAGTCAATTGCTTAGGGGTAATTTCGCAACTCCTACCACCACTTTTCCACACTCGCTATATTTACTTCATTGTTTCTTAACCTAAACAGCCCCTACCTTTTATTTACTTGCTCTTTATTATCTTGCAAACCTATCCAACAACACCTACAAAGTACTTCTAGTTCCAAACTTGTTCTAGGTAAAGCGAACGTCAAGCGTGCTTGGAGTTGTATCGATGGTCGATAGAACTTGAGGGAATATTTGTTATACCTTTAGCTCCTCGTTGGGTTCGACACTCTTACTTATCAAAAACTGTTGCGATTCCCTATACTTGTGGGTTATCAAGACCTTTTTCTGGCGCCGTTGCCGGGGAGCAATAGCGTGGAGTAAATATTCTCGTGTGTGCTTGTTTGCTTTATCACTAAGTAATTTTTATTTGTTGTTCTTAGTTGTTCTCTATCTTTAGTTATGGATATGCAACACGAACTACCAAAAAAATTAGGTGTACTTGCTACTCATGGAGATGGGGAACCTCCTAAAACCCTCGATGCTGGTTATGTGAAAAATTTATGTACTACTTTAATAATCCTGAGAAAACCCCATTCAATTATGTAATGGGAGTAACGTTGGATCAACGTGAATACTTTAGGGATTACTGCTTGACACAAAAGGGAAACTATTATGGGATCAAATTCATATATTGAATTGGTATGCTAGGCAACTATGCTTGAGATATGATTATACTTGTTGCTCTAAGGTGAAGGCTCCACACCTTCCCTTTTCATGTGAATTTAATGATAATGAAACCTTAGCTTCTTATGCTAATGGTATATATGATTACTATGATGTGGAACAAATAGAAGAATTTGTTGCTTTTAAGGGTGCTTATGAAATTGAATCTTTGTTTGAAAAGCATGAAGCTTATGATGATGATGTTTATAGGCCTGAAAATTTAGTTATCTTAAAATATTACTATGATAATTATGAATATAATTCCTATGTTAATGCGCTTATTGAGAAAGTCTCTGCTGTCCAAGAAGAGACTAATATTTTGCAGGAGTCTATGGAAGAAGAAATTGATGAAACTGTGAGCTCATTGGATGAAAAAGATGAGGAGAGCGAAGAATAAAAGGAGGAAGAGCGGATTCGCTACCCGTGCCCACCTTCTAATGAGAGTAACTCTTCAACTCATACATTGTTTAATTTCCCTTCGTGCTTACCGGAGGATGATTGTTATGATCCCATTGATTCTTTTGAAATATCCCTTTTTGATGATGCTTGCTATGCTTGTGGCCAAGATGCCAATATGAATTATGCTTATGGAGATGAACTTGCTATAGTTCCTTATGTTAAACATGAAATTGTTGCTATTGCACCCACACATGATAGTCCTATTATCTTTTTGAATTCTCCAAACTACACTATATCGGAGAAGTTTGCTCTTATTAAGGAATATATTGATGGGTTGCCTATTACCTTTGCACATGATGATTTTGATGAATATAATATGCATGTGCTTGCTGCTCCTACTTGCAATTATTATGAGAGAGGAACTATATCTCCACCTCTCTATGTTTCCAATATGATAAAATTGCAAGAAATTGTTTATACTATGAATTGGCCTTTACTATGTGTGCATGAATTGTTCTTTTATGACATGCTGATGCATAGGAAGAGAGTTAGACTTCGTTGTTGCATGATATATGTTACTTTGTGCTCACTACTAAATTACAAATCATTGTTAATTAAAATGGGCTTTGATATACCTTGGGATCCGGGTGGATTCACTACTTGAGCACTATATGCCTAGCTTAATGGCTTTAAAGAAAGCGCTGCCAGGGAGACAACCCGGAAGTTTTAGAGAGTCATTTATTTCTGTTGAGTGCTTTTATATAGTTTAAAAACAACAAAAATAAAGAGGGGAACCCAAAACTTTTTCAAAAAGGAAAGCGAAAGTGAGAAAGACAAGCATTGTTGAAGTGGGAGCTAGCCTTGAACTTTGTTCATGCTCACGGAAACTTTGTGAATCTTGATTATAGAAACTTTTCAACAAAAATAATTATCCCCTTCTACAATTCCATTGTATTATAAAAATAATGTGCCAAGGTTTGCCTTCAGGATGTTTACATTTGTTTGATGGTTTGTATGGTGCAGGACAGAAACTTTGGCTGTAGTGCGCAATTTTACATTTTTTGCTGGAACATCAAATGGTTCTGATTCTTTTTGCACTGTCTTCCTATACAAATTGTTTATTTTTATTAATTTTGGTAGAAGTTTTCAAGTATCATAAGTATGGTAAATTTTCAGATTATTACAGACTGTTCTGTTATAGAAAGATTCTGTTTTTGATGCATAGTTTGCTCGTTTTGATGAAACTATCGATTCATATCAGTGCATTTAGCCATGAAAAAGTTATATCACAGTAGACACAATGCAAAAACAAAATATGAATTGTTTTGCAACAGTACTTAGAGTAGTGATTTGCTTCATTATACTAACAGATCTTACCGAGTTTTCTATTGAAGTTTTCTGTGCATGAAGTGTTCGATGATCGAGAAGGTCTCGATGTGAGAAGAAGGAAGAGAGGCAAGAGCTCAAGCTTGGGGATGCCTGAGGCACCCCAAGTAAATATTCAAGGAGACTCAAGCGTCTAAGCTTGGGGAAGCCCCAGGAGGCATCCCCTCTTTCTTCAACAAGCATCGGTATGTTTTTAGATTCATTTCGTTCATGCGATATGTGCAAACTTGGAGCGTCTTTTGCATTTAGTTTTCATCTTTATTTTATGCACCATGCTGGTATGATATAGTCCTTGGTTGATTTATAGAATTCTCATTGCACTTCACTTATATCTTTTGATCATGGCTTTATAGAATGCTTCATGTGCTTCGCTTATATCATTTGAAGTTTGGATTGCCTGTTTCTCTTTACATAGAAAACCGCCATTTGTAGATTGCTCTTTTGCTTCACTTATATTTGTTAGAGCGTGGGCATATCTTTTGTAGAAAGAATTAAACTCTCTTGCTTCACTTATAACTATTTAGAGAGATGACAGGAATTGGTCATTCACATGGTTAGTCATAAAATCCTACATAAAACTTGTAGATCACTGAATATGATATGTTTGATTCCTTTCAATAGTTTTGCGATAGAAAGATGGTGATATTAGAGTCATGCTAGTGGGTGGCTGTGAATTGTAAAAATACTCGTGTCGACGTTTGTGATTCCCGTAGGATGCACGTATGGTGAACCGTTATGTAACGAAGTTGGAGCATGAGGTATTTATTGATTGTCTTCCTTATGAGTGGCGGTCGGGGACGATCGATGGTCTTTTCCTACCAATCTATCCCCCTAGGGGCATGCATAGTAGTACTTTGCTTCAACGGCTAATAAACTTTTGCAATAGGTATGTCAGTTCTTTATGACTAATGTTGATTCCATGGATTATACGCACTCTCACCCTTCCATCATTGCTAGCCTCTCTAGTATCGCGCAACTTTCGCCGGTACCATAAACCCACCATATACCTTCTCCTCAAAACGGTCACCATACCTACCTATCATGGCATTTCCATAGCCATTCCGAGATATATTGCCATGCAACTTCCATCATCATATACATGACTTGAGCATTCATTGCCATATTGCTTTGCATGATCGTAAGATAGCTAGCATGATGTTTCCATGGCTTGTCCATTTTTTGATGTCATTGCTACGCTAGATCATGGCACATCCCGGTACACCGCCGAAGGCATTTATATAGAGTCATAACTTTGTTCTAGATATTGAGTTGTAATATTGAGTTGTAGGTAAATAAAAGTGTGATGATCATCATTATTAGAACATTGTCCCATGTGAGGTTATCAAAATAAAAGTGGCCAAAGAAGCCCGCCAAAAAATAGAGAGAGAGGCCAAAGAAGCCTACAAAAAAAGAAGAAAAAAACCAAAAAATGAGAGAAAAAGAGAGAAGGGGCAATGTTACTATCCTTTTACCACACTTGTGCTTCAAAGTAGCACCATGTTCTTCATATAGAGAGTCTCTTGAGTTATCACTTTCATATACTAGTGGGAATTTTCATTATAGAACTTGGCTTGCATATTCCAACGATGGGCTTCCTCAAATGCCCTAGGTCTTCATGATCAAGCAAGTTGGACGTACACCCACTTAGTTTCAGTTTGAGCTTTCATATACTTATAGCTCTAGTGCATCCGTTGCATGGCAATCCCTACTCACTCACATTGATATCTATTGATGGGCATCTCCATAGCTCGTTGATACGCCTAGTTGATATGAGACTATCTTCTCCTTTTTGTCTTCTCCACAACCACCATTCTATTCCACCTATAGTGCTATGTCCATGGCTCACGCTCATGTATTGCATGAAGGTTGAAAATGCTGAAGCGCGTTAAAAAGTATGAACCAATTGCTCGGCTTGTCATCGGGGTTGTGCATGATGTGAGTATTTTGAGTGGTGAAGATGGAGCATAGCCAGACTATATGATTTTGTAGGGATAACTTTCTTTGGCCATGTTATTTTGAAAAGACATGATTGCTTTAGTATGCTTGAAGTATTATTGTTTTTATGTCAAATGATAGAGTATTGCTTTGAATCACTCGTGTCTTAATATTCATGCCATGATTAGACATATGATCAAGATTATGCTAGGTAGCATTCCACATCAAAAATTATCTTTTTTATCATTTACCTACTCGAGGACGAGAAGGAATTAAGCTTGGGGATGCTGATACGTCTTCATCATATCTATAATTTTTGATTGTTCCATGCCAATATTATTCAACTTTCATATACTTTTGGCAACTTTTTATACTATTTTTGGGACTAACATATTGATCCAGTGCCCAGTGCCAGTTCCTGTTTGTTGCATGTTTTTTGTTTCGCAGAATATCCATATCAAATAGAGTCCAAACGGGATAAAAACTGACGAAGATTTTTTTTGGAATGTATATGATTTTTATGAAGAAAAATCCACGCGAGACGGTGCCCGAGGTGGCCACGAGGTAGGGGGCGCGCCCCTGACCCTCATGGGCCACCCGTAAGGCGGTTGGTGCCCTTCTTTCGCCGCAATAAAGCTAATATCCGGATGGAGATTGGATTAAAATTTCAGCCCAATCGGAGTTACGGATCTCCGGGAATATAAGAAATGGTGAAAGGGAAGAATCTGGGAATGCAGAAATAGAGAGAGACAGAGGGACAGATCCAATCTCGGAGGGGCTCTTGCCCCTCCCTTGCCATGGAGGCCATGGACCAGAGGGGAAACCCTTCTCCCATCTGGGGAGGAGGTCAAGGAAGAAGAAGAAGGAGGGGGGCTCTCTCCCCCTCGCTTCCGGTGGCACCAGAGTGCCACCGGGGGCCATCATCATCACCGCGATCTACTCCAACACCTCCGCCATGTTCACCAACATCTCCATCACCTTCCCGGCCCCCCTATCTACAGCGGTCCACTCTCCCGCAACCGACTGTACCCTCTACTTGAACATGGTGCTTTATGCTTCATATTATTATCCAATGATGTGTTGCCATCCTATGATGTCTGAGTAGATTTTCGTTGCCCTATCAGTTGTTGACGAATTGCTATGATTGATTTAATTTGCTTGTGGTTATGTTGTTGTCCTTTGGTTCCCATCATATGATTGCGCGCGTGGATCACACCTTAGGCTTAGTTGTATGTTGATAGGACTATGTATTGGAGGGCAAGAGTGACAGAAGCTTCAACCTAGCATAGATTTTGATGCATACGGGATTGAAGGGGGCCAATATACCTTAATGCTATGGTTGGGTTTTACCTTAATGAACATTAGTAGTTGCGGATGCTTGCTAATAGTTCCAATCATAAGTGCATAGAATTCCAAGTCAGGGATGACATGCTAGCAATGGCCTCTCCCACATAATACTTGCTATCGGTCTAGTAAAGTAGTCAATTGCTTAGGGGTAATTTCGCAACTCCTACCACCACTTTTCCACACTCGCTATATTTACTTCATTGTTTCTTAACCTAAACAGCCCCTACCTTTTATTTACTTGCTCTTTATTATCTTGCAAACCTATCCAACAACACCTACAAAGTACTTCTAGTTCCAAACTTGTTCTAGGTAAAGCGAACGTCAAGCGTGCTTGGAGTTGTATCGATGGTCGATAGAACTTGAGGGAATATTTGTTATACCTTTAGCTCCTCGTTGGGTTCGACACTCTTACTTATCAAAAACTGTTGCGATTCCCTATACTTGTGGGTTATCAAGACCTTTTTCTGGCGCCGTTGCCGGGGAGCAATAGCGTGGGGTGAATATTCTCGTGTGTGCTTGTTTGCTTTATCACTAAGTAATTTTTATTTGTTGTTCTTAGTTGTTCTCTATCTTTAGTTATGGATATGCAACACGAAATACCAAAAAAATTAGGTGTACTTGCTACTCATGGAGTTGGGGAACCTCCTAAAACCCTCGATGCTGGTTATGTGAACAATATTATGTACTACTTTAATAATCCAGAGAAAACCCCATTCAATTATGTAATGGGAGTAACGTTGGATCAACTTGAATACTTCAGGGATTACCGCTTGACACAAAAAAGGAAACTATTATGGGATGAAATTCATATATTGAATTGGTATGCTAGGCAACTATGCTTGAGATATGATTATACTTGTTGCTCTAAGGTGAAGGCTCCACACCTTCCCTTTTCATGTGAATTTAATGATAATGAAACCGTAGCTTCTTATGCTAATGGTATATATGATTACTATGATGTGGAACAAATAGAAGAATTTGTTGCTTTTAAGGGTGCTTATGAAATTGAATCTTTGTTTGAAAAGCATGAAGCTTATGATGATGATGTTTATAGGCCTGGAAATTTAGTTATCTTAAAATATTTCTATGATAATTATGAATATAATTCCTACATTAATGCGCTTATTGAGAAAGTCTCTGCTCTCCAAGAAGAGACTAATATTTTGCAGGGGTCTATGGAAGAAGAAATTGATGAAACTGTGAGGTCATTGGATGAAAAAGATGAGGAGGAGAGCGAAGAACAAAAGGAGGAAGAGCGGATTAGCTACCCATTCCCACCTTCTAATGAGAGTAACTCTTCAACTCATACATTGTTTAATTTCCGTTCTTGCTTACCGGAGGATGATTGCTATGATGATTGTTATGATCCCGTTGCTTCTTTTGAAATATCCCTTTTTGATCATGCTTGCTATGCTTGTGGCCAAGATGCAACTACGAATTATGCTTATGGAGATGAACTTGCTATAGTTCCTTATGTTAAACATGAAATTGTTGCTATTGCACACACACATGATAGTCCTATTATCTTTTGAATTCTCCAAACTACACTATATCGGAGAAGTTTGCTCTTATTAAGGAATATATTGATGGGTTGCCTTTTACCATTGCACATGATGATTTTGATGAATATAATATGCATGTGCTTGCCGCTCCTACTTGCAATTATTATGACAGAGGAACTATATCTCCACCTCTCTATGTTTCCAATATGATAAAATTGCAAGAAACTGTTTATACTATGTATTGGCCTTTACTATGTGTGCATGAATTGTTCTTTTATGACATGCCGATGCATAGGAAGAGAGTTAGACTTTGTTGTTGCATGATATATGTTACTTTGTGCTCACTACTAAATTAGAAATCATTGTTAATTAAAATTGGCTTTGATATACCTTGGGATCCGGGTGGATTCACTACTTGAGAACTATATGCCTAGCTTAATGGCTTTAAAGAAAGTGCTGCCAGGGAGACAACCCAGATGTTTTAGAGAGTCATTTATTTCTGTTGAGTGCTTTTATATAGTTTAAAAACAACAAAAATAAAGAGGGGAACCCAAAACTTTTTCAAAAAGGAAAGCGAAAGTGAGAAAGACAAGCATTGTTGAAGTGGGAGCTAGCCTTGAACTTTGTTCATGCTCACGGAAACTTTGTGAATCTTGATTACAGAAAATTTTCAACAACAATAATTATCCCCTTCTACAATTCCATTGTATTATAAAAATAATGTGCCAAGGTTTGCCTTTAGGATGTTTACATTTGCTTGATGGTTTGTACGGTGCAGGACAGAAACTTTGGCTGTAGTGCGCGATTTTACATTTTTTTCTGGAACATCAAATGGTTCTGATTCTTTTTGCACTGTCTTCCTATACAAATTTTTTATTTTTACTAATTTTGGTAGAAGTTTTCAAGTATCAGAAGTATGGTGAATTTTCAGATTATTACAGACTGTTCTGTTTTAGACAGATTCTGTTTTTGATGCATAGTTTCCTTGTTTTGATGAAACTATCGATTCATATCAGTGGATTTAGCCATGAAAAAGTTATATTACAGTAGACACAATGCAAAAAAAATATGAATTGGTTTGCAACAGTACTTAGAGTAGTGATTTGCTTCATTATACTAACGGATCTAACGAGTTTTCTATTGAAGTTTTCTATGGATGAAGTGTTCGATGATCGAGAAGGTCTTGATGTGAGAAGAAGGAAGAGAGGCAAGAGCTAAAGCTTGGGGATGCCCGAGGCACCCCATGTAAATATTCAAGGAGACTCAAGCGTCTAATCTTGGGGATGCCCTGGAAGGCATCCCCTCTTTCTTCAACAAGCATCGGTATGTTTTCGGATTCGTTTCGTTCATGCGATATGTGCAAACTTGGATGGTCTTTTGCATTTAGTTTTCATCTTTATTTTATGCACCATGCTGGTATGACATAGTCCTTGGTTGATTTATAGAATTCTCATTGCACTTCACTTATATCTTTTGAGTATGGCTTTATAGAATGCTTCATGTGCTTCTCTTATATCATTTGAAGTTTGGATTGCCTGTTTCTCTTTACATAGAAAACCGCCATTTGTAGATTGCTCTTTTGCTTCACTTATATTTGTTAGAGTGTGGGCATATCTTTTGTAGAAATAATTAAACTCTCTTGCTTCACTTATATCTATTTAGAGAGATGACAGGAATTGGTCATTCACATGGTTAGTCATAAAATCCTACATAAAACTTGTAGATCACTGAATATGATATGTTTGATTCCTTGCAATAGTTTTGCGATATAAAGATGGTGATATTAGAGTCATGCTAGTGGGTGGTTGTGAATTGTAGAAATACTTGTGTTGAGGTTTGTGATTCCCGTAGCATGCACGTATGGTGAACCGTTATGTAACGAAGTTGGAGCATGAGGTATTTATTGATTGTCTTCCTTATGAGTGGTGGTCGGGGACGAGCGATGGTCTTTTCCTACCAATCTATCCCCCTAGGGGCATGCGTAGTAGTACTTTGCTTCAACGTCTAATAAACTTTTGCAATAAGTATGTGAGTTCTTTATGACTAATGTTGAGTCCATGGATTATACGCACTCTCACCCTTCCATCATTGCTAGCCTCTCCCTCGTATCGCGCAACTTTCGCCGGTACCATAAACCCACCATATACCTTCTCCTCAAAACTGCCACCATACCTACCTATCATGGCATTTCCATAGCCATTCCGAGATATATTGCCATGCAAGTTCCATCATCGTCATATACATGACTTGAGCATTCATTGTCATATTGCTTTGCATGATCGTAAGATAGCTAGCAGGGTGTTTCCATGGCTTGTCCGTTTTTTGATGGCATTGCTATGCTAGATCATTGCACATCCCGGTACACCGCCGGAGGCATTCATATAGAGTCATATCTTTGTTCTAGATATCGAGTTGTAATATTGAGTTGTAAGTAAATAAAAGTGTGATGATCATCATTATTAGAACATTGTCCCATGTGAGGTTATCAAAATAAAAGTGTGCAAAGAAGCCCCCCAAAAAAGAGAGAGAGGCTAAAGAAGCCTACAAAAAAAGAAGAAAAAAACAAAAAAAACAAAAAATGAGAGAAAAAGAGAGAAGGGGCAATGTTACTATCCTTTTACCACACTTGTGCTTCAAAGTAGCACCATGTTCTTCATATAGAGAGTCTCTTGAGTTATCACTTTCATATACTAGTGGGAATTTTCATTATAGAACTTGGCTTGTATATTCCAACGATGGGCTTCCTCAAATGCCCTAGGTCTTCATGAGCAAGCAAGTTGGATGTACACCCACTTAGTTTCAGTTTGAGCTTTCATATACTTGTAGCTCTAGTGCATCCGTTGCATGGCAATCCCTACTCACTCACATTGATATCTATTGATGGACATCTCCATAGCTCGTTGATACGCCTAGTTGATGCGAGACTATCTTCTCCTTTTTGTCTTCTCCACAACCACCATTCTATTCCACCTATAGTGCTATGTCCATGGCTCATGCTCATGTATTGCGTGAAGGTTGAAAATGCTGAAGCGCGTTAAAAAGTATGAACCAATTGCTTGGCTTGTCATCGGGGTTGTGCATAATGTTAGTATTTTGTGTGGTGAAGATGGAGCATAGCCAGACTATATGATTTTGTAGGGATAACTTTCTTTGGCCATGTTATTTTGAAAAGACATGATTGCTTTATTAGTAGGCTTGAAGTATTATTGTTTTATGTCAAATGATAGACTATTGCTTTGAATCACTCGTGTCTTAATATTCATGCCATGATTAGACATATGATCAAGATTATGCTAGGTAGGATTCCACATCAAAAATTATCTTTTTTATCATTTACCTACTCGAGGACGAGCAGGAATTAAGCTTAGGGATGCTGATACGGCTCCGTCGTATCTATAATTTTTTATTGTTCCATGCCAATATTATTCAACTTTCATATACTTTTGGCAACTCTTTATACTATTTTTGGGACTAACATATTGATCCACTGCCCAGTGCCAGTTCCTGTTTGTTGCATGTTTTTTGTTTCACAGAATATTGATGTCTACTACACAACCTTCTTCTTGTAGACGTTGTTGGGCCTCCAAGTGCAGAGGTTTGTAGGACAGTAGCAAATTTCCCTCAAGTGGATGACCTAAGGTTTATCAATCTGTGGGAGGCGTAGGATGAAGATGGTCTGTCTCAAGCAACCCTGCAACCAAATAACAAAGAGTCTCTTGTGTCCCCAACACACCTAATACAATGGTAAACTGTATAGGTGCACTAGTTAGGCGAAGAGATGGTGATACAAGTGGTATATGGATAGTAGATAAAGGTATTTGTCATCTGAAATTATAAAAACAGCAAGGTAACTAATGATAAAAGTGAGCGTAAACGGTATTGCAATGCGTGGAAATAAGGCCTAGGGTTCATACTTTCACTTGTGCAAGTTCCCTCAACAATACTAACATAATTGGATCACATAACTATCCCTCAACATGCAACAAAGAGTCACTCCAAAGTCACTAATAGTGGAGAACGAACGAAGAGATTATGGTAGGGTAGGAAACCACCTCAAAGTTATTCTTTCCAATCAATCCGTTGGGCTATTCCTATAAGTGTCACAAACAGCCCTAGAGTTCGTACTAGAATAACACCTTAAGACACAAATCAACCAAAACCCTAATGTCACCTAGATACTCCAATGTCACCTCAAGTATCCTTGGGTATGATTATACGATATGCATCACACAATCTCAGATTCATCTATTCAACCAACACATAGAACCTAAAAGAGTGCCCCAAAGTTTCTACTGGGGAATCACGACGAAAACGTGTGCCAACCCCTATGCATAGGTTCGTGGGCGGAACCCGCAAGTTGATCACCAAAACATACATCAAGTGAATCACGTGATATCCCATTGTCACCACAGATACGCACGACAAGACATACATCAAGTGTTTTCAAATCTTTAAAGACTCAATCCAATAAGATAAATTCAAAGGGGAAACTCAATTCATTACAAGAGAGTAGAGGGGGGAAGAAACATCATAGGATCCAAATATAATAGCAAAGCTCGCGATACATCAAGATCGTATCACCTCAAGAACATGAGAGAGAGATCAAACACATAGCTACTGGTACATACCCTCAGCCCCGAGGGAGAACTACTCCCTCCTCGTCATGGAGAGCATCGGGATGATGAAGATGGCCACCGGAGAAGGATTGCCCCCTCCAGCAGGGTGCCGGAATGGGTCTAGATTGGTTTTCGGTGGCTACGGAGGCTTCTGGCGGCGGAACTCCTGATCTATTGTGCTCTCGGATGTTTTTAGGGTATATGGAGATATATAGGCAGAAGAAGTACGTCAGGGGGGCCACGAGGGGCCCACGAGGGTGGAGGGCGCGCCCGGGGGGGTGGGCGCGCCTCCCTGCCTCGTGGCTTCCTCGTTGATCCCCTTACGTGCACTCCAAGTCTTCTGGGTTTCTTTCCTTCCAAAAATGGGTTCCGTGAAGTTTCAGGTCAATTGGACTCCGTTTGGTTTTCCTTTTCTGCGATATTCTAAAACAAGGTAAAAACAGAAACTGGCACTGGGCTCTGGGTTAATAGGTTAGTCCCAAAAATGATATAAAAGTGTATAATAAAGCCCATAAACATCCAAAACAGTAGATAATATAGCATGGAACAATCAAAAATTACAGATACGTTGGAGACGTATTAAATATCCATATCAAACGGAGTCCAAACGGGATAAAAACTGACGGAGATTTTTTTGGAATATATATGATTTTTGGGAAGAAAAATCCACGCGAGACGGTGCCCGAGGTGGCCACGAGGCAGGGGGCGCGCCTGCCCCCCTGGGCGCGCCCTGACCCTCGTGGGCCACCCATAAGGCGGTTGGTGCCCTTCTTTCGCCGCAAGAAAGCTAATATCCGGATAGAGATCGCGTTAAAATTTCAGCCCAACTAGAGTTACGGATCTCCGGGAATATAAGAAACGGTGAAAGGGAAGAATCTGGGAACGCAGAAACAGAGAGAGACAGAGAGAAAGAACCAATCTCGGAGGGGCTCTCGCCCCTCCCTTGCCATGGAGGCCATGGACCAGAGGGGAAACCCTTCTCCCATCTAGGGAGGAGGTCAAGGTAGAAGAAGAAGGAGGGGGGCTCTCTCCCCCTCGCTTCCGGTGGCACCGGAGTGCCACCGGGAGCCATCATCATCACCGCGATCTACACCAACACCTCCGCCATCTTCACGAACATCTCCATCACCTTCCCCCCTCTATCTATAGCGGTCCACTCTCCCGCAACCCACTGTACCCTCTACTTGAACATGGTGCTTTATGCTTCATATTATTATCCAATGATGTGTTGCCATCCTATGATGTCTGAGTAGATTTTCATTGTCCTATCGATGGTTGATGAATTGCTATGATTGATTTAATTTGCTTGTGGTTATGTTGCTGTCCTTTGGTGCCCATCATATGATTGCGCGCGTGGATCACACCCTAGGGTTAGTTGTATGTTGATAGGACTATGTATTGGAGGGCAAGAGTGACAGAAGCTTCAACCTAGCATAGAAATTGATGTATACGGGATTGAAGGGGGGCCAATATACCTTAATGCTATGGTTGAGTTTTACCTTAATGAACATTAGTAGTTGCGGATGCTTGCTAATAGTTCCAATCATAAGTGCATAGAATTCCAAGTCAGGGATGACATGCTAGAAGTGGCCTCTTCCACATAATACTTGCTCTCGGTCTAGTAAAGTAGTCAATTTCTTAAGGGCAATTTCGCAACTCCTACCACCACTTTTCCACACTCGCTATATTTACTTTATTGTTTCTTAACCTAAACAGCCCCTACCTTTTATTTACTTGCTCTTTATTATCTTGCAAACCTATCCAACAACACCTACAAAGTACTTCTAGTTCCATACTTGTTCTAGGTAAAGCGAACGCCAAGCGTGCTTGGAGTTGTATCGGTGGTCGATAGAATTTGAGGGAATATTTGTTCTACCTTTAGCTCCTCGTTGGGTTCGACACTCTTACTTATCGAAAACTGTTGCGATCCCCTATACTTGTGGGTTATCAGGCTGTTGTGATCCAAATAACTACTCTAATCCTGGGATTAGAATAGTGCTGTCCTACACACACACACACACACATATATATATATATATATCATCGAATGTCTCGCACGACCATTCACACATACACATGTATATATACAATTTCTCCTACGATTTGCTGATCATTACATGGAGGCATTACTGCGGTAGCGGGTAATAGAATTCTCCATTGGGATGTATGACCTGGTCGATCAAAAATCCTGCTATTTTCTCTTAAACTGCTCGTACGCGATCCTCTGGTAGGAGCCGATCCCGCATCTCCTTCATGTTTAAAGAAGAGATCAAAATATGCATGTATTATTAGTTGTGTGTGTGTGTATATATATTTATATATATATATATTAGATAATGATGTAAAAATTGTGAATTGTGTTCTGGCAAATGTACCCATTGGTCTCTATCAGTTCTGGTCCTTTCGGACATCATCATGCGAATGTTCTCGCAAATGTAGTATTTACATAAATCAGTCCCCGCCGCCTGCTTTAGTGCCTTTACGAGAATAGAATTCAATCAGATAATAATTAGTCAATCATGATAATGGTATTGAAACTAGAATTAAAGAGATGGTAGCTAGCTGGTACTAGCTACTTAATTAATTACCTTGGGTTGACACCATGTCAACTCTTTTTCCCTCTGGCCATCAACCTGTTTGATGAACTTTTCTCAAGCTATGCCTGCCGGCAAAGAAAATGAATAAAGGAGTTATTAATTAGTTGATATCAGGAAATGACAAACTAAATAGGCCGACATATAGATCGATAATGGTTGAAATTACCTATCGATCATCCCCCTCACAATTGAGTAGTCATTAATGTCTTTAAGTAGTGAGCCTAGTACTTGAACTTTTCCCTCGTCAACTTCAATGATTAACAAGATCCAGTGAAAAACTGCATGCACACACTTTTCCATGTATAATTAAGCGGGCATGTGCATAACTCATCAACTACCTTAAACCCTCTATACACTTAGTAACATCTAGCTAGTAAGCAAAAACAGAATTTGTAGTACAAGATAGTGTGACTCGCCCGAAGTTGTAAGGAAGTAGTATTTCTGGACAGGTATTTAGGCGCTTCAAGAACTCTAGCAAGCTTTTCTCTGTGTCTCTTCGATCCCATTCACGCATCCATGTCTCTTGATTAATGGCATTTGGGTCAATGAACCCAATGCCATAGCGTCCAGCTTTTTTTCATTTCATAGATATTCATTCTGCATAATACCACAGAAAAGAATATAGTGAAGATAATTACAAGTAATGATCAATGAGCACTATAGCTAGCTAGAGACTTAAAGAAATTACAGAAAGAAATCACTTACAGACAATAGCAACCGACGATTGATTTGTCGAGTGCGTCTTGATTGAATAACTAAAACATTTCTGTGAACTCAACATACAGAGCATTTTCATGCTAGTAATGCTTTGGCCCGACTTTCACCATGAGGGACTCTCGGTCGATAGTCTTGGCTTCTTTCATGTACCATTCATGCAATTCATACATTCTCTTCGATAGAAGCTTGACCTCCTAAGGCTTCACCAGAGGCTGGCTGCGGGCATATTTCCATTTTAGTTGCTGCTCTGTAAACTTTTCCATGGGCTCGATGCCTAGGAGTTGTTCTATAGTGTATCCGATCTCTGCAGCCTGCCTTCTATGATCGTCGGTTATTACCAGTTGATCGGCGCCGGTACTCACATGTGTTCGTACAATGAGGGGGGGGGGGTTGATTGCACCACCTGTTCTCCCAGCTGGGGAACAGTTTTCCCCTTTTTTTGGCAGCTGCATGGCTGGAGCTCGAGCTCGAGTCATGCTTTTGTGCTTGATATGCCTTCTTGATTTGGCGCTCATAGTCCAAGTCCCTCTGCATGGGAGCTGGTGGTTCAGCCATATGAATAAAGTGGTCAATGACATGCTCAGGTACTCTCTCCTTTGGTGGCGGTGGCGGTTTCGGTCCAAAATGGGCCCTCACTTGGGCTTGCACTTCAAGTTCGTTTTCCTCCAGAGACAAGTCATAAGGCCTCTTCGGAAGAGGCTTGAGGCTTGGACCAAATTGGTATCTCTTGCCTCTTGTACTTGTACCGCTAGCCATCGGAGATGCGGCAGCTCTCTTCCGCTGTTGCTTAGGCGGCGGAGACGGCTGACGCAGTGCCTGACTTGGAGGAGGAGGATTGGGCTGACGCGGTGCCGGACTTGGAGGAGGAGTGGGCTGACATGGTGCCAGACTTGGATGAGGAGGAGTGGCCGGACGCGTTGGTGGACTTGGAGGAGCAGGACTCTACTGAGGCTGTGGCCGACTTGGAGAAGCGGGAGTCTACTGACGCGGTGGCGGACTTGGAGGAGGAGCCGGCTGACGCAGTGTCGGTGGCCTTGGAAAGACGATGCAATCCTTTCTACATAGAATGATACGATGATGGCATCTCCCGGTGTGCGCTCGTCGTCACCTCCAGGAATGTCAAGCTCTAGCCCCGAATATTGTGACACCACTTCATCAACCACGACACGAGCATAGCCAGCTAGAATCGGATTGTAATGAAAGGTTGCTTCAGGGGGATTTGTATAAGCAACGCCGTCCGCCACCCTCATTGATATGTTCTTCATTTTGGAGTGTAGCTCACAATTAGTGTTATCCATGATGTCATCCACATGGTATCTATCTAGCAGTGCCTCATCACCCAGGGCGGAACCCACGCTGCTTCTCGGCATGGATGGGACGGTGCTATCCAATGCTGGATCCGCTAGCCGCTGCCGCTGCTGAGACCCCCTTTCCTGGCTAAGTGAGTCGATTTGCTGTTGCTGCCGTTGGAAAGCGAGTGCCAACTCTGCGTGCTTTGATTCTACTATGCGAAGGCGTTCTGCTTCCTGCTTCCTCTCCTCATCCTCCAACTTCCTCTTCTTCTCCTCCTGCATCTTCTTTCTCACATGGCTTCTGTAGTCGGCGTTCCATTCTGCAAACCCCTCATACCACGAAACAACGCCTTTGCCTCGTTTTTTCCCGAGTGTTCAGGATTTCCCAGGGCGCGCGTAAGCTCGTCTTTCTCTCTATTCGGCGTGAACACCCTCGTTCGAGCCTCTTCTATTACAACAAGTATATTGAGGTCGGCTCCTTTATGACTTGCCCGCTCCAAAACCGGGCATGTCTTTGGGTCCAACGTCGCCCCATGCACATAGAACCAAGTCCTGGACCTGGGGGGCCATCTCAATGTAACTGGAATGACCCCTGCATCCACCATCTGTTGCTCAGCCTTATTCCACTTAGGCCGGGCCACTGCGTAGCCACCTAGCCCCAACTTATGGTGCCACTCCTTATTCGCGACATTGATCTTGTTTATTCTTGACCGTTCCTGAGCTAATTCTGATTCCTTGAATTTCACGAAAGTGTTCTCGTGATCTCTTTAGTTCTCCGGTGTTCCCTTGAATTCTGGAGTCTTCTGTCCTCCTTCGACGTACTTGGCCCATATACTTTTCTTGTGGTTGTTGAATGCTGCCGCCATCTTCCTAAGAGCAGCGTTCTTGACTTTCTCCACATCTGCATCTGTGTAATGATCTGGTAGGGTGAAATGTCACATGAGAGATTCCCAAAGCCGATCTTTTGCTCTTTGGTCGACAAAAGTAAGATCTGGACGTTCCTTTGCTGGCTTTTTCCATTCTTGAATGGAGATCAGGATTAGGTCCTTCACAAGAACTCCGCACTGACGAACGAACTTGCCCGTATTCTTCTTAGGCTCGCTTGGTTTGCCATTAGCTTTGATGGCATCGATGTTGTACTTTAAGCCATCCTTCATCTTTTTGGCTGGGCCTCGCACTGTTCTGCTACCTGTAGAAGATTTTCTTGATTCGGAGGGATGAAAGAAGAAAGATCGATTCGTTAATATATATAAAAATCAATTAAAACATGTGATGATCACAATATGCCTGCTTATATATATAAATATACCTCGCCGGTCTTTGTTATTTCAAGAACAACATTTTCTTCGTCATCGTAGTTCTCAACTTAATCTATTCATTCGTCTTCATAAAATATCATACCCTCACCGGTATGGTTCAGATATTGCGAGCCGTCATCTTCTTCAAACTCATCTGGGCGAGGGGATGAGCGTATGATGTTGAATAGGGCCTCCTCTCCTTCTCAGTCGGTATTGTCCATTGCTTTTATTTAACTAATCTAGAAGAAATATAAAACAATTTAGTATTCAAATTAGAATGCATGCATGCAATCAATAAGGAAAAACTGAATCATAGTACATAATATGCATCATCAAATATAATATTGAATACATCATCTCGAATATTATCGAATAATATAATCTCGAATACATCGTCTCGAATATTACCGAATAATATAATCTCGAATACATCGTCTTGAATATTATCAAATACATCACGAGCTAGCTAATACAGATCGAATACTATCGAATAATCTAGTTCACTCGCGGTTCCTGAGGCGCCGGCGGTAGACACCTAAAGAGAAGGAACCATCACATGATCATAGCTTGGGTGAGATCCCCGAAGAACCTGCCAGGTATTGGAGAACCTGACGTCCAATGCAGCCATGTAGCGACGGACGTGCTCGTCCTCCTCCCTGACACGATGACGTACCACCTCCGACGGGGCCGGCTCCCTTCGCACCGAAAAGTGGCCCACGCGAACGCCACAAAGGAGTTCTGGGTCGACGACGGGACCCAGGGCCGGGTTCCTCACCAAGCGGCGCCCCCTGAAGGTAGCACCTCCTAGTGCCAGCCCAGCGGAGCCTAGTCTCGGACATTGCTCCTTTGAAGTAGGACGTCGTCACGAACGGGTCGACGGCGAGGATGCGAGCCGGGCATCGCTGATGTCGATAACAAATTCTATCTGCAAATGTAACATTTTTTAAATGATTGGATTGTGATTTCTTATATATAAATTCTATATGCAAATGTAACATAACAGATTCTCTTAACCTTTAAGGGATTTAACAAAATGGTGCCATCCTGGATGTGCAGAAAATGGTTCATATTTTACCTGATCTCATCTACCCTTCTATATGTCACGTTTTCTAGTGTCAAAGGATTCAAGAAAACCATGGCTTCATCATTAGCCGGAAGTAATAGTCGCATAATGGTACGAAGCTCTCCAAAATTGTTTTGGAACGAAGTCCTGGATAGGATAATTAGCTTTTTGATACGAAGTTCAGCAAGAGCCTTCCGAATATCACAATTTGGAAGGCCTTTGCTGAAATTTGTACCAAAAAACGAATTATTCTATCTGGAACTCCATTCCAAAACAACTTTGAAGAGCTTCGTAGCATCACACGCCTGTTACTTCCGGCTAATGATGAAGCCATGAATTTCTTCAATACTTTGATAGACAACGTGACATATAGAAAGAATATATATATATATATATATATAATGGGGGCCTTCTTGATTTCATAAAAAAATTGGATCACCTTGTGCACATACATAATAGGGGCATTCTTGATAAATCTATGTCAAAAGTTAAACTTTGACATATGATCAAATATTGTTGCTTATGTCAAAATTCAAACTTTGACATATGATCAAATGTTGGATATGTCAAAATTCAAACTTTGACATATGATCAAATGTTGCATATGTCAAAATTCAAACTTTGGCATATGATCAAACTTTTATATATGATCAAATGTTGCATATGTCAAAATTCAAACTTTGACATATGATATCTAGCTAGCTAATTCATCTAACATTTGACAAAAGTATGAAAACTAATTCATCTAACATTAATATATTTAATTCATCTATAACTAAAAATATAAAAAAAATTCATCTAACATTTCTATCTAATTCATCTAACATTTCTATCTAATTCATCTACCATTTAACATTAATATTTCTAATTCATCTAACATTTGACATTAATCTAATTCATATAGCTAAAACTTTGGCATTAATCTAACATTTATATATATCTAATTAATATAACATTTCTATAACTAAAAGTATAAAAAACAAAAAAACAGAAAATAGAAAATAATTAAGAAAAATGTGTGTGTGTATGTGTGTGTGTATACTCTGTGTGTGTGATGAGGAGCGAACCTCGAGACGAGGGTCGATCTGTTGTTGGCCCGATCTTTCACGGCACAAACCTCCATCGCAGCAAGAACAAGTCGCGGGTTTATAAAGATGTTCGCAAATCCCACGAAAACAACACGTCAACCCCTCAATTTGAAGGAATAACATGGACGAACCGTATAGGCTCAGCTTGTAATCCTCTACGTGTCAAGTCATAGGAACTCACACGCCAGTAGAGATTTTGGGCAAGAATTCTCTAAACTCGATAATGGCCGGCGGCCGAAACACACACAGTGTCTAATTCATCTCAAAATAACCTAACTACCACATGACTCGTAGCCAGACTTTATAATAGTAGTCAGGCTCTTTCTAACTTGACCCGCAAGAGATAAAAATTCAAGTACGTAAAGCAAACTAGGCTCTTATCTAATTAAGATGCCTTTTACATCTCGCCATATACTTTAATGAAGGCAGTGCTGTAGGTGGACCCTAGCCCATGTCCTTTAACGAGAACAACTCACGTAGTAGCCTCCTGCCATGACAAGAAACCTTCTCTTTCTTTGATAAAAATAGGAAGAAGGACATCTCTATTAGAATTCTATTTCCATCTCCATCCGGATATCACATGGTTCCAGGATGCTCTTTTTTGTATTCAAACGGACTTGATTTAGCCCCAGCTGCAACTAACAAATAATTAAACAGAAAGTCACTTGCCTTATCCCCTTGAGCATCTCCTAAAAATATGGATTCTTGATGTGCACCAATACCATGCAAACCGAGCCCTCCAACATATGCGTACGTGCATGCACGTTTGTAACTTGGTCGTACATAATCCGGTGTATATGTAGCGTATTTTTGGACAACACTAAATTCAGGTGCAACATTGACGACCTCGGTACTTATATTACGAGGGGCACATCAGTGTGTGCGCGAGCGGGCTCGATCAGATGAGGGCGCAACCATGGCGGCAGGGGGTCTCACAGCTGGGCGACGGGGGGCGGCGACGGGCCGGAGCGGCTGAGGGAGTCCTAGACTAATGGGTCCTCGGGCGTCCAACCTGTTATCCATGGGCCAGACTGATGGGCCGTGAAGACATGAAGGCCGAAGACTGCACTATGTTCGGGTTGGACTCTACTGGGCGTGGGAGGCAAGCTTGGCGACCGAAGATTCCTTCTTACGTAACCGACTCCATGTAAACCCTAGATCCCCTCGGTGTCTATATAAACCGAAGGGGATAGTCCGGAAAGGACAACACATATATACTCATTACCATATTCATAGGCTAGGCTTCTAGGGTTTAGCCATTACGATCTTATGGTAGATCAACTCTGTGTAACACCCATATTCATCAATATCAATCAAGCAGGACGTAGGGTATTACCTCCGTAGAGAGCGTCTGAACCTGGATAAACATTGTGTACCCTGTCTCCTGTTACCATCGATCCTAGACGCACAGTTCAGGAACCCCTACCCGAGATCCGCCGGTTTTGACACCGACATTGGTGCTTTCATTGAGAGTTCCACTATGTCGTCGACAAAAGGTTCGATAGCCCCTTCAATCGTTAATAATGACGCTGTCCAAGGTGGAATCTTCCTCCCCGGATAGATCTTCGTATTTGGCGGCTTCGTACTGCGGGCCAACTTGCTTGGCCATCTGGAGCAGATCGACAGCTACGCCCCTAGCCATCAAGTCGGATTCAGTAGCGTAAACTACGCCATGGATATCCGAGGAGACCTGATCTTCGAGGGATTTGAGCCCGCGGCGATCGCTCCCCCTCATCCTGATGAACGTGACATAAATCTGTCATCAGACCACACCCAGGAGATGGTTCCTGCGGCTGCAACGACCTTAGAGCCGAAGTAGATCGAGCCATACGAGGCCGCTGAGTCCGCGGTGTTGGAACCGCACATGGACTCGACGCCCTTCGCTTTAACGGAACTTCGGACTCATCTCTGGCTATAAGTTCCGGACTGTGTACGCTCGCAGACACCGAGCTAGATCAGTTATTGATCTTTGAGTTCAGTGCCACTGATGTTTTCCAGCACTCGCCTTTTGGTGACGTGCTAAAATCTTTAAAGTATTTGTCCTTGGAGAAGGACTCACAGCCGAACTATGTCCGGTTCGAGCTAGAGACAGATGATGAGGAATTTTGCTTCCCGCCCGCAACCCACTTCATAGCCACCGTCGATGACTTAACCGACGTGCTTGACTATGGCTCGGAAGACATTGACGGTATGGACGATGATGCCGACAAGGAGCAAGGCCAAGACCCGCCATTCACTGGACGTTGGACGGCTACCTCTTCGCACGACGTATACATGGTTGATACACCTAAAGAATCTGGCAACAACAAAGAAGAGCCAGATGCGAATAAAACCTCCGAGACACAGTCCAAGCGCCGGCGGCCCAAATGCCGCCCCGAGCCCCGCCGCTCAAAGGACGACAACACTGGCACCGGATAAAATAGTACTCCGGGCAACGCCGAAAACAATGAAGACCCTGTCGGGGCTACATCCGAACAAGAACACGACAGCAGGCAAGACAACCCTGACGAACATGCCATAGAAGATGACTCGGAGGACAATAGTTACCTTCCACCTTCCGAGGAGGAGACAAGCCTTGGCAACAAAGACTTCATCGTGCCTGAGGATCCTCTCGAGCAGGAGCGCTTTAAGCTTCAGCTCATAGCCACTTCAAGGAGCCTGAAAAAGAAACAATAGCAGCTTCAAGCTGAACAAGACCTGCTCGTCGACAGATAGACTGATGTCCTGACAGCCGAGGAATACGGCCTCAACCACCCAGCCAAGAGCTACCCGAAGTGCATACTGCTACCTCAATTCGATGAGGTGGTGCCGGAGCACATATCTCCCTCGGGTAGTGCGGACCGACCACCATGTGGTCGGGACAGGGTGGCTGAACGGCCACCCTACGGTCGGGATAAAGCGGCAACTCAGGCCGAAAAGCAGCACACCCCACTGCCTCGCAAAAACAGGGACATACCAGCTCGGGACTATACATACGATCTTCGGCAGGAATTGGACAATAGAGCAGGACACAACAGATCTATATACGGATCGCGAGGACGTTTCCATACTCGGGACGACAACTACCTATTCAGACGTGACAAACATAATCACACCCGGGTCGATAACCACAGACGGACGTCGTCGGAGACACGCCGTGACGCGGCCCGCTATAGAGGTGCCACACACCCTCTCTGTTTCACAGACGAGGTGCTGGATCATGAATTCCCCAAGGGGTTCAAGCCTGTCAATATTGAATCATACGACGGAACAACCGACCCCGCATTGTGGATCGAAGATTTTATTCTTCACATACACATGGCCCGAGGAGATGACCTCCATGCCATCAAATACCTCCCATTAAAGCTCAAAGGACCAGCTCGACACTGGCTAAATAGTCTGCCCGAGAACTCCATCGGCAGCTGGGAGGACTTGGAAGAAGCCTTCCTTGACAACTTCCAATGTACATATGTCCGGTCACCCGATGCCGATGACTTAAGCCACATAGTTCAACAACCTGGAGAATCAGCCAGAAAATTCTGGGCTAGGTTCCTAACCAAAAAGAACCAGATCGTTGACTGTCTGGATGCCGAAGCCCTAGCGGCCTTTAAGCATAGCATCCATGACGAATGGCTCGCCCGCCACCTTGGCCAAGAAAAGCCGAGGTCCATGGCAGCCCTCACGGCACTCATGACCCGCTTTTGCGCGGGAGAGGATAGTTGGCTGGCTCGCAGTACCAACACAACCAACGAAGCAGGCCCCTCCGAGGCCAAAAACAGCACCAACAAGCTTCGGCGCAACAGACACAAGCGCCGAAGCAACGGCGATAACACCGATGACACTACCATCTACGCCGGATTCAGTGGCTCCAAGTCCGTCCAGCGAAAGAAGCCCTATAAAAGGAACGGTGGAGGACCATCCAGCTTGGACCGCATACTCGATCGTCCTATGGCATCGCAGCCAAACCGGCCAACCATACTAACAGAGATTGCCGGGTCTTTAAGCAAGCCAGCAAGGTAAATAGAGGAAACAAGGAAGGGGAATCACAGAGTGAGGACGAAGACGAGGAGCCCCGGCAGCCGAACACTAGGGGCAGAAGAAATTCCCGCCTCAAGTCAAAACGGTGAACATAATATATGCTACACACATCCCCAAAAGGGAGCGCAAGCGCGCACTTAGGGACGTTTATGCGGTAGACCCAGTCGCCCCAAAATGCAACCCATGGTCGTCAGTCCCGATCACCTTTGATCGTCGTGATCATCCAACCAGCATCCGTCATAGCGGCTCGGCCGCATTGGTACTCGACCCAATCATCGACGGATTTCACATGACACGAGTTCTAATGGACGGTGGTAGCAGCCTCAACCTGCTCTATCAGGATACAGTACGCAAAATTGGCATTAATCCCTCATGAATCAAGCCCACGATAACTACCTTTAAAGGAGTTATACCTGGCGTAGAGGCCCGTTGTACGGGCTCGATCACGCTGGAGGTGGTCTTCGATTCCCCAGATAACTTCCGAAGCGAAGAACTGATCTTCAATATCGTCGCATTTCGCAGCGGCTATCACACCCTTTTCGGATGAACCGGATTCACTAGATTCAATGCGGTACCACACTATGCTTATCTCAAGCTCAAGATGCCCGGCCCATGTGGCATCATTATGGTAATGGAAAAACAGAATGCTCCCTCCGTACAGAGGAGCACACTTCTGCCCTAGCAGCAGAGGTACAAAGCGGCCTTCTCAAGCAGCATTACAATCCGGCTGCCGAGCCCCTGGACATCATCAAGAGGGTCCGGACCACACTGCAGCAGGACAACTCAGCTTGACAAGAGCCGAATTAGCAATTTGACCTCCGTCCCAGCCCCGATGAGGCAACGTCACTAATACCACGCATACACAAACTACGCACTCGAAACACCATGGGAATCGACGGAGCCATAACTCGTCCGCAATCCACTGTATGGCTTGACCGACACCGGGATTCACACACCTTTACTTTTGCTTTTTATTACGAGTTCTTTCTCTTTTTGAGGTCTATGCGGATGACTCGTTGGCAGAACACACCAAGGAGGCAAGGAGCTCTGGCGTACAAGGGAACCCCTAGGTGGTCTCTATTAACGATCGCCATATTTGTTTTACATACCCGCACGCAGCTCGCCCTTGGTTACGGCATGATAAATAGCTTTACTTGCTTACCGCATTATTTGCACAAAGTACGCCTCGACGTACCAATTACATCACAATGGTGAATGAACGGTGGCGTCAGCTTGTTACCTAATTTTCTTGTTTTCTCACCTTTGTATATAGGGATAATTAGGTTTATGCCCCTAGTTGTGTTCCACTCATCTGTTTTACCCCTAATTCCCAAAAGTCGCCGGTTTTGTCCAAATCACTTTGCTCCTCTTATGCTTTTGCCATTTGACCGTCAGTTTGAAAACTTCATAACTAATTCATACCAAATCAGAAAAATGCAAATAAGATACCAAAATGTTCAGAAAAACATCACCTATATGTTAGTGTCATTTGCATCCATGAGAAAAGTGTTGGAAAGTGCCCATCCGAGTTTTAGCTCTTATGCTACCACCATGAATAGTAAAATCTAAAAAAATTCAAAAAAATTCAAAAATAATTTGGTGGCAAAGAATGACAAATGTTTTAAGTGTCTGCCAAGTTTCATCAGGGAATAACATTCGTGGGTGTCGCGGCAAAAAAAACAATCAGCACTCCAAAATAGATTAATATTTTGCCACGACTTCTAGCAATGTCGTTCCCTAATGAAACTTGGAAAGCACTTAGAACACTTGTCGTTCTTTGCCACCATATTTGTTTTGAATTTTTTTTAATTTTTTTAGATTTTACTATTCATGGTGGTATCAGAAGAGCTAAAACTCGGATGTGCACTTCCCAACACTTTATTCATGAATGCAAATGACACTGACATATAGGTGATGTTTTTCTGAACATTTTGGTATCTTATTTGCATTTTTTTGATTTTGTTTGAATTAGTTATGAAGTTTTCAAACTGACGGTCAAACGGTCAAAGGGCAAAAGCATAAGAGGATCAAAGTGACTTGGACAGAACCGGTGACTTTTGGGAACTAGGGATAAAACAGACGAGTGGGACACAACTAGGGGCATAAATCTAATTATCCATTGTATATATTACTTATTGCACACGTACACCACGGTACGTATTACTGCGCCAGGGGCTTCATTACACCCAACACTATGGCAATAAAAAGTCTGAACACTTTTATAGTATAGTTCGGCACCCCGAACTTATAGCATTATATGCATCGGCTCCGAATCATGTCTTTGGTCAATAGTTGGGTTGCCCAGCTCCTGTGCTTACTACCTTATGTTCCGCTATATCGGCTAGGGTAGTAAAGGGAGAACTACTGCGATTGTGTCCCGGTTCTTTCGGACGAGCACCTCAGTAGAGAAAGCCGAAAACTGGCTGTCATGATGCCGCGAGAGCCGGTCAGCTGTTCGAGAGGTTCCAAATCGTTAGGGATTTTTTTCCACTTCGCGCGAAGAATCGGTCCCTCTGATTAGGCGTGTACAGCGCCCCTAGTTCAGCCTTCCGAATACCAGGGACTTCGCCAAACCTTTTTGTCAAACTCCTATGGCTAAGTGAGGGTGGTAAAGGCCGCATAGTCTGATTGCCTTGTTCGTTGCGCTAAACACCTCCTTTAAGGACCAGAATGTGGAGTAAAGAGTGTTTAGATTTATCCCGAACACCCCCGTACTATCTACGTGGGGGCAGAAGCCGACGACTGGTCAACCCTCAGATTTCATAAACGGCCTCACAGGAGGTAAAATGTAAATCATAAGCATTATAATACATAACATCACCGCTCCATATTATAGGACAGGATAATACAAATGTTCTCATGGGAAAATGATATCCTTCGAACATTGTTCCGCCACAAGGCGGGACCCCTCCAAGACAGCATCAAAATAGAGCTCGGGTCGACGATGCTCCTTGCCCTCTAACGGCCCCTCGGTCATCAGCTTCTTGGCATCCAGCTTTGCCCAATGCGTCTTGACGCGGGCAAAGGCCATACGTGCACCTTCAATGCAGACCGACCGCTTCACGGTTTCAAGCCACGGACGAGCATTAACAAACCGCTTTACAAGTCCAAAATAGCTGCTAGGTACATGCTCGACAGGCCACAGCCGGACTATCAGGTCCTTCATGGCTAGCTCCGCCGACTTGTGCACCTCGACCAACTGCTTCAGCTGGTCGATGAAGGGTAACGGATGTTCTGGTCCAAGATACTGGGACCAGAGTAGCTTCTCCGTAGACATCCCTTCTTCGGCTCTGTAATACTCAGCAGCATCCAATATACTGCGTGGAAGATCCGTAAACGCCCCTGGAAAACCCGAATTCGGATAAGTACAAGGAACGTTTCTTACACACACTTGCTATGTAAGGTGAAAGATTTACCCGCCGTAATCTTCTTGCCCGCCTGAATATCCTCGAGAGCGCTCTGGGCTTTGGCTCGTGCATCCTGCGCGCTCTGGCAGGCCTTCGCCAATTCAGACTCTTGCACCTTACAATCGCGCTCCAAGGACTCAAACCTCTCTATCGCGCCCTGGAGCTGTTGCTGCGCCTCGCCAACCCGAGCCTCGTGCTCCTCGCGCGAGGCGTGTTCCTTGGCCGCTTTGTCCTCGGCCTCAGCCAGCGCCTTCATAAGGGCCGCCACCTCGGTCGTGGCCACTAATAAAGTTTATGACACTTTAGTCCGGCTGGACCACTCACTTTTTTGAAATGTACCCACAGGTTACTGCATACCTTGGCTATCTTCCAGCTGCTTCTTCACGAGGCCGAGCTCCTCTTCGGCCCGCTCTAGTCTCCGCTTCAGTCCAGAAACTTCCGTAACATGAGCAGTAGCAGCCTGCAGCAATACCTGCTTATTCACATAGACAACTCATGTTAGACTCCTGCGATATTTATTCTCGATCCTCTATTTGGCTTTTCCTCCCGAACACCAAACAGCGCATCAGGGGCTACTGTCTATACGGTGATATTTTTCCTACAATCACTTTACTTACCTCAAAGCCCGTTAGATGGCTGGCGCAGGCTTCGGCCAGTCCGCTTTCGAACTGAACCTTCTCTATTATCGTGTCTATAAGGACACAATGCTCATCCACAATAGAAGCGCCTCGTAGCGCCTCTAGTAGATTATCCGATGCCTCTGGTTGGACAGAGGTCACCGGTGGAACAGGCACATCCCCTCCTTGGGAGGAATGCCGTTCGCTAGACCCTGGGGCCATGTAGATCTTTGGAGTGGTATCCGGCTGAGGCCCGAAGGGAACTCGGCCCCCTTCACCAGTTCCCGTGGGGACTTTTTCCCCTGTACGTCCGGCGGCCGAAGAATCATCCTGGGACGTCACCCCGATGGTCTCCGGAACCTCCCCCCGGCCTGGTAAAGTCTTTCTGGACACCACCTCTTCATCACCCTTCGGTGAGATGGAATGAGTAGATGGCGGAGACATGTTAGCCATCTCCTTTGAGTCCAGCGAATCCTCTGTCGAGGATCACGGGGAGTCGTTGCATGTCGGACTACAATGACAAGGTTTAAGATACATCAATATTACAAACCAAGAAGGCCAGATGTTTTTGATTCTGGTACTCACGAGGCGGCCCGAGGCTTGGTCCGGCGAGGTCGCTCTGGACTGCTGTCAACATCCCACGCGGAGTAATCCGCGAGGGAGCCTCTCCCCCTCTTGGGCGCCTCCGCCTCCAAACTCGTGGAGGCCCCCCATTTCTCCCGTCCTCTCGCAGGAGGGGAGTCGCCTCCCTCCTCGTCGTCATCGTCGGTGGCAGAGGGGTCTGTCTCATTGTCAGACGAGATGCCCAAGGTGCTCCTTCGGCGAAGCCCACTCCTGGTCCCCTTGGCCGTGGTTTTGACCGTCTTCTCCAGCACGTCGTAAGGCACCGGAAAAAGCATCTTCATAAGGAGTGGGGTTTCTTCGTCTTCGGGCAACGGAGCTAGACTATTAATCCGTCCCGCTAGGTCGACCCAGGCCTGAAAAAGAAATTAACAAGAAGCCTTAGTATCGTTCCTCCAAGTGTGTCCTTAAAGACTATATCTTGATGGCTTACCGAATTGGCCCGACGCTTAAAGTTGAGCCCGCGATCTTTGGTCAAGGGTGGCGGTGCTACCTCTTGAGCACTGCGTTGGATTTCCCTGAAGAGGAGAGGATGATGCAGCAAAGTAGCGTAAGTATTTCCCTTAGTTTTTGAGAACCAAGGTATCAATCCAGTAGGAGGCTACGCGCGAGTCCCTCGTACCTACACAAAAAGAATAGCTCAACGCAACCAACGCGCTTAGGGGTTGTCAATCCCTTCACGGTCACTTACGAAAGTGCGATTTGATAGAGATGATAAATAATATTTTTGGTATTTTTGGTATAGAGATGCAAAGTGAAAAGTAAAAGGCAAAGTAAAAAAGCAAAGCAATAATAAAGTGATGAAGATTGATATGATGAGAAAGAGACCCGGGGACCATAGGTTTCACTAGTGGCTTCTCTCAAGAGCATAAGTATTCTACAGTGGCTGAACAAATTACTGTTGAGCAATTGGCAGAATTAGGCATAGTTATGAGAATATCTAGGTATGATCATGTATATAGGCATTACGTCCGAGCCAAGTAGACCGACTCGTGCCTGCATCTACTACTATTACTCCACTCATCGGCCGCTATATAGCATGCATCTAGAGTATTAAGTTAAAAACGGAGTAACGCCTTAAGCAACATGACATGATGTAGAGAGATAGTTTCATGCAATATGATAAAAACCCCATCTTGTTATCCTCGATGGCAACAATACAATATGTGCCTTGCTGCCCCTTCTGTCACTGGGAAAGGACACCGCAAGATCGAACCCAAAGCTAAGCACTTCTCCCGTGGAAAGAAAAACCTATCTAGTAGGCCAAACCAAACTGATAATTCGAAGAGACTTGCAAAGATAAGCAATCATACATAAAAGAATTCAGAGAAGATTCAAATATTATTCATAGATAGACTGGATCATAAACCCACAATTCATCGGTCTCAACAAACACACCGCAAAAAGAAGATTACATCGAATAGATCTCCACGAGACAGGGGGAGAACATTGTATTGAGATCCAAAAGGAGAGAAGAAGCCATCTAGCTACTAACTATGGACCCGTAGGTCTGAAGTAACTACTCACACTTCATCGGAGGGGCTTGGATGATGATGTAGAAGCCCTCCGTGATCGATGCCCCTCCGGCGGAGCTCCGGAACAGGCCCCAAGATGGGATCTCATGGATACAAAAAGTTACGGCGGTGGAATTAGGGTTTTTGTTCCGTATCAGATCGTTTCGGGTTCGTGGGTATATATAGGAGGAAGAAGTACGTCGATGGAGCAACAGGGGGCCCACGAGGGTGGAGGGTGCGCCTGGGGGGCAGGCGCGTGCCCCTACCTCGTGGCCTCCTGTTAATTGGCTTGACGTAGGGTCCAAGTCTCCTGAGTTGTATTCGGTGAGAAAATCATGTTACCGGAGGTTTCATTCTGTTTGGACTCCATTTGATATTATGTTTCTTCGAAACCCTAAAACAGGCAAAAAACAACAATTCTGGGCTGGGCCTCCGGTTAATAGGTTAGTCCCAAAAATAGTATAAAAGTGGATAATAAAGCCCAATAATGTCCAAAACAGTAGATAATATAGCATGGAGCAATCAAAAATTATATATACATTGGAGACGTATCAAGCATCCCCAAGCTTAATTCATGCTCGTCCTCGAGTAGGTAAATGATAAAAACAGAATTTTTGATGCGGAGTGCTACTTGGCATAATTTTAATGTAATTCTTCTTAATTGTGGTATGAATATTCAGATCCGAAAGATTCAATACAAAAGTTCATATTGACATAAAAATTATAATACTTCAAGCATACTAACTAAGCAATTATGTCTTCTCAAAATAACATGGCCAAAGAAAGTTCATCCCTACAAAATCATATGGTTTAGTCATGTTTCATTTTTGTCACACAAGAATGCTATCATCATGCACAACCCCGATGACAAGCCAAGCAATTGTTTCATACTTTAGTAATCTCAAACCTATGAACTTTCACGCAATATATGAGTGCGAGCCATGGACATAGCACTATAGGTGGAATAGAATATAATGAGGGGGTTATGTGGAGAAGACAAAAAAGGAGGAAGTCTCACATCAACGAGGCTAATTAATGGGCTATGGAGATGCCCATCGATTGATGTTAATGCAAGGAGTAGGGATTGCCATGCAACGGATGCACTAGAGCTATAAATGTATGAAAGCTCAACAAAAGAAACTAGTGGGTGTGCATCCAACTTGCTTGTTCACGAAGACCTAGGGCACTTGAGGAGGCCCATTGTTGGAATATACAAGCCAAGTTCTATAATGAGAAATTCCCACTAGTATATGAAAGTGATAACATGAGAGACTCTCTACTATGAAGATCATGGTGCAACTTTGAAGCACAAGTGTGGCAAAGGATAGTAACATTGTCCCTTCTCTCTTTTTCTCTCTTTTTTGGGACTTCTCTTTTTTTATGGCCTTTATCTTTTTTTATATTCCTTACTTGGGACAATGCTCTAGAAAATGATGATCATCACACTTCTATTTATTTACAACTCAATGATTACAACTCGATAGTAGAACAAAGATGACTCTATATGAATGTCTCCGGCGGTGTACCGGGATATGCAATGAACCAAGAGTGACATGTATGAAAGAATTATGAATGGTGGCTTTTCCAAAAATACTATGTCTACTACATGATCATGCTAAGAAATATGACAATGATGAATGTGTCATGATGAATGGAATGATGGAAAGTTGCATGGCAATATATCTCAGAATGGCTATGGAAACGCCATAATAGGTAGGTATGGTGGCTGTTTTGAGGAAGATATAAGGAGGTTTATGTGTGAAAGAGCGTATCATATCACAGGGTTTGGATGCACCGGCAAAGTTTGCGCCAACTCTCAATGTGAGAAAGGGCAATGCACGGTACCGAAGAGGCTAGCAAGGATGGAAGGGTGAGAGTGCGTATAATCCATGGACTCAACATTAGTCATAAAGAACTCACATACTTATTGCAAAAATCTACAAGTGATCAAAAACCTTGGTACTACGCGCATGCTCCTAGGGGGATAGATTGGTAGGAAAAGACCATCGCTCGTCCCCGACCGTCACTCATAAGGAAGACAATCAAATAACACCTCATGTTTCAAATTTGTTGCATAACGTTTACCATACGTGCATGCTACGGGACTTGCAAACTTCAACACAAGTATTTCTCAATTTCACAACTACTCAACTAGCATGAATTTGATATTATTACCTCCATGTCTCAAAACAATCATCAAGCATCAAACTTCTCTTAGTATTCAACACACTCATAAGAAAGTTTTATTATTAATCTTGCATACCAAGCATATTAGGATTTTAAGCAAATTACCATGCTATTAAGACTCTCAAAATAATCTAAGTGAAGCATGAGAGATCAATAGTTTCTATAAAACAAATCCACCACCGTGCTCTAAAAGATATAAGTGAAGCACTAGAGCAAAATTATAAAACTCAAAAGATATAAGTGAAGCACTAGAGTAAAACTATAGAGCTCAAAAGATATAAGTGAAGCACATAGAGTATTCTATCAAATTCCAAATTATGTATGGCTCTCTCAAAAGGTGTGTACAGCAAGTATGATTGTGGTAGACTAAAAAGCAAAGACTCGGATCATAAAAGACGCTCCAAGCAAAACACATATCATGTGGTGAATAAAAATATAGCTCCAAGTAAAGTTACCGATAGAAGTAGACGAAAGAGGGGATGCCTTCTGGGGCATCCCCAAGCTTTCGCTTGTAGGTGTCCTTAGATTATCTTGGGGGTGCCATGGGCATCCCCAATATTAGGCTCTTGCCACTCCTTGTTCCATAATCCATCAAATCTTTACCCAAAACTTGAAAACTTCACAACACAAAACTTAAAGTAGAAAATCTCGTGAGCTCCGTTAGCGAAAGAAAACAAAAGACCACTTCAAGGTACTGTAATGAACTCATTCCTTTATTTATATGGGTGTTATACCTACTGTATTCCAACTTCTATATGGTTCATAAACTATTTTACTAGCCATAGATTCATCAAAATAAGCAAACAACACACGAAAAACAGAATCTGTCAAAAAACAGAACAGTTTGTAGTAATATGTATCTATCGCAAGATCTGGAACCCCAAAAATTCTACAATAAATTGCTGGACGTGAGAAATTTATCTATTAATAATCTGCAAAAAGAATTAACTAAATATGACTTTCCAAATAAAAATTACAGCAGTTATCGTGAGCGCTAAAGTTTCTGTTTTTTACAGCAAGTTCAACAAGACTTTCCCCAAGTCTTCCCAACGGTTCTACTTGGCACAAACACTAATTAAACACAAAAAACACAACCAAAACAGACGCTAGATAAATTATTTATTACTAAGCAGGAGAAAAAAATCAAGGAATAAAAATAAAATTGGGTTGCCTCCCAACAAGCGCTATCGTTTAACGCCCCTAGCTAGGCATAACAAGCAAGAATAGATCTAGGTATTGCCATCTTTGGTAGGCAATCCATAAGTGGCTCTCATGATAGATTCATATGGTAATTTTATTTTCTTCATAGGGAAGTGTTCCATTCCCTTTTTAATGGAAATTGGAATCTAATATTCCCTTCCTTCATATCAATAATTGCACCAACCGTTCTAAGGAAAGGTCTACCGAGAATAATAGGGCAAGAAGGATTGCAATCTATATCAAGAATGATAAAATCTACGGGCACATAATTCCTATTTGCAACAGTAAGAACATCATTAATTATTCCCATAGGTTTCTTAATAGTGGAATCCGCAAGATGCAAGTTTAGAGAGCAATCATCAAAATCACGGAAATCTAGCAAACCACACAAAGTTTTGGCAATAGTAGAGACACTAGCACCCAAATCACACAAATCATAAAACTCATAATATTTAATTTTAATTTTAATAGTAGGTTCCCACTCATCATAAATTTTTCTACGGATAGAAACTTTCAACTCAAGTTTTTCTTCATAAGTTCGCATCAAGGCATCAACGATATGTTCGGTAAAGGCTTTATTTTGACTATAAGCATGAGGAGAATTTAGCACGGATTGCAACAAGGAAATACAATCAATCAAAGAGAAATTTTCATAATTAAATTCCTTGAAATCCAATATAGTGGGTTTAGCATCATCTAGGGTTTTATTTCTTTTAATCCCACTTTTATCAATTTCACCATCAAGATCTAAATACTCCGAATTTTTAGAACGCCTTCTAGGTAAAGGTGGATCATATTCAGTCCCATCATTATCAAGATTAATATTGCAAAAAAAAGATTTAATAGGGGACACATCAATAAATTTTAGATCTTCATCATTATTTTCATAGGAACTAGAAGAACACGCTTTAATAAAGGCATCTTTCATAGCACGCGTCCTAGCGGTTCTTTCCTTGCACTCATAAATGGAAATTCTCATGGCTTTGAGAGACTCATTGATATCATGCTTAGGAGGAATAGATCTAAGCTTTAAAGAATCAACATCAAGAGAAATTCTATCAACGTTCCTAGCCAAATCATCAATCTCAAGCAATTTTTCTTCAATCATAGCATTAAAATTATTTTGCAAAGAAATAAATTCTTTAATATTAGATTCAAAATAAGAGGGCATCTTATTAATTTCCATAAGAATTGTTGTAGGAATTACCATAATTATTAGAGGGATTACTAGGATAAGGCCTAGGATTGAAATTTCCTCTATACGCGTTGTTACCAAAATTGTTCCTACCAACAAAATTCACATCCATAGATTCATTATTATTCTCAATCAAAGTAGACAAGGGCATATCATTAGGATTGGAAGAAACACTCTTATTAGCAAATAATTTCATAAGTTCTTCCATCTTTCCACTCAAAACATTAATTTCTTCTATCGCATGCACCTTTTTATTAGTAGATCTTTTAGTATGCCATTGAGAATAATTAACCATAATATTATCTAGGAGTTTAGTAGCTTCTCCTAAGGTGATTTCCATAAAAGTGCCTCCCGCGGCCGAATCCAAAAGATTTCTAGAAGCAAAATTCAATCCGGCATAAAAAATTTGTATAATCACCCACGAATTTAAACCATGAGTAGGGCAATTACGTATCATTAATTTCACTCTCTCCCAAGCTTGTGCAACATGTTCATGATCAAGTTGCTTAAAATTCATAATATCGTTTCTAAGAGAGATGATCTTAGCAGGAGGAAAATACTTAGAGATAAAAGCATCTTTGCACTTGTTCCATGAATCAATACTATTTTTAGGGAAAGATGAAAACCAAGCTTTAGCACGATCTCTAAGCAAAAAAGGAAATAGCTTCAATTTAACAAAATCATTATCGACATCTTTCTTCTTTTGCCTGTCACACAAATCAATGAAGCTACTAAGATGGGTAGCGGCATCTTCACTAGGAAGGCCGGAGAACGGATCTTTCATGACAAGATTCAGCAAAGCAGCATTAATTTCACAAGATTCAACATTGATAAGAGGAACAATCGGAGTGCTAATAAAATCATTGTTGTTGGTATTGGTGAAGTCACACAATTTAGTATTATCTTGACCCATCGCGACAAATAAGCAGTCTAACACAGGAGCAAACAAAAGGCAAACGGGCAAAAAGAGGCAAATAGAGAAAGAGGGGGAGGATAGAGAGAGAGCGAATAAAACGGCAAGGGTGAAGTGGGGGAGAGGAAAATGAGAGGCAAATGGCAAATAATGTAATGCGGGAGATAGGGATTATGATGGGTACTTGGTATGTTGACTTTTGCGCAGACTCCCCGACAACGGCGCCAGAAATCCTTCTTGCTACCTCTTGAGCACTGCGTTGGATTTCCCCGAAGAGGAGAGGATGATGCAGCAAAGTAGCGTAAGTATTTCCCTCAGTTTTTGAGAACCAAGGTATCAATCCAGTAGGAGGCTACGCGCGAGTCCCTCGTACCTACACAAAAACAATAGCTCAACGCAACCAACGCGCTTAGGGGTTGTCAATCCCTTCACGGTCACTTACAAAAGTGAGATCTGATAGAGATGATAAATAATATTTTTGGTATTTTTGTAGAGATGCAAAGTAAAAAGTAAAAGCAAAGTAAAAGCAAAGCAATAATAAAGTGATGGAGATTGATATGATGAGAAAGAGGCCCGGTGGCCATAGGTTTCACTAGTGGCTTCTCTCAAGAGCATAAGTATTCTACATTGGGTGAACAAATTATTGTTGAGCAATTGAAAGAATTGAGCATAGTTATGAGAATATCTAGGTATGATCATGTATATAGGCATCACGTCTAAGACAAGTAGACCGACTCCTGCCTGCATCTACTACTATTACTCCACTCATCGACCGCTATCCAGCATGCATCTAGAGTATTAAGTTAAAAACGGAGTAACGCCTTAAGCAAGATGACATGATGTAGAGGGATAGTTTCATGCAATATGATAAAAAAACCATCTTGTTATCCTCGATGGCAACATTACAATACGTGCCTTGCTGCCCCTTCTGTCACTAGGAAATGACACCGCAAGATCGAACCCAAAGCTAAGCACTTCTCCCATGGCAAGAAAAACCAATCTAGTAGGCCAAACCAAACTGATAATTCGAAGAGACTTGCAAAGATAACCAATCATACATAAAAGAATTCAGAGAAGATTCAAATATTATTCATAGATAGACTGGATCATAAACCCACAATTCATCGATCTCAACAAACACACCACAAAAAGAAGATTACATTGAATAGATCTCCACGAGAGAGAGGGAGAACATTGTATTGAGATCCAAAAAGAGAGAAAAAGCCATCTAGCTACTAACTATGGACCCGTAGGTCTGATGTAACTACTCAAACTTCATCGGAGGGGCTTGGATGATGATGTAGAAGCCCTCCGTGATCGATGCCCCCTCCGGCGGAGCTCCGGAACAGGCCCCAAGATGGGATCTCGTGGATACAGAAAGTTACGGCAGTGGAATTAGGGTTTTTGCTCCGTATCTGATCGTTTGGGGGTACGTGGGTATATATAGGAGGAAGAAGTACGTCGGTGGAGCAACAGGGGGCCCACGAGGGTGGAGGGCGCGCCTGGGGGGCAGGCACGCCTCCCTACCTCGTGGCCTCCTGTTAATTGGCTTGACGTAGGGTCCAAGTATCCTGAGTTGTATTCGGTGAGAAAATCACGTTCCCGAAGGTTTCATTCCATTTGGAATCCGTTTGATATTCCTTTTCTTCGAAACCCTAAAACAGGCAAAAACAGCAATTCTGGGCTGGGCCTCCGGTTAATAGGTTAGTCCCAAAAATAATATAAAAGTGGATAATAAAGCCCAATAATGTCCAAAACAGTAGATAATATAGCATGGAGCAATCAAAGATTATAGATACGTTGGAGACGTATCAGGCAGCGTTTCTCTGCCCTTAAAGAGCACCTTCCAGATGTCTTCGTGCTTCGTGCCAAAAATCCTTAGCTGCGTCTAGTGCTCGACCGAATTGAACTCCCACAAATAACAAGTCCGGCGCTGACATGGAAGGATCCGGCGTACAAGCATGATCTGGATCACATCAATGAGCTTAATCTTTTGGGTTATCATATTCTGGAGGCACGTTCGGAGCCCCGTGATCTCTTCCAAATATCCCCAGGTCAGGATCTTTATCATATTGAGGATAAAGTTGGGGGCTAGATCGTGGAAGTCCAACCCATAGTAAAACATCAATCCACAGACAAATGGATGAAGAGGGAATCCCAGCCCACGGACGAAGTGTGTGAGAAACACAACCCTCTCGTGGGGATTAGGGGTAGGGACGATCTGCCCTTTTGCCGGGAATCGGTGAGCAATCTCCTTGGCTAGATAGTCGGCCTCCCGGAGCTCCGTGATGTACTTCTCCTTAACGGAGGAGGCCATCCACTTGCCTCCAGCTCCGGACCCGGACATGATTGGAGTGCCTTCTCGAACAAAGAAAAGCTAAAAGCTTGGGCGCTAGAGCTGAGGACGGAAGGACTGAGGATGAAGAAGGGTGTGGGTAAAGGAAGAGTGTCCTTATCCCCTTATAAAGGCCGCGAATATCAAGTGCCTCCCCACTCGCCTTGAACTCGCCTATTCCCAAGAGCCGTGTAAAACGGCACGGTTGTGTCACCCACGCCCGTATTGATGAGAATCCCGTAATAAGGGGGCACGATCTTTGCTTTGACAAGACGTGCCAACTGCAACCGCGTCTCGCAACATGGAGCGGCAGACGAAAAACGGTTCGAAATTATGACCGGACAAATGTGACGTCATATTATAAAAGAATATGTATTCTCTCTACGGTTATGTATGGTGTGTGCAAAAGGTCCGGATACTATCACCGCATCCGAAGACTATCTTGAAGTTCGGATAGAAGGGAACCCGCCTTGCAATGCTGAAGACAAATCTGCGCGCCGGACTCCTCTTCATTGAAGCCAGGTTCAGGGGCTACTGAGGGAGTCCTGGACTAAGGGTCCTCGGGCGTCCGGCCTACTATCCATGGGCCGGACTGATGGGCTGTGAAGACATGAAGGCCGAAGACTGCACCGTGTCCGGATTGGACCCTACTTGGCGTGGAAGGCAAGTTTGGCGACCGAAGATTCCTTCTTATGTAACCGACTCCATGTAAACCCTAGCCCCTCGTGGTCTATATAAACCGAAGGGGATAGTTCGGAAAGGATAACACATATATACTCATTACCATATTCATAGGCTAGGCTTCTAGGGTTTAGCCATTACGATCTCGTGGTGGATCAACTCTTGTAACACCCATATTCATCAATATCAATCAAGAAGGACGTAGGGTATTACCTCTGTAGAGAGGGCCTGAACCTGGATAAACATTTTGTCCCCTGTGTCTTGTTACCATCGATCCTAGACGCACAGTTCGGGACCCCTTACCCGAGATCCGCCGGTTTTGACACCGACAGCGGCGACGGCGACGGGAGGCGGCGGCGATGTTGTCGAAGTCGAAGCAGAGAGGAAGAAGGAAATGAAACTGTAAAATTTTAAAGTGCAAGTATATATAGGAGGGGCCTTTAGTCCCGATTGGAGGCTCCAATCGGGAGTAAAGTGGGGTCTTTAGTCCCGATTGGAGCCACCAACCACGACTAAAGGCTTGTGCTTCCCGTGTCCAATGTTTAGTCCTACCTCGCTAGTTGAGAGGAGCTCGCACCGGTTTATAAGCCCCGCCGGAGCTACTGTGTCGAGCTCCTCTCTAAGCAGGCCTTTGTGAGCCTATTTGCAACTCTTCTGCCCTGTGGGGCCTACTAGGCCATACGGGCCTGCATCCTGGCCCAACTAGAGGTTGGGTTTCTAGTCGTATGCAGGCCGTGGCGGCCCAGTAGGCTGGCTTTTTTAATTTATTTTTTCTTTATTTTGTTGCTTTATATATTTTCTTTTATTTCCGAGTTGTTTTTTGCTTTATTTAGAGTTTCTTTGTGAATCTTTTTGCTTTAGGTACAAAAAAATATAAACTTTCTTTTAGTGCCAGTATTTTTCCAATTTGTATAGTTTAAATTTGAATTATTTGAATTTTGTGTGAATCACTAGTTTGTGAATAACTTTACCTTAAAAATAGATTTTCAGCAATTCTTTTATCTGCTGTTTAATATTAGTGTGTTTTATCATTATATTCAATTTGGTAATACTTAGGTTCTTTTCAAAAATGAAATTCCTTTGTAATAAATGTGTTTTCGTCGGAAACGCTGATACTTCGAAAGAGATTGTCCATTTTGTACACGAAGTGCATCATGTTGTTGCCGTAACCCTCTCAACTTTTTTGCACATGCTATGTGGGTGAAATTTTGATACCATGCCAACTTTCAACCTTTTCAGAGTTCATTTGTAGTGCTTTTCAATTTCAGGGTCATTTAGCTCAAAAAATTAGTAGATGCATGAAAAATAACAACTAAAGTAAAAAAGGGTTGAAAATTGATGACGTGGCTTTGAATGGTGCATACTAAATGCACAAAAAGTCTGGAGTTTAAATAAGTTTTAAAAAATGAAAAGCCTTTGTAACACATGAGTTTTCGTCTGAAACCCTCATACTTCGAAAGAGATTGTCCATTTTGTACATGAAAGTGCATCCAGTTTTTGACGTACCCCTCTCAACTTTTTAGCACATGCTATGTGGGTGAAGATACAATGCCAACTTTCTACCTTTTCAGAGTTCATTTGTAGTGCTTTTCAATTTCAGGGTCATTTAGCTCAAAAAATCAGTAAATGCATGAAAATAGAAAATGAAGTCAAAAAGGGTTGGAAATTGATGATGTGGCTTTGAATGGTGCGTACTGAACGCTCAAAAAGTCTGGAGTTCAAATAAGTTTAAAAAAATGAAATGTCTTTGTAATAGATGAGTTTTCATCCGAAACCCTGATACTCCGAAAGAGATTATCCATTTTGTACACGAAGTGCATACAGTTTTTGCCGTAGCCCTCTCAACATTTTAGCACATGCTATGTGGGTGAAATGATGATACCATGCCAACTTTCAACCTTTTCAGAGTTCATTTGTAGTGCTTTCAATTTTAGGGTCATTTAGCTCAAGAAATAAGTAAATGAGCTGAAAAATAGCAAATGAAGTCGGAAAGGGTTGGAAATTGATGAAGTTTGTCCGAAGCACAAAAGTACACGTTTCAAATGCGAAAACACATAAGCACCCTAACTATTACAAAGATTCCCTACGGTTTGTCCAAAGTGGAACTTTCCAGATATATAAGTCCGGAAACTCACTAGAGAAGAAAGGGACGACAGTGAAGCCGGTCACATCCTAGAGTGGGGTCGTTGGGTGTGAAACTTTTTTTTCACGTGTGTCCCTTTGCGTCGTAACTATGGACAATCTTCATCATTGAACTGGATGCTCAGGTCAATATTCATTGTGAAGGGAGCAATTTCATGAAACTTTTCATAATTTTCTGATATGTTTGCCTTGTCATCCACTCCCATGATGTTTCTTTTCCCTAAAAGAACTATGTGGTGGTTTGGCTCATCGTATGATGTATTCGCTTCCTTATCTTTTCTTTTTCTTAGCTTGGTAGACATGTCCTTCACATAGAAAACCTACGCCACAAGATTGTTGAGATCCACTGTTGTCATTCCGTACTGCGGGTCTTCCGTTACCCCGCCTCGTGTCATATTGACTCATTTGCACCGAAAAAGGGACCTTCAAACCATGTCCATAGTCAAGTTCTCATATATCCTCTATGTAACCATAATATGTGTCCTTTCCCCTCTTGGTTGTTACATCAAAGCGGACACCACTATTTTGGTTGGTGCTCTTCTTATCTTGGGCGATCGAGTAAAATGTATTCCCATTTATCTCATACCCTTTGAAAGTCATTATATTAGAAGATGGTAACTGGGACAACAAGTAAGGTCATCTTCAACAGCGTTGTCATGCATGGCACATGTCTGCAACCAACCGGCAAAAGTCCCCGTTTGTTCACGTGTAATCCAGTTGCCAGACTGCTCCGGGTGTTTGGAGCATAGAATATTCTTGTGTTCCTCCATATACAGAGCCACCAAGGTGGAACTTTGTAGAACTGTGTAGTGTGCTTGAGTGAGAGATGACCGTCCATACATATTATTTGTTCCGGTCCTCGTGTGCCATTTCCACCCAGTCTGCCATTATGCCGCGATTCAGGAACACCAATCAGCTTAAGGTCAGGAATAAAGTCAATACAAAACTCAATGACCTCCTCGTTTTCATGGCCCTTGGAGATGCTTCCTTCTGGCCTAGTACGGTTATGAACATATTTCTTTAAGACTCCCATGAACCTCTCAAAGGGGAACATATTGTGTAGAAATACAGGACCCAGAACGTTAATCTCTTCGCATAGGTGAACTAGGACGTGCGTCATGATGTTAAAGAAGGATGGTGGGAACACCAACTCAAAACTGACAAGACATTGCACCAAATCATTCTCTAACCTTGGTATGATTTTTGGATCGATTACCTTCTAAGAGATTGCATTGAGGAATGCACATAGCTTCACAATGACTAATCGAACGTTTTCCAGTAGAAGCCCCCTCAATGCAACCGGAAGCAGTTGCATCATAACCACGTGGCTGTCATGAGACTTCAGGTTCTGGAACTTTTTCTCTGCCATATTTATTATTCCCTTTATATTCGACGAGAAGCCAGACTAGACCTTTATACTGAGCATGCATTCAAAAAAGATTTCCTTCTCTTATTTGGTAAGAGCGTAGCTGGCATGACCCTCATGTATGCCGTCTTTTCCGTGCATACATTGTTAGTCCTGCCGTGCCTCCGTTGTATCTTTTGTCTTCTCATACACGCCCAAGAAGCCAAGCAGGGTCACGCAAAGATTCTTCATCACGTGCATCACGTCGACTGCAGAGCGGACCTCTAGGTCTTTGTAGTAGGGTAGGTCCCAAAATATAGATTTTTTCTTCCACATGGGTACACGTCCGTCAGCATCATTCGGAACAGATTGTCCGTCGGGACCCTTTCCAAAGATTACCTTCAAATCCTTGACCATATCATGTACATCATCACCGGTACGGTGGCGAGGCTTCGTCTGGTGATCTGCCTCACCTTTGAAATACATGCCTTTCTTTCTTATGGGATGCCTGCTCGGAAGAAATTGATGATGTCCCAGGTAAACATTCTTCTTACAATTATCCAAATATATACTCTCGATATCATCCAAAGAGTGTGTGCATGCGTGATATCCCTTGTTTGTCTGTCTTGAAAGGTTACTAAGAGCAGGCCAATCATTGATGGTCACAAACAGCAACACATGTAGGTCAAATTCTTCTTGATCGAGCTCATCCCACGCATGTACACCTTTTCCGTTCCACGGCTGTAAGAGTACTTCAACTAATGGCCTTAGGTACACATCAATGTCGTTGCCGGGTTGCTTAGGGCCTTGGATGAGCACTGGCATCATAATGAACTTCCGCTTCATGCATAACCAAGGAGGAAGGTTATACATACATAGAGTCATAGGCCAGGTGCTATGATTGTTGGTCTGCTCCCCAAAAGCATTAATGCCATCTATGCTTAGACCAAACCATACGTTCCTTGCATCACCTGAAAAGTCCCGCCACTTCCTCTTGATTTTTCTCCACTATGACCCGTCAGTGGGTACTCTCAACTTCTCGTCTTTCTTACGGTCTTCTCTGTGCCAACGCATCAACTTCGCATGCTCTTTGTTTTGGAACAAACGTTTCAACCGTGGTATTATAGGAGCATACCACATCACCTTGGCAAGAATCTTCTTCCTGGGGCACTCGCCCTCGACATCACCAGAGTCATCGCGGCTGACCTTATAGCGCAATGCACCCCATACCGGGCATGCGTTCAAATCCTCATACTCACCGCGGTAGAGGATGTAGTCATTAGGGCATGCATGTATCTTCTGCACCTCTAATCCTAGAGGGCAGACAACCTTCTTTGCTTCGTTTGTACTCTCGGGCAATTCGTTGTCCTTTGGAAGCATCTTCTTTAACATTATCAGCAAGTTTCCAAATCCCTTGTCAGATACACCATTCTCTGCCTTCCATTGCACCAATTCCAGTGTGGTGCCCAGCTTTTTCTTGTCAGCTTCGCAATTTGGGTACAACAATTTCTTGTGATCCTCTAACACGCGCTGCAACTTCAGCCTCTCCTTCTCACTTGCCCAGTTTCTCTTTGCATTGGCAATGGCCCGACCTAGATCATCAGCGGGCTCATCTGATGCCTCTTCTTTAGCTTCTTCCCGCATTGCCGGCTCAGCTTCTTCCCACAGTTCCGGCTCAGCATCTTCCCCCATTGTTGTACCATCGTATTCAGGGAACCCATGGCCATGATAGCTGTCATCATCCTCTTCTTCTTCATTGTCTTCCATCATAACCCCTCTTTCTCCGTGCTTGGTCCAAACATTATAGTGGGGCATGAAACTGGACTCAAACATGTGTTAGTGAATGGTTCTTGAGTTATAGTAATTGTGATCATTCTTACAGCCAGCACATGGACAAGACATAAAACCATCATCTCGCTTGTTTGCCTCAGCCGCAAGCAAAAAAATACACACGCCATTAACGAACTGGGGAGAGCATCGGTCATCGTACATCCATTGCCGGCTCATCTTCATTACACAACACCGAATAGAGCAAATTAATACAAGTTCATACAACTTATTCTCATAAAACAACATACAAACTCTCTAGCTAAAGCATTTAAATGCAACAACAAATGCGATCAAGATTGTAACTAAGGTACCAATTGATCCAACAACATGATGATACCAAGCCTCACTATCAATGGCATATTTTCTAATCTTTCTAATCTTCAAGTGCATTTTCTCCATTTTGATCTTGTGATCATCGATTACATCAGCAACACGCAACTCCAATTCCATCTTCTCCTCCTCCATTATTTTCAATTTTTCTTTCAAATACTTGTTTTCGTTTTCAACTAAATTTAACCTCTCGACAATAGGGTCGGTTGGAATTTCCGGTTCACATACCTCCTAGATAAAAATATCTATGTCAACTTGATGGGCATAATTTTTCATAAACACGAAATGCAACAAATAGTTATAAAAGAGAATATACCACATCTGAATCATAAACCGGAGGAGGGACGACGGGGACGGATATCAAAACCATGGCACTATGTATAAGAAACAACGTATGGGTAAGATAATTATACAAGTAACTATATATCTAAATCACACAAACATGATTTTTTCTATAAAAGGATAAGAACAAGAGGCTCACCACAAAGTGGTGCCAGTGACGGGACGGTGCGGGCGATCGACAGTGGTTAGGACGGAGACGGGAAGGCACTAAGTAAACCACACCTACATAGGAAAACTAAGAGTTATTTCGACCTCAAATTGCATTTGAATCAAATACTACCACATATAATTCACCGCAAACTAAACTCACAAATCACTATACTTATAGAGCATTGCAAGAGCAAATCTAGCAATGAGAGATGAAATGACAAAGTTGCTAACCTTTGTGATCACTTGGATGGATGGGGTGCCTTCAAATCTTGACAAATTTTGGCAAAAATGGAGGATGAGCTCGAGATGAAGAGGAAGAAAATAGAGGAGAGGAAAGGGGAAGAACAGAGAACTCGGGCTCGACGAAGGGTTTATATGGAGGTATCTATAGTCCCGGTTGGTTATACGAACCGGGACTAATGGTGCATCTCTAGTCCTGGTTCGTGCCACGAACCGGGACTAATAGTGTTGGTGGGGCCGCAGCCTGACACCAGCCTGCAACCACCTCTTTAGTCGCGGTTCCTGGCACGAATCGGTACTAATGGTTTGCCACGAACCGGGACTAATGAGCGCCGCCCGCCTAGCCGTTGGAACCGACATTAATGGTGACATTAGTGCCGGTTGAATTACAAATCGGGACTAATGAGCTGAACATTAGGCCCTTTTTCTACTAGTGCTTGATATCTCACCATCCAATATGCATAGGGATTTGCACCGCTATATTAGCATGCTTGTATTCTTCGTTATAGTCCATTTTACAATTCTTGTATAAGTAGTATAAGGAGTTATGGTCTGCACAGACTACCCCCCTCCTGGCCAATTCATCCCCATGCTTTCGTGCCAACCCCCAACAACCAACAACAACATCATCATTAACTTGTGAATCACATGCATGCAGATTTTGTTGATCTCAGAGTTTTGAATCATGCAACACATCTAATATTCAGTTTGTCGCAAGTTTTTTAAATGCAATATCATTTGATGTCTAAAAATATCTTTGACAAGTTTATGTTTTTGTACCCATTTTAAATTGTGATATCATTTCAACTTTGAAAATAATTTATGTTTAATGCATTTGAATAATTTCCAAGATTTAGCAAATATGAAGTCAAATATATTTCCATTAAATTATGTGTCTTATATAAACCGAGAATCTCATCATGGGATAACTAAAGTAAATACTGGATTTCATGATTGTTAAATTTTTAAATAAAAAAGAAGGATAATTCCAATGTTGTAATTCTTGGAAAATTCATGGTACAAATTCCACGAAATTGCGTCTTTCATTTTTTATTTCTAGTGAAACACGAGAAATCAATGATAATAATTCGAGAAATTTTACTTATACTAACCTCATGAATTTTTCTGACATAAAAAAGTTATGTCTTACTGATGTTGTCTGCTGATTTATCAATGCAGTTGTATGTAACCGTTTATTTTCCTGGTCCAGCAAAGATGAATTAACACTAATTACATTGCATACTATTGTTTCATTTCATTTATTAAACCATGGCATACCTGTGAGCTCCAACGCATTTATTATGTAGTAATTGTCTGACATCCTTTCTCTGTCAACACGCATGAATTAACCATGTGTAGACACAAAGTCAATCGCATTTACTTCTGGCATACCATTAACAATTCAAAAAGCATGTTCTTTCTGTACCCATGAACTCACCTTTACTTCTCTACAATGTCATGTACTAAGTATTAAAACTGTATTGGTTCAATAGGGAAACTAAAATGGATTTCAATCCGCATCCCAATGGACGTCAATTGTGGTTCAGATTACAAGAGGTGCGCATCCATGTGCTCTTCGTCTGCCTCTGACTTGTGTTCTTCTATATGATGCATATTACATGGGACTTCAAAGATCAAACTCCCCCGAGCTAGTAAAAATAATAATAATGACTTTCTATTTAACCTAAGAAGTTCATAATTGGCTAAAATGATTCTTTATGTTACAAAATGAAATTTCAATATGCACATTTGAATTTGGTACACTTGGAGTTTATTTGGTATCTTTTTGGTCAAACCCCCTCTTGTTCATTAGTTCATTTGATTCCCCTCAGTCAGACTCGGGCGATACAGGGGAGGGAATGTGGCGCCGAGCTCATGCAACCAGGGAGATGGCATGAGCTTGTGCGTGTCCTCAAGAAATCTGCGAGGGGAATTGAGTCACCTCGCGCCAAACCGGTCATCCAATATAGCCACTCTTGGTTCACCACCCAAACTCCCCCATCCCCTCAAGCTGTCCGTCTCACGCAAATCATCATCGATGAGCAGGTAAGCAACGCATCTTCTCCGACCGGTGGAGACGGGGTGGCAATTCTTCTTCTTCCTCTTCTTCAACATGTTCCACGCCTCCACACGGCTGCACTCCTGGATATAAGTTCGATCACTCCCTCCTCTCTACTCAGTCCAGCTAGATCTATGAAGATGTGATAGGAGTAGATCTGTGATCATGTGGTAGCAGTGTAGACTCTCGATCTTTGAGAATGTGATGTTGTGGTAGCTAGTAGTGATGGATTGGTAGCATGCTAGGTGTTGCTTGTAGGCTTTGATGATGTTCATGTTGCTTCCATGTCGGCAAGGATGATACTATGATAGACATGGTACTAGCTTGTGAATCAAAGCATGCGTACTATGCTAGTTTGCAATAATGATGGTGTGGTAGTGTTAAACTCCATGGTCTGCTATGAGGTCAAAGATCATTCATAGGGTGGTATGTTGAACCTGATGATCCATGTGTACTAAGCTTATTGCCCATGTTTAGTGTTCGTTCTTACTGTCCATGTTGTGGACTCCCAGGTTATGACTGAGGAGCATATGCCTCCGGATTCATATGTCTTCGAGGTGTCTGATAGGCCTCCACAAATTGTGTCTATGTCATATTGGCTATGCCTGATTTTGCTATTGTTGCATGTAAAACAACCATCAAGGCTGGAAAGGCAAAGATGGTTGGTGGGGGAACTCGATTAAATGATAGCCATTCGTGTTCACCTTCATGCATTACAAGATTAGTGATATCAAAGCCAGTGGTGTGAGGACTGACAAGGGCTTAAAGGAGGTGCACTTGAACTCTGTTGCCAAGCAGGTGTTCGAGTTTTGTCGCCAAGAGGTCACCTCAACCCAGGTCTACAACCATCTCAGGAAGTGGAGAGCCAGATTGACCCCAAGTGTCCAAGGTTAGGTACCTTAGTGGCACGTCATGGGATCATGACACCTACACAATCATGTTGGAAGCAAAGCACTACCAAGGCCACACTGCAGTTAGCTCAGACCCACTTGTTTAGGCCTCTCTAACATGCCAATCACAACTAACCATACTATGTTTCTTTCTTAGGACCAACCCAGGGACATAGAGTTCCTCAACACATAATCCAGAACTACTCATAGATGTAACAGATTTTCTTTGGGCTGGCAACCGGCAAGCATGCCATGGGCTCCAGTAGTCCTCTTAGTTGACCTATCCCTGACTATTTGGACACCCACGACATAGACACCGTCAATGTTGATGGTCTTGATAAGAGTGGTGATCACGTCCCTATGCCTGATCGGAAGAGGAAGAGGGGCGGCCTGATGGAGGAGCAGCTGAGCATCTTCAGCAACATGATTTACGCCATCAAGGAAGGGACAAACGCCATTAGGGAGATCAAGTCAGTCGACGTCCACCTTGATCTGAACACAAAGTTTTAAAAACCGAAGCGGTAATCGAACCGGCAAGGCCATCGGTTCTGGTTTTTATCAGTCTTACCGCTAGTTCACCTGTTCGATTGGCGGGTTTTTAAAGAATAAATTATATATATATATATATATATATTATCAATAAATACATTAATAAATAGATAAAAATGTGTAATCACACGATAGAGTAACTCACTAGTGCGCGTCGGTCCTAAACAAACGGTTCAAAACCCCTTTCCGCGACGACATTTGGAACCGTCGCCAAGTGAGTGTGGGCGATAGGGGGGGTCCTTCCCACACGACCCAGAAACCGTCGGGGATAGGGCCCCTACAGTACTCCTACTCGTTTCTTCTTGCATTGCCATCGCAGTCGGTATTCTGTGGTGCTACGTTTACAAAGTGCGACCCATCACAAACGGTTCACTATTATAGAATGTGTATGATGCGCGGCCCATCACAAACGGTTCACTATTAAGAAGATTAGCTAATCGTCGTACGAGTGTCGGATAGGATTATGAAACGTCGGACCGTCGTAACATCGTCGGACACGACAACTATCGCACACACTATTCTGTGGTGCAACGTTTACAATGCATACTTCATCAGAAACTGTTCATGGTTGCGAATCGTGTACGATAAGGCAACTAACACAAACGTTTAGTTTGCCTGCACCATTTGTGATATTGTCTGACATCGCAGACGCTTTGCAAACAGCAACTGTGTGCATGCTTGCACACATTTCCTCTCTGTGAACCGTCTCTGATTATGGTGCATATCGCAAACGCTTGTGTTTTACCAACCGTGTGTGCCGTGACAACCTAGAGAGCATAATTTCACCGTAATTTAATTGCTAATTTTCCAAATTGTATCGGATTTGGGTTTGAATTTGAATGTATGCTACAGCTTTATTCATATCCATCAGGTTCAAACAACCAACGCATTATTTGATTCATAGGTACATATGTTCAAGAATTACTTAAGAACCAAATAAAGAATGATGAACCACACTTGCATACTTGTACTATTAAAGACGGTAAAGAAAGAGGCGAAATATATTCTGGTTGCTAAACAAGGTGAAGCGGAATGCCCATATTGTGCCCTCCTCCATGCAGAAGGCACGCATGACTCTAGTCCAACCCCCTGTGATTGCCGACCATCCATCCTTCACGGTCTTCATGAAAACATCTAGATAATCATAATGTTCTGGTAGAAATACTTTAACCTTTGAATGCCCACCAATCATGTAGTTTGAGAGGTAATCTTGAGTAAATTGCTTTGGCAACCACTGCAAAGGAAAAAGATTCAGACATTGTCATCTAACACAACTCATTATGGGCAGTAACAAGAAGGCTGCAGAGTTCTTACTTACCATCCTGCAGTTCGCTGTTGTCTTGGATAAAGTGTAAACAAATAGTTTAATTGCCATCTTTGGACCCATTTTACTAACAATCTTTATCAGCTTCCTCACTTGATGCTGGTTCATCGATATCTCATTGCCCCATACACAGAAAGGGTCGAAACACGGATATTTACCAATGACATATGTACCTAAAAGCACCAAGTTAATATTAGAAGCTAAACACCAATTGCACAATGATGTTGTACAACACTCTTATATAATATGTCTATATACATCTATATGTGGTAGTCCATTTGAAATCTCTAAAAAGACAAATATTTAGGAACGGAGGGAGTATCTTATAACATCCAATATACTCACCTATTAGATGAATTAACATCTTATATTATGGGCCGGAAGGAGTTTAGTTCATTCTTACAAATTATCTGCTAATGTATCCACGGGTTACAGTTAGTTTGAGCTAGTTCGGGCTCAAATAGCCCTAAAGTATATCTAAACAAGAGGGCTAGTTTGAGCTAGTTGCATCTATAACCCACCCAAAAAAACTAGTATCCAACCCAAGAGGTGCTAATTGGAGCTAGTTCTCCTAGTGCATTTATTGTCAATCTAACCTTGCCATCCAAACAACTCTTTGGATGGAGTTAGTTCAGGGTTAGTAATCAGCTAGAAACTAACTCTAACATCTAGCTAAGTTGAGTATCCAAACAGGGCTGTGTTGTTACTGTTGCTGCTGCTACTCTTCTACGTATATCTAGACATCATTAGAACATTATTGTAACACTCTTCCTTGTTACTATGTATCCTAGGATTGCATATTTAGACATTAAGTACAATGCATGTTGCAATGTAGCCTCAGATATGTTACATATGGACCTAGTTAACCTAAGGAAAAAATGGGTTGCAGATATATTCAGTTAAAAGTCCGATTCACCGATTAGTCCCTTATCAGCCGCCGGCCTATATGGTACCAACTACCGATATCCTGAACAGTGAGAAGATATAAGCCATGGGATGAAACTAATCTTGATGGAAAACAAAAGTCGTTCCCAAAATTGTCTTGTGTAGGTACACCAAGAAGCATGTTAAGCACAACAGGCTAAACATCAACCAAAATTACACATGTCAGACAAAACAATCTCCAAAAGATAGCTTCAGTGTGTAGGTTTAAGCACACTAGTAAAGCAAAACAAGTGAAAAGGTGTGCTAACTGCAACAGGCCAAACATTTAACAACAAGAAAACATGGTCATTCAAACTGGTATTGTGCCGGTCTAAGTACACTGGTTATGGTTAAATAAAAATGGAAAGGTGTGTTAACTACAAGATGCAGCAACCAAATGTAGTCATTCAAAGTGGTATTGTTGAAACTGGTACTGATGAAATTGAACTATGCAGTTCATACTTGCACATATCGAACATCACGTTGTGAATAACTGGAATAAACAAGGCATACTACGAACAACCAAAGATAGCATTTGAAACTGAACATATGCTAACTACAAACAACCGAACAATCAAAAAACTTTAAAAGAGGCATATGCTAGCTATAACAGGCTTGAGAACAAGCAAATATATGCATTCCTATCAGTATGTTTAAAACTGGATTGATGGAATGTACTGCACAGTAAATAATTGCACATATAGAGCATCACATTGTGAGCAACTGAAATAAACAAGGCATACTGCAAACCACCAGATATAGCAATTAAAACTGCACATATTCCCACTACAATACAAAAAGGGACTCTACAAAACAAATCATGGGTTTCCCCCTATGAAGAGGCACGGAAAAACAAATCAATGGTTTCCTCACTTGTCATGGATGGGCTCGTTCCCGTGGGAAGAGCACAGACCCAGGATGCGCTCCATGTTGTCGCAGATGGGCTCCTTCCCCTTGGAAGAGCACGGCTGTAGGGTGCCCTCCCTGATGTCGCAGACGGGTGCTTTCCCCTTGGAAGAGCCGGAGAGGGTGCCCTCTTCGTGGTCACCATCGATGAGGTCTGACATGGAAGCTGTGGATCCCAAGCCAGCGTCACAGAACGTGTCCTTCAGAAATGACAAAAGGGGCTCGATGGTGATGTAGAATGGCAAATTGTTGACAGCAAGCCAGAGGAGATCAGCGGCGTGGCCATGGATGAGATCGATGGCGGTTGAACCCGAGGGGTTGGGGGTGGGCCACTTAACCCATGACACAGCCCGCCTCAGGGCGTCGCTGTCGATGACCTCGATGTCGTAGCCGGCGGATGAGACATGCCCGCATACTCTAGCCCGCTGCTTGAGTGCCTGCCGCCAGTAATGGTCATCAGCTTCCTCGGCAACGTCGGGCGAAGAGACGGCTATACACCTCTTTTGGGCCAGTCGCTCCTCGAGCTCCACGGGAAGCGTAGCCGGGCTTAGGTTGCGACGCTCTGGAGTGGGGGATGGGGATATGTGGGAAAGGGGGCGTTTGGAAGGCGTTATCTAAGAAAATCAGGGCGGCTTGGGTATGGAGATTGGTGCGTAAGCTGCACGGGCAAACCGGCAGATGTTGACAAGGGAGGCCTTGTGGCGGCGGTGGCGGGGATTTTGCTAGGGTTTCGAGCGAGGGAGGGGGTGTGTGTGTGCGCGCACACCCAAGGAGGTTTCGGTGGGTGTGTGTGTGGAGGGGGGCACAGGGTGTTTGAGGAAATGACACAGGTACTGAAAATTTTACTACACAGGAGTCAAAGGTGGGAGTGAAATGTCGGGCAATTGAAAATTTTGATGATAGTGCATCGTACACAACTCGGAGATAACAACCGTGTGTCATGAAACAAAAAACCCTTGAGGCGGGCAGATATTTTCTAGGGATGCAGGCGGGATTGGGAATAAGAAACATCGCACACGGTCCGGAGATAACAACCGTGTGTTATAAAACAGAAAAATCCTCGAGGCGGGCATATATTTTTGAGAGGGGGATCCTCGTGGAGCCCAATGTACTGTGCGGATGTGTGCGTGATAGGTGCACCAGCGTGGCACACGGTTAGTTTGAGTGAACCGTGTCTGTTGCGTCATCCGACTTGTCTAATGTTCATAAATTTGGTGAAAAATGACGCGGGAGAGGGTCAGAACACAAACACACTTGCATGTGGACCAAATTTATGTATCAAAAGGGTGGTTTGATTTTCAAATACCAAATGCAACTTCAATGTGGAAGCTCTCTCACAAAGAGCACGGTATTGCTTGCCCCCACCCCCACCTCCTCATGTCAGCACAAAGGGAATCATAAGCTATGAATGCATGCCCCCTCCCCCTCAACCGAGGTTCACCTATCAAAGTGCGAAGTAGCTAGCAGCCCCCCTCCTCCCTCGTGTTGGCATGAAGGGAATCCTAAGCTATGAATGCATGCCCCCCCCAACCAAGGTTCACCATAGCAAAGTGCGAAGTAGCTAGTAGCCCCCCTCCCTTGTGTCGGCATGAAGGGAATCCTAAGCTATGAATGCATGCCACCCAACCGAGGTTCACCTAGCAAAGTGTGAAGTAGAGCTAGCAGCCCCCCCTCCCTCGTGTCGGCACGAAGGTATTCCTAAGCTATGAATGCATGCCCCCCCCAATCGAGGTTCACCTAGCAAAGTGTGAAGTAGCTAGCAGCCCCCCACCCTCGTGTCGGCACGAAGCGAATCCTAGCTAAGCTATGAATGCATGCCCTCCCCCCCAACCGAGGTTCACCCTAGCAAAGTGCGAAGTAGCTAGCAGTCACCCCTCCCTTGTCACGTCACGGAGGGAATCCTAAGCTATGAATGCACATCCCCCCAACCGAGTTTCACCTAGCAAAGTGCGAAGTAGCTAGCATCCCCCCCCCTTGTGTCGACACGAAGGGAATCCTAAGCTATCAGCATGCCCCTCCCCCCAACCGAGGTTCACCTAGCAAAGTGTGAAGTAGCTAGCAGCCCCCACCCCCTCATGTCGCCATGAAGGGAATCCTAATTAAGCTATGAGTGCATGCCCCCCCAACCGAGGTTCACCTAGCAAAGTGCGATGTAGCACCCCCCACACACTTTCAGTCGGCGGGCCAGAGAGGCATATATCTCACCAAGATGGATCATAAAACGGGCCAAGAATAATCCACCTTGGTCGTACAACATCTCTCTTGTTGTTGTTCAAAGTGATGGTCGTCCATGCGACCCCGGAGATGGGCTAGCTCGCCAATAATCACGCAAGTAGCTAGTCCCCGAAGACAACCACTACATGCGTGTGGCCCAAACATATGTATGGAGAGGTGTGTTTTTGAGTAACAATGGAACAACTTTGATGTGGCACCGTGATTTCGAACTAGAAATCCCCACACTGAGTGAGCGTTAGGTTCACGATGCATATGTATGTTACACCACACTTCAAGCCAACGACGGGGATTCATATATGCATGCATGCATGCATAGTATATGCGCCCAAACTTAATTAGGTCTGAATCTCTCCATGACCTATACTACGATAACACGAACCAAATGAAGAATCCACCATGGTAACCTATCATGTTGTTGGTCAAGGTGATCATGGATGTCAACGCGGGCCCACGAATATATAGGCTTGTCGCCGATAACCACGCGAGGGAGTGTATTGTTTGAAGGCAACCACTACATGCATATGTATGGAGGTGATGCGTGCATGCATGTTTGAATACACAACATTGATCTGGCGCGTGTGTCAAAAATCGTACACTAGCTCCCCACACAGAGCGAGATCGGTACATGATGGTGTCGTTGTACTAGCCACTTCGACTCGATGGGAGGGATTCATGAGTACACATGAATGTGTGTGTGCTTAAAGTGTATCATGCATGTCATCCCAGAGCAAAAATAATAATACCCTCCTAAGTCAAATTAACCTCTCATGTTGTCAGGAAAAAAGAAGTGATGGACCAAGCGAGCCCACAAATGGAAAGCATCGATATCGCTGATAACCGCTTAAGTGGGTGTGAGAGGACAACCACCACCGCTTTGCATGTGGACCAAACATATATATGTTGAATACCCAAAATGCACATCTTTGATGTGCCACATGCCTCAAAAACCGTAAACCATGCACCCACACAGAGCGAGGTTCATATCAAGCGTACTACATAGGATGGTCCCCTCCCCCCCCCTCTTCACTGCATACTATATGCTCCTGCCGTAATATATGTACAAACCAAAAGAATCCTCATCGATGGTGAAATTAATTATAACCTCTCCCGATGTAGGTCAAAGTGATGCATGCATGCATGCATCGACGATGGCCTCGTGGGCCCACAGATGGAAGCGTCACACGTGAGTGTCCTAGCTAGGATATATATGCATGTTGCCCAAAAAGGTGTTGTGTGATGTTTGAATAACCAATTTCACAATTTTGATGTGGCACGTGCCTCGGTAACCAAAAAGTACCGACACTGAGTGAGGTGTACTTGTTCATGGACGCATACGTATAGTATATATGCTAGTCCCCTCCCACCTTTTCGACGCGTACTATATACCCCCATAACACAAACAAAAAAGATTCTACCTTGCTGGTCAGATTAATCTCATTGCCGGTTGTTCGTCAAAGTGATGGACGACGACCTCGCGGGCCCATAGAAAGCGTCACACGCGAGTATCGAGTGTCATGTAGGACAACCATCGACTGCATGTGGCAAAACATTTATGTATGAAAGGGTTGTGTAATGTTTCAAATAATGATTTCACGACTCTGATGTGGCACCAGCCTGAATAACAAAACGGCCAACTCACACGGTGGCTCACAACTTGTAGTGTACTGCGAGCCACCCGCCACACCCTGATAATCCCCAAGTGCAGGGAATCGTCGTAGCAATTCCCAAAGGTGGAAGTGATAAGTATGGAGTGTCGAACACACAAGGAGCTAAAATTAAGATCAATATTCTCTCAAGTCCTATCTGCCACTGATACAACTCTACGTACACCGAACGTTTGCTTCCAACTAGAAACGAGAAATAAAACTACGTTGTGGGTATGAAGAGGATAACTTTGCATGGTATCGGAGAGCTAAAATATGAAAGTAGGAGATGTTATCATAAATTTAGAATATATTACTAAATATTATAAATAGTGAGTGTGGAATAATGATGGGTCGGTGTGCGGAATTGTCCTAGGAAATTGTAAACAAGACCGGTAGTCGTCATTGCAATTTCATATGAGGGAGAGACATAAGCTAACATAATTTATCTTCTTGGATCATATGCACTTATGATTGGAACTCTAGCAAGCATCCGCAACTACTAAAGATCATTAAGGTAAAACCCAACCATAGCATTAAAGCATCAAGTCCCCTTTATCCCATATGGAACAACCCCCTTACTCGGGTTTATGCTTCTGTCACTCAAGCAACCCACTATAAGCGAATCATGAACGTATTGCAACACCCTATAGAGGGAATCACTCACACTTGCGCGACACGGAAGGCACAATAGGACATCACCAAAATAAAACATACAACTCGTACCAACCTAGATCATCAATCAACCCAAAGACAAAGGATATCTACTCAAAACATCATAGGATGGCAACACATCATTGGATCATAATATGTGGCATAAAGCACCATGTTCAAGTAGGGATTACAGTGGGGTGCGGGAGAGTGGATCGCGTAAAAGAGATGAGGATGGTGATGATGATGGTGATGTTGATGAAGACGATCACCGCGGCGATGATTCCCCTCCCGATGGTACTCCGGCACCACCGAGAGAGAGGAGGAGAGGTTCTCCCACTTGTGCTTCCTCCTCCATGGCCTCCCCCTGGATGGAGGGAGGTTCCCCCTCTGGTCGTTGGCCTTCATGGTGATGATGGCCCCTCCGGGATCCTCCTCCATGCCCTCCGGTGATGATGGCCCCCTCCGGCAGGGTGCCAGAGAGGGCCTAGGTTGATTTCTTGTGGCTACAGAAGCTTGCGGCGGTGGAACTTCCGATCTAGGTTATTTTCTGGGGGTTTCTGTATTTATAGGAATTTTTTACGTCGGTTTCACGTCAGGGGGGTCTCCGAGTCGTCCACGAGATAGGGGCCCACGCCCAAGGGGTGGGGCGCGCCCCCCACTCCCGTGGACGGCTCGGGACTCTTCTGGCCCAACTCTTTCACTCCGGGGGCTTCTTTTGGTCCATAAAAATCATCAAAAATTGGCACGTCAATTGGACTCAGTTTGGTATTCCTTTTCTACAATACTCAAAACAAGGGAAAACAGAAACTGGCACTGGGCTCTAGGTTAATAGGTTAGTCCCAAAAATCATATAAAATACCATATAAATGCATATAAAACATCTAAGATGGATAATATAATAGCATGAATACTTCATAAATTATAGATACGTTGGAGACGTATCAGCATCCCCAAGCTTAATTCTTGCTCATCCTCGAGTAGGTAAATGATAAAAGAAATAATTTATGAAGGGTGAATGCTAGCAAGTGCATAAGTTTCATCAATGATAGTTCCAACCACTTTTCCTAGCATCATTATATATCATAACAGTAGGTCAACTCATGAAACTTCTCATGATCAAGTAACAAGCTATTCACATGTTAAAGTATAGATCATAAACTTTCTTGAAAACTAACAAACCATGCTCTTAGTCATCAAACAATTGCAATTCATCTTATTTTCGGGAAGGGTCTATGTAAGAGCTTTGATTCAGCAAACTCCACATACTCAACTATCATTTAATCTTTCACAATTGCTAACACTCATGTGATATTTATGGGTTCAAATTTTAATCGGACACAGAGAAAGATAGGGGCTTATAGTTTCGCCTCCCAACCTTTTACCTCAAGGGTAATGTCAACAATAATAATTTATGAGAACCTACATCCAGGTGGATATATATATCCGGATCGATCCAACACAAAGTGCTTGCCAAAGGAAAAGGTGTAAAAAGGAAAGGTGATGACCACCATGACTCTTGTATATGGGTAGAAGATAAAAGTAAAAGATACGCCCTTCGTAGAGGGAAGCAGAGGTTGTCATGCGCTTTTATGGTTGGATGCACAATATCTTAATGCAAAAGAACGTCACTTTATATTGCCACTTGTGATATGGACCTTTATTATGCAGTCTGTCGCTTTTATTTCTTCCACATCACAAGATCGTATAAAGCTTATTTTCTCCACATTAATAGATCATACATATTTGGAGAGAAATTTTTATTGCTTGCAACAATGACAACTTACTTGAAGGATCTTACTCAATCCATAGGTAGATATGGTGGACTCTCATGGCAAAACTGGGTTTAAGGATATTCGGAAGCACAAGTAGTATCTCTACTTGGTGCAAAGAATTTGGCTAGCATGAGGGGGAAAGACAAGCTCAACATGTTGGATGATCCAAGACAATATAACGTTTCGAATATAGGAAAACATAACCCATTAAGTTGTCTTCGTTGTCCAACATCAACTTTTTAGCATGTCATATTTTAATGAGTGCTCGCAATTACAAAAGATGTCCAAGATAGTATATTTATATTTGAAATATCTCTTCCTTCAATATTCTTTCATGAATTGTTCAAGTGACCAATCCTACGTTTGCTAACTTCCAATAAGTTTACTACCTATACTTATTATGTGTGAAGTCATTACTCCCCATGTTGTAAGCATATGAAATGTATATAAATTCAGATTTATGATATTCAATTCATTCAACCATTTACTCATAGGATATTTGTGAAGAATGTGAGTAAATGACAAACTACTCCAAAAAGATATAAGTGAAGAACACTGAGCAGTCAAATAATTAACTAGCCATGGGAGGATTCTTTTTCATTCAAGATTTCAGATTCAATGATTTTATTCAAACAGCAAGTAAAATTGAAAATACGCTCCAAGCAAGACACATATCATGTGACGAATAAAAATATAGCTCCGAGTAAGGTATACCGATAGTTTTGAAGATGAAAGAGGGGATGCCTTCCGGGGCATCCCCAAGCTTAGGCGCTTGAGTATTCCTTGAATATTACCTTCGGATTCCTTGGGCATCCCCAAGATTAGGGTATTTCCACTCCTTATTCTCCTCATATCGATATCTCACCCAAAGCTTGAAAACTTCAATAACACAAAACTTAACGGAACTTCGTAAGATAGGTTAGAATGATAAAGAGTAAACCATTCACTTTGGTACTATCAAAGACAAGGTTCATAATTGTTCTCACACAATGCCTACTGTGCCATATCATTTCTACAATATATATTGAGAAATATAAGCCATAGAAACTAGAAAACAAGCAAACTATGCAATGAAAATAGAATCTGACAGAAACAGAACAGTCTGTAATGATCTGAATACCAACCATACTTCTCCTACTCCAAAAATTATGAAATAAATTTGTGGACGTGAGGAATTTGTCTGTTAATCTTCTGAAAAAGAATCAACTCAATCGCACTCTTCTGTAAAAAAATGACAGCTAATCTTGTGAGCGCAAAGTTCCTGTTTTTTACAGCAAGATCACATTAACATTCACCCAAGTCTTCCCAAAGGTCTTACTTGGCACTTTATTGAAACAAAAGCTATAATACATGGTTAATACATTAGCTTAATCATGATAACACACAAAGACAGTAAGGGTAAATATTGGGTTGTCTCCCAACAAGCGCTTTTCTTTAATGCCTTTTAGCTAGGCATGATGATTTCAATGATGCTCACATAAAAGATAAGAATTGAAACATAAAGAGAGCATCATGAAGAATATGAATAGCACATTTAAACCTAACCCACTTCCTATGCCTAGGGATTTTGTGAGCACACAATTTATGGGAACAAGAATCAACTAGCATAGGAAGGCAAAACAAGTATAACTTCAAAACTTTAAGCACATAGAGAGGAAACTTGATATTATTGCAACTCCTACAAGCATGTATTCCTCCCTCATAATAATTTTCAGTAGCATCACGAATGAGTTAAACAATATAACCAGCACATAAAGCATTATGTTCATGATCTACAAGCATACAAATTTCACTAGTCTTCACATAAGCAAAATTCTTCTCATTCGAAATAGTGGAATCATTACTAACTAAAGTTGACACTCTTCCAGATCCACTTTAGATTATAATATTATTCATAATCCAAAAGATATAATTGAAGTTCATGGAGCATTCTACAATTAATATAGAAAAACCAATATCCAAGCTCAAAATATATAAGTGAAGCACACGAAGCATTCTATAAAACCATACTCAAAAGATTTAAGTGAAGCACAAAGAGCAATTCTATAAGATCATACTTAAAAGATATAAGTGAAGCACATGAAGCATTCTATAAATCAATGAAGGGATATCTCATACTAGCATGGTTCTTAAAGTAAAATCAAAAAACACAAAGGACACAAATCATGTGAACAAAACAAAAAACCGAGGTATACCGATAATTGTTGAAGAAGAAAGATGGGATGCCAACCAGGGCATCCCCAAGCTTGGATGCTTGAGTATCCTTAGAATATTTACTTGGGGTGCCTTGGGCATCCCCAAGCTTGAGCTATTGCCTCTCTTTATTCTTCTCACATCAGTAACTCCTCGCTCTTTGAACACTTCATCCACACAAAACTTTAACAAAAACTTTGTGAGATCCGTTAGTATAATAAAGCAAATCACTACCTTTAGGTACTGTTGAAAACTTATTCCAATTTCATATTAGAACTATGTCTACTGTATTCCAACTTCACCATGGTTCATACCCCCCGATACTACCCATAGATTCATCAAAATAAGCGAACAAGTCATAGAAAACAGAATCTGTCAAAAACAGGATAGTCTGTAGTAATCTGGAAGTTTAGTAGACTTCTTTAACTCCAAAAAATTCTAAAAATATATGACAATTTAAAAATTTGTACATAAGTAATGTGAAAAAAGTTTCAGACCCATTTGATTTTCCAGTAAAAAATGTAAAATCACGCGCTACAGCCAAAGTTTCTGTTTTTGTACTGCAAAAGTAAACAAGCAATCTAATCATCCTAAAACCAAGGCTCGGCACATTATTTTTATAATACAATGGATATATACAAGGGGAAAATTATTTTCAGAGAATCTTCCATGAATTTTTTTACATTGTTTCCATGAGCATGAACGCAAGTGTTCAAGGTCGACCCTCTCTTCTCCAATGCATAACCTTCCAATCACTTCTCTTATTGAAAAACTTTTTAGGTATGAGAGACTAGTAATTTTTTTTGTATTTTCATTCTTTATTTTTTTATGTTTCACCCACAACTAAACAGAAACAAAAAAGGAAAAACAAAATCTACTTAGTGCAGAAAGCAAACAAGCACACATGAGAATATCAACCCCACGCTATTGCTCCCCGGCAACGGCGCCAGAAAAGAGCTTGATAATCCCCAGGTGCAGGGAATCATCGTAGCAATTCCCAAAGGTGGAAGTGATAAGTATGGAGTGTTGAACCCACAAGGAGCTAAAATTAATATCAATATTCTCTCAAGTCCTATCTGCCACTGATACGACTCTACGTACACCGAACGTTTGCTTCCAACTAGAAACGAGAAATAAAACTACGTTGTGGGTATGAAGAGGATAACTTTGCATGGTATCGGAGAGCTAAAACATGAAAGTAGGTGATGTTATCATAAAGTTAGAATATATTACTAAATATTATAAATAGCGAGTGTGGAATAATGATGGGTCAGTGTGCGGAATTGTCCTAGGCAATTGTTAACAGGACGGATAGTCGTCATTGCAATTTCATATGAGGGAGAGGCATAAGCTAACATAATTTATCTTCTTGGATCATATGCACTTATGATTGGAACTCTAGCAAGCATCCGCAACTACTAAAGATCATTAAGGTAAAACCCAACCATAGCACTAAAGCATCAAGTCCCCTTTATCCCATACGCAACAACCCCCTTACTCGGGTTTATGCTTCTGTCACTCAAGCAACCCACTATAAGCGAATCACGAACGTATTGCAACACCCTATAGCGGGAATCCCTCACACTTGCGCGACACGGAGGGCACAATAGGACAGCACAAAAATAAAACATACAACTCGTACCAATCTAGATCATCAATCAACCCAAAGACAAAGGATATCTACTCAAAACATCATAGGATGGCAACACATCATTGGATCATAATATGTGGCATAAAGCACCATGTTCAAGTAGGGATTACAGCGGGGTGCGGAAGATTGCACCGCGTAAAAGAGATGAGGATGGTGATGATGATGGTGATGTTGATGAAGACGATCACCACGGCGATGATTCCCCTCCCGATGGCACTCCGGCGCCACCGAGAGAGAGGAGGAGAGGTTCTCCCCCTTGTGCTTCCTCCTCCATGGCCTTACCCCTGGATGGAGGGAGGTTCCCCCTCTGGTCCTTGGCCTTCATGGTGATGATGGCCCCTCCGGGATCCTCCTCCATGCCCTCAGGTGATGATGGCCCCCTCCGGCAGGGTGCCAGATAGGGCCTAGATTGATTTCTTGTGGCTACAGAGGCTTGCGGCGGCGGAACTTCCGATCTGGGTTATTTTCTGGGGGTTTCTGTATTTATAGGAGTTTTTGACATCGGTTTCACGTCAGGGGGGTCTCCGAGTCATCCACGAGATAGGGGCCCAGGCCCAGGAGGATGGGGCGCGCCCCCACCCTCGTGGTCGGCTCAGGACTCTTCTGGCCCAACTCTTTCACTCCGGGGGCTTCTTTTGGTCCATAAAAAAATCATCAAAAATTGACACATCAATTGGACTCCGTTTGGTATTCCTTTTTTGCAATACTCAAAAACAAGGGAAAAACAGAAACTGGCACTGGGCTCTAGGTTAATAGGTTAGTCCCAAAAATCATATAAAATAGCATGTAAATGCATATAAAACATCTAATATGGATAATATAATAGCATGAATACTTCATAAATTATAGATATGTTGGAGACGTATCAGCATCCCCAAGCTTAATTCCTGCTCGTCCTCGAGTAGGTAAATGATAAAAGAAATCATTTATGAAGTGTGAATGCTAGAAAGTGCATAAGTTTCATCAATGATAGTTCCAACCACTTATCCTAGCATCATTATATATCATAACAGTAGCTCAACTCATGAAACTTCTCATGATCAAGTAACAAGCTATTCACATGTTAAAGTATAGATCATAAACTTTCTTGAAAACTAACAAACCGTGCTCTTAGTCATCAAACAATTGCAATTCATCTTATTTTCAGGAAGGGTCTATGTAAGAGCTTTGATTCAGCAAACTCCACATACTCAACTATCATTTAATCTTTCACAATTGCTACCACTCATGTGATATTTATGGGTTCAAAGTTTTAGGGACATCTAAGATGGATAATATAATAGCATGAATATTTCATAAATTATAGATACGTTGGAGACATATCACCCCTAGACGCACACACCCACACACACACCGCGAATCCACCGCAACTATGATGCATGTTAACATAATTATCCCGCAGTGAACATACATGTTACCAAAGGAGGGACGTTTTAATTTCAAAAAAATCACAGAGATCATTAAGACGTTTTAGTACATTGATTGATTTTCTATGGGTATAATGTGCAAAAACCTAATTTGAGCTACATGCACACATGACAGTGCACCTAAATGAATTGCAAAAACACATGTGTCTCACTGGGTGCATGTTTACTCCCCGTGAAACAAATTTCAAACATTGAGAATCTTGATTTTTAAATTCTAGTACATCCAAAACTTATTTGAAGTTCATGAAACTTATCATGTTGTCATATGGACACCAATACAAAGTGGCATTGTACTTTTTTTGTCAAATTTGAGACCAACTTTGATGTAATCTTTAGCTAATTATAGACGGGAGATTATTAATAATTAGGAACCAATATCCCAAACGGATTATTTATTCGAACCGTGAGCGTTAGACCAATAATGGATACGTGCCATGCTTCGGTTAAGCAATAAAGCAGCAGCATTAATCATCCAAATAGAAAAACAATATATGTGCCGCCGCGTGACCCGAGTGGCATGCGAGCAGATGTGAGTTGACGGGACGCATGCGAGCAGTCTGTCGCGTAGGTAGACGGGGAGGCGTGCGTGCAGGTGTGTGAACTGACGGAGGCGTGCTCGCTGCGCAGTGTCATCGGGAGGCGTGCAAGTAGCTGTGTGAAACTTTGGTAGGCATGCCAGCAGTCCGGTGTGCAGGCTCACCGGGAGGCGAGCCATCAGTTTGACCGCCGCCCGCCTCTCTCCCAAAACTCCCACTACTCCATATTAATGGTGCACCCGAGCGGCCGCACCTCCCATCCTTGCTACGCACACACAATCCTCTCTCTCCGCTTGCATCCTCGACGCCGCTCTCAGTCCTCAAAGCCCTCAGTGTATGAGGATGCCGCCGAAGCGCCCCATCGGAGGGAGTGGCGACGCCGGGGCTGCTAAAGCACTGGAGCACAGTGTGGAGATGGAGACAGAGGTTGCCATCACCGCCGGCGAGTTATCGCTACACACTGACGTCGTCGACGACGTCGAGCTTCCACAGCCAGAGGCGGAGTTCCACACTGACTTCGATGACCACTCCGGCGACGACTCCGACAACCACTCTGGCGACGACGACGGACAACTGGTTAGTCATCTATACCCATTTATGTGTCAAATATATCATAGGGTTTCTCTGGTTACTCCTTCCTCCCCCTTTTTGGAATAGAAATCTTGTGGTTATGTTCTCCCAGTCCATGAAATCTGAGTAAGTTTCATTAGATCCGTGTAGTGTATTGATTGTTTGAATGGTACAGGTGATAAGTGATTAGTTGTTTCATCTGTGCAAATGATTTCTGCTAGTAATCCGACTAGGGTTAGTGTTCGTGCTAATAATTCCTAGCCAGGACTTGACAATAGATTTTGAATGACCTACCTATGTTTGTGCCATTATTTTCTTCAAGATTGGTCTGTACATAGACGGCTGTGCTTAAAAATCGAACCATGATCTCTGGATATGTATAAATAAATAGACATAAATTCCTAATCCTACTTCACGTCATGTAATTAGTGATTTGATGTCAATTTTTTTACTATTTGTATAGGTGATGTCTGATGATGTGAACAGCGAGGATGAAGATGCCCAGAGGAGATACAAGAGGCGAATCCTGAGGGAGCTTTATGCGGGAACACATAACAGGCGTATTAGCACCTGGAATGACAGCTATGGATTCCCATTTTGCAACCACAAGATTCATGACGCGTATCTATGTGTTATGGCGCATGCAAGAGGACGGACCATTGGCTCCTTCAAGTAGAAGTATTCTCGCAGGGTGGCGCACGGCGCGTATGCCGAGTACCTGGAGAAGCTTCAGGATTGTGCTGGTCGCATGTGAGATGAGATGTGGGATGGATCGAACAATGTATGCTTGAGTATGCTTAATGACGGTTGAACTATGTACTTATGGTTGAACTAAGCTCATGTACGTGCATGCTTATTATCTATGTCAGAGTATGTTAAATATTTCGCCAAATTTTGGTAAAAATTATAGCGGGGGGCCAATAAATCAGGACAGAGGTAGTACGTCAATCACACACGGTTCCCAAAATTGAAACTGTGTGCAATGACTTTCATTTTTCCTGCTACGTCAATCACACATGGTTCGCTCTAGCAAACTGGCGGCCCCAAAAAATTTTGTGGGACAAAAAACCCTCACCACCCAATTCAAAAAATAAAAAAGAAAACCCTCACCATCCCCACGTCACAAAAACCCTCACCCCGCCCGCCACCCCCTCGGCCCCTCCGGTACGTTCCCCATTCACACCTGCACAAGCTCCTCCGCGTCTATGCCATGGCACCGCCTATCGCCGTGGTAAACACTCAGCTTGACGCCTGCCGCCGCTGCCAGGCTGCTGGCAAAGCCCACCGTATTTCACCACTTCCGCTTGCCGCCGCCTATCGCCATCGACTTTCTCGACGTTGCTCGCGGTCGACCCAGCTCCGCTCGGTTGGGGAATCTGACATACTGAGGGTTCTTTCTCATGGACGACAATGTAACTAATGTAACAAGATATTATCTCATCTCTTATCCCAGTTCATCTGCCTCCTTTAATCACCCAGCGGAAATCGCCATGAATTCATTTTTATTCGAGCTGATTTGAGGGGTTTCTTTCATTCATAGAATGTACAGTGCGCCGACCCTTCAGGACTTGGCGACCGCCGCCAGAGATTCCATCTCATCGTACCAGATAACTTGAGGACGCATGCGGTATGTTCAATCTCACCCTAAATCAGTTGGCATGGCCTACTTTCCTGAACATATTCTAAATATTGCTACATTTGGATAAAAGGTGCCACATGCACCATATACGTCAAAGGGGATTTTCCCCCTCTTCTTTCTATATTAGGCAAATTAATGATGTATTGTTCTTTCGATTACTCTCATATTTCCATGACATCATGTTTACCCTATCTGTTTAATTATAGACTTTTGTCCTTCGATTTCAACTGCTGTACAGTTTTTTCAATTTGGGCCCATATTTGCATGTTATCATATTTTCTTTAACAATCCTACCATTTTCTGTAGGACATCCGTCGCTATGCAACAGATTATGTAGTGCACAATTTTTCCCTTTACATACATTAAGGCTCCACGAATGTCTACTGCACACAAATCATGGATTTACAATCATTGCTACTGTAAGACTTGATGAACGTGGTGACTCCTATTTTGGCACTGGCTTTTGGAATGAAATTGCAAAGTTTTATGTATTGAAAGCTGGCACTAAAATTGCACTGCACATAGAAGGGCCTGGTCATGAGATATATGCTAACTTCCCTGAAAAAATCATCCGTCCAAACTTTGTTCAAAGTAAGTTTTCTTTTCAACTATCTATATATGTTGACTTACCCAGCAATGTCAAATGAAATGTGTAGTATTTAAGCAACCAATTGTTATTCCCTTTTCTTACTATATCCCTACCTAATAACTTCTAGTTACCAATACACTTTTCTATTGCCCTGTTTTAACTAAATATTCCCTGTACTCCCATTTCTATCAGAAAGCGCCGCTGACAAGGAGACTCCGGAGATGGAGAATGGGGCTGCCAACAAATGGAGGCGGGGCGAGCTAGAACTGCAAGCGACTCCAGCAGGCCTAGACTTAATCAGCAGCCTCCCTGATGATATGTTGAGAGTCATCATCTCCCTCCTCCCAGTCAGATATGGGGCGCGGACAACCCTCCTTTCCCGGTGGTGGCGCCCCCTATGGAACTCCAGCCCTCTTGACCTCATCGACACCCATGAGTTCTGCCATGGCTATATCAAAAGCTTGGATGCGTTCTCCAAGATCCTTGGCCCAACCAAAGGCCTTACAATGGGCAAGTTCCGTTCCAACGGCAAGGACCAAGCCAAGCTTGACGACTGGTTCCGATCCCCCACCCTATATCAGCTCGAGGATCTCACTTTTGATGATGGGCATATGCGGTCGCTGCCAACGTCCGCACTCCGCCTCGCGCCCACGCTGCGCGTCGCCAAGTTCAGGAAGTGCCATTTCCCGCCCCTTAATGACGCGCCCGCTCTTACTCTACCACGACGAAAGCACCTCGATCTCATCACCGTCTTCCTCTCAAAGGGTGACATGGAGCGCCTGCTCCGTGGCTGTACTGCACTCGAGTACCTTCGTCTTTAGGCGATCAATGGGTTGAGTACCTTCCACATCACCTCCATGACTCTCCGGACTATTTATGTGTGTTACTGGTGCGACAGGAACATCACAAAAGGTGGACCACGGTATGGTCATCCAGGACACACCTGCACTTGAGAGATTACTTGTAGTTGATCAAGAAGGTCCAACAAGAATCAATGTCATTTCTGCGCCAAAATTGATAGTGGTGGGCTACTCGTGTGACAAATACTCCGAACTTGTTATTTGATCCACACCCGTTCAGGTACAACAGCCGCCTTCTACCTCTCCTTCTACAAATTAACATTATTTCTAATTTTTAAGATGTTTGTTCGTCTGTCATCCAGAAAATGATTGCGGCAAGCTTGACCCCGAAACTGCGCATGGTGAAGGTCTTGGCACTAGAATCTATCGGGCCCGACCTGAAGCAAGTTGTCAGTTTCCTGAGATGCTTTTCGTGCCTGGAGAAGCTATATATCGAGGTGATGTTCCTTTCCTGTTAAATGTTAACCATAAGGGAGTTCAATTTGTGACACCTTTTTCCAAGTTTACAATGACAATGTTCTACAATTTCTGAAGGTTCTTTTGGAGGATTTCAATACATACATGCCCCCCCCCATATTGGTTGCTTGATCCATATGGTTACACCCAATAAGAATTTCTCCTTTGGATTCATCTGTACTAGTTTTCTTAGGGAACTTTTCATCCACTCCAACCTCTTGTGAAGAAGGCTACATTTTTCTAGAATGTAATCAAATGCCCATGTTAATCATGTCAGATCGAAGATGGCATGTTAGTGCATTTTACAAATCCTACAAACCAAATAGCTAGGCCTGTAGTAATGTTCAAAACTGCATGTAGGCACTAACACATTTCCTTCTTTTGCAGATAAGATTAGGCCCAGTGGTGGATAATGTGATACAATATAACAATCACGTCGAATGTCTAGATCTGCATCTCTCAGAAATTACTTTGAACTCCTACCGAGGGACCTTACTGGAGATTATATTCGCCAGGTTCTTTGTTCTCAGAGCAAGGGTGCTGAAGGAAATGAGGTTTGCCCTACATTTATTTCGTAAAAATGAATGGTCTGCCGATCAGTGCCGGCGCTTGCGGCAGAATGGACTAGGCTCCGAAAATGCTGAATTTCATTTTGGAACTTCAGATGACAGAGTAATCGGAAGTCATTGGGTCAACCCCATACATGACTTCTCAGTGGCTAACCCCTTTGCAAAAATTGTGAGGTTTCGAAGCCAGACTTAGAAGCGGTGATATTAATTTGAACCTCTCTGATATCCATGTTCAGCGCATCAGCACGAGCGTTTGAAGCTGATGAGCTGAACTTCATTTCTAATATCAGTTTGAACCTTGTAATCTTCAAATTTGAGCCATATAACTCTGGAATTTGAACCTTGTAACATTTCGAGCTTTTGTGGAACAATCGTTGAAATGGCATCGTATCAGACTCGTATATTGCTAGCACTATTTTGCCCTTAATATGCAATGGTCTTAGATTTTATTAACCATTCTCGAATCAGTTTACGTTGTCAATCTCACAGCACATGATCTATATAGCTAACTCGACTGCGATCTTCGACAATATTACACAGAGTTGGTTTCTTCCACCGTGTGCACTGTAGAGCGCAGAATTAATTATCGCACTCGAGTGTCCATTATCACCCTTCTATGTAACTTTGACCTCATCACTCAAGGGTAAAATTATGACCGAAGTCATTCCACACACTTTGTTTTTACAAAGCTTTTTGCCAATAAACGCCCACGATTTGTCACTCTTTTAGCCGACACGTGGCCAAACTAGCCGGGCGGGAAGCTTGCGCGGTAAACAACACGGTAGCGCGGGAACAGGCTCTTCGAGCCCACGCCTGGGGTGCGGTGTTGTCAAGCGTGACTGGATTCTGGAATCCTCCGCTATGAACATTGTGACAAGACGTGACGATTACAGGCCGGTCGGCCCCCATTTATTACAGTGGCCATTTAACCTACCCTTGTGTCTCTTCAACCTTTCGATCGTGCCCCATCATTGCAAGAAGCACACCCACCATGAGAAATTCTTAGAGGGTATCCTGTGCGGCTCCGATGGCGCTCCGAGTGGCTGCCCATGATGAGCAGCAGTTCACCATGCGTGTCATGGTGGACACCCACAGAAGGTTCATGGACCTCTCGGTGGTGTACACCACCGACCCGGTGTGGGCGGAGCACTCCATCCACATCATGGAGTTGTTGCTTGCTAAGGAGAAGTACAAGGTGGTCGGGTTCGACCTCGAGTACACCCGCGCTTGTGCCGGGTCTCGTCCCAAGGTTGTCGTCGCCCAAATGTGCGTGCACCACCACGTCCTTGTCTACCACTACTGCCTGGCCACAAGGCCTTGCGAGCGTTTCGCTAGGTTTGTCAACAGCCCCCACTACATGTTCGCTACAGTGGACATCACCAGCGATGTAAAGGCGCTCGAGAATTCGGGCATTGCCTGTCAGAATCTTGTCGACACCTAGGGCCAATACAAGATCAGGGCAGCAAGGAGCATGAGAAGGACTCACTGGTTCACCTCGCCGAGGCCATCATCGACCCCTACTATAGAGACATGAAGGATTCGTGCAACAAGGACAATCGTGCCTGGCACTCGGCCTGGATGGAGAAACTTGACAAAGCTCACGTCGTGTACGCGGCCAAGGAGGCGTACACGAGCTACGACATGTACATGCGGATCGTTGATATGAGGAAGTCCCTCCTCCCCAAAACAGACAGGGATCTAGCCGGAAGCAGAGCAATGGCAAGCGTCGTCGCAACAATAAGTAGATGATTAGATCCTCGTTTTTCCTACTTTAGTATGCATTTAATTGCTTTTTTTGGTGTGTGGAAATGTTATGTGTGTAGTCACTTGTGTAACTGTATGCTTAATTTGGTTATGCAATGTTATCTTTTTAAGTATATATGTTGATGCTGTAGACAGAGCGTAGATGTTGTGCGGACAAAGAAAATCACATCGCACACGGACTAAACAATGGAACCCGTCGGTGATGTTTTCATCAATAACTCACAATTGTATACCAGCAATCGTTTGCTCACAACACACACGGCTTGTTAGCAGTAATCATCTGTGTTGTTATCCGTCTTCGCACGCGTCTCTGATTACAGACCTGTTTGCTTCGTATCACACACATCTTGTTCATTTGAACCATTTCTGTTCTCATGTCTCAACACAAATAGTTTATCCGAGTGAACCGCATGCCGTATATCGCACACACCTTTGATCTGGCTGGCCATTTCTTTCGTATTGCCTAATCACAAATAGTTCATCCCAATGAACCGTATGATGTGTATCGCACACGCCTTCATCTGGCTGCTCGTTTCTTTTGTTCCTCCTAGTCGCAAACAGTTCATTGAACTGAACCGTATTTCCTTCATCACACACGCAAATAAAACCTGAACCGTGTTTGATGCATCCGTCATCACAAACGTTTTATACATTTCTGACAGTTTTCATACAGCATCATTTGCGACTATTGCAACGCACACAGTTTCTCGAAGGGTCTCTGATCGTAGTGTCGTGTTAGCAGCATCCTATAGTAGTGACTAGTAACTACATGTTAATATCTAATCCATGTACATGATAAAAAAAATTGTAGTTGCTTTCGCGGGAGAGGCAGGGTCGATGCGCCACAGCACCGAGAAAGGGTGGCTGTGGAGAGGGGGCGAGCGGCACCCGATGGTCTTGTCTCTATGGACAAAATCGAGAGAGAAAGCTCCCAAACGGCTAAAAGCCTACCAAAAGAGGTTTTTATTTAACAACTCTACTCTCATCTTGTACGCGCAAAAATGAGTCGATCGAGGGGCTTCTTCTGAATCAACATGGAACCACCCGGTTCATCAGTTTTCCCAAAAACCGGCGGTTTGACCAGTTTTTTCCGGTTTGATTGCTCAAACGATTCATCGGGCTTAAAGAACCGCTGGGGTTGCATGTTCCGGTTTTTTTGTCTGACCGCTGGTCCGATGTTTCAAACTATGTTTGTACAACACCATCATGGAGCAAGGCGGCTTCAGTCCAGAGTCTCTGATGGCTGCTCTTAGCCACCTGCTGGATAACAGGTCGCATGGTGTTGGGTTCATTGTCATGGTAGACGTCCATACGGTGCTCTGGCTTCTGACGTGGTTGTGCAAGCACTATTACTATTGTTGTTTTTGGTGGTGGTGGTGGTGACCGCGTGCATGATGATCGACGGTGATGATGATGGTGATAGTGATATGCATTTTCTGGTAGCTAGGGCTTTAAAACTGTTGTTGACCTGTATATTTTGATGGGGTGGTATAACCCCTCACACTGATGGCAATCTTGCTGTGGCAGGATTACACCCTCTTTTTGAATGTGGTGGTAGGATGATACCATAGTAGCTAAGATGACTTTGCTCTGCCTTTATGATCATGAATGCCTAAGTTTCTTCTGTTCCATGTGTAGCATGTTTCTTTGCTTGCTGGTTGAATTGTTGCTCCTGTGCCATGCTCATTGTTGAGGAAATCGTTAATTGGTAGCTGCTCGGTTGGCTGGTGAGTAGGTGATTAATAGGCCAATCGGCAAGTTAATCGGCCACTTAATCAATTAATTGGCTAATTTATCTGTTTATTGTATACTTGGTGACCGTACCAGTAGGGATTAACCGAAAAGTTTATTGGTTAATTGGATAAATTCTTGAACAGGGTTCATGCTAGAAGAAGTGGTATGTGGTGTACAGAGGGAGTGTTCCAGGGGTTTATAGTTCATAGAAAGCATGCCAAGAACAAGTGACATGTTCTCCTATGAATGGTTTAAGAGTAGGCATCAGACAGAGGATGCCTACTAAGTTTGTGCTCAAGCAGATGAACAATGTTAAAGTTCGCAAGTCTCTTGACTAGTTTGGTTGTGTGGGATGAAAACTTCATCATCATCGTTCAGCTCATCGCGATTGCAGTGTTGTTTTTCTTGGTGTGATTGTTGTGTTCGTATGTAAGGATAGATGCATCTTAGGCTCATCACACATGGTACATGATAAGCAAACCTGATTGAAAGTGTGCAACCAAACATCAGACTATGCATTAGCATAGCCGTAAGCCGACAACCAAATACGGGGCTGAAATTGGTGCTATTATGCAGGCTACCAAACGAGGTGAACACCATAATTTTTAGCATGCACTGCTCAACCTATCTTGGCCTCTTAGGTGAGACACATATGCAAGGAGGCAAAAGCGATGCAGGCTATCAAACACGAGCACATCATTAGACAATATCTGCCATGCCAATCGTGTAGCTAACAAAATATGAGCCATCACTTAACGTGCAGAATTGCGTACGCTCTCTGCATGGGAGGAAAAAAACTGGCTCTGCTGCTTAAAATGGACATTGCAAAGGCCTTTGACTCCATCTCTTGGGAGTATCTACAAGAAATCTTGCAAGCCATGGGATTCCGTGCTTGTTGGCGGGGCTGGATCGCCACGTTGCTCTCGACCTCATCTTTTGCAATCCTGCTAAACGGCATTCTGTGCAGCAAAATTTAGCATGGCGGAGGGCTCAGGCAGGGCGACCCTCTGTCCTCCTTCCTCTTTATCTTAGCGATTGATCCTCTTCTAGGAGTGCCCTGTTTCTTTAAAAATTTGGCGTCGCACGGCTGACCAGCATGATTGCTTGCCACTGGATCCAGTGACTTGGTGACAATGCCGCACAATATGGGGGAGCAGATGGAGATGACTGTGACCAAGGCTTCGGCAGCGGATGGTCTGCTCGCCGGTTAGCATGATCATGGGAGCAATCAGACGAGACATGGACTCTTGGCGCCTCGCGGATGCTAAGTGACTATAGACACCACTAGGCAATCCAGGGTTATGCTAGGGGTTCTTTTTTTTTTTCGTGCTTCTGCACGACTTGGGTTGCTTCTTGAAATTTAGCAGTTTCAAGTCCTCAAGTTCTCTTGTACCCCCCATGATCGCTTGATCATGTTGATTTTTTTTTTTGAAACGGGTCATGTTAAAATTTTGGCGTCTTCTCCTTCTCAATATATTTGCAACCAGCTATCTTGGATCTTAAAAAAAAACTTTTTAGTTCAGGTAGAGGAAGACAAGCAATATATTTCAGCAGCCTCGTCTTAAGAGTGGAGCAGGTAAGGAGCTGGCCGGACGCAAATGTCCAGCAGGCAGATCACGGGATATAAAATCCCCTATAAAAATCGGACTGTACAAAAACAAGATAAAATTAGAGATCACGTGAGTGTGGTTTAGCAAGTCTGTGAGATAGGTTTCCCGTCTTAAAATAAAAAAAACTTGCGAGATAGGGAAAGAAAAGAAACGTGAGTACACACATCCATACGTCTATCACCAGTCCAGACGTCCAGTCATTCGTTATCACGCCAACACGCGTACAGCTACGAATCCAGATGAGCGGAGAAGGCAGCGCTACTAATCAAGATGACGATAAGCCGTTTATCTTAGCACCATCAGTTCATCGCGCGGGCCGTCCAATCAACGAAGCCGTTGGTCACAATGTACAATTCCGTTTCAATCAAGGAAACGCTATATAGCAAAATAGCGTTGGTCTTGAAATACGCTATTAGCAAGACTAAGTACATCAAATTTATTTTGCGAGACAATTTTCAGGACGCTATAGCATGATATTAGCAATATTATAGCGCGCTACTTTGTTCATTGGTTTTAATTAATATCTCAAATAAGTATAGCAACTCCGTTTGTCCGAGCCAGAAACATGTGCCGTCCCTGTTGAGAATTTCCCGCGACGGCGACGGTTAGATCGAGGCGATCAACGACCCGGCCCGCCACAGGTTCCAACGCGCGGCGTCGCAGCCTCCAGGTCGCCGGGGTGCACGGCCGAGGAACCAGACGCAACCGGATCCACATAAAAGGAACCCGGCGAAAACTGGGGCTATACGGCCGCGCGCTGGCCGGAACCGAAGAAAGGATTAATGGGGACAAGAAAGCAACAGCACAAGCCCCGGCCCGTGTTCGTTCATGGAACGCAGGAGGCAGGCAGCCGTGAAAGATCACGCTCGTGCGCTCTTGATGCGTCAAGATGAGCGAATGGACGCCACAAAATATGGCGCAAAATTACACCGGTCGCCTTTTGGGGGTCACTAAAAAGTTTCAGCTGGAGAGGCTTCTAGGTTTCAGCAGTTGGCTGCGTGCTGCTTGCTAGCCCTCGTTTGTCCTGTCAGGCGCGAACGTGTTCAAGCGTTCCTCACATGTTTCCTAGTAGTAGATCGTAAAATCTGCCCGTTCTATTTGTTTGGGGTGGTTGTAGGAGTAACATGTAAGGGTATTTCTAACCGATTCCCTAAAAATAGTGGGTATCCAGTGGAGTAAACTCTTAATGGAGTATATTTACTTCACTAAATTTTGGTCAGATTTAACTTTTTTTTTCTCTAAAAGATGCTGAGTGTGCATATCATATATTGTAGAAGAAACGGGTGAAGAAACCCTCCACAAGATTTTACATATTAGTTACAAGGTTCGTGGACCTCCACTCCACATAGTGTCACTATAAGGGACTACTCACCGCCTACCCGCCTAGATATACTACCAAAAAAGGAGTCGAGATCACTCTTCAGGAGTCCTGCCGCCTTCCAGATCCGTCCTTCGCGCTCAATGTTCCGAAGCAGCAGTTGAAGTGACGGTGTTTCTCCATCAAAGACTATCTATCGTATTGCGGTGCTTCCACACTTCCCATAAAGCTAGCGTGGTGATGGTCTTTAAGTCTTTGGTTGAAATATGATTTGCCACGCGTGTGGAGCACCAGTGCACCAAGGTATCCTCCGTAGCCGGGGCATGCGACGTATCTCCCAGGGCATTCCAGATCCAAAGTCATATAGTTCGTGCAAAGACACAGGTGAGCAGGATGTGATTGATCGTCTCAGCAGCTGGTTGCAGAAGGGGCACGATGCTTGGTGAGATAGCCCTCGTCTCGCCAAACGGTCAGAGGTCTAACAGAGATTTCGTATGGCCAGCCAGGCAAAGAAGCGACACTGTAGGGGTGCCTTCTGTTTCCAAACAAACTCCGCATATGGTGCCACTTCTTGTCCCATGAACTTTGCCTCATCGGATGGAATATGCCCTATTGCTCTCGCAGGCCCAGCGTATGATGTTCTCCCTCTCAGCATGCAATTCCACCTGTGCCACACTTTCCCAAAGCCGCATGTATTCCTCTATCTTGTCGAGGCCAAGGTTGGGTCCAACTCAAGAAAATATGCCCTAGAGGCAATAATAAAGTTGTTATTTATATTTCCTTATATCATGATAAATATTAATTATTCATGCTAGAATTGTATTAACTGAAAACTTAGTACATGTGTGAATACATAGACAAACAAAGTATCCCTAGTATGCCTCTACTTGACTAGCTCGTTAATCAAAGATGGTTAAGTTTCCTGACCATACACATGTGTTGTCATTTGATGAACGAGATCACATCATTAGGGAATGATGTGATGGACAAGACCCATCTGTTAGCTCAGCATAATCATCATTTAGTTTATTGCTATTGCTTTCTTCATGACTTCTACATGTTCCTCTGACTATGAGATTATGCAACTCCCGAATACCGGAGGAACACCTTGTGTGCTATCGAACATCACAACATAACTGGGTGATTATAAAGATGCTCTACAGGTGTCCCCGATGGTGTTTGTTGAGTTGGTATAGATCGAGATTAGGATTTGTCATTCCGTGTATCGGAGAGGTATCTCTGGGCCCTCTCGGTAATGCACATCACTATGAGCCTTGCAAGCAATGTGACTAATAAGTTAGTTGCGGGATAATGCATTAAGGAACGAGTAAAGAGACTTGCCGGTAACGAGATTGAACTAGGTATGATGATACCGACGATTGAATCTCGGGCAAGTAACATACCGATGACAAAGGGAACAATGTATGTTGTTATGCGGTTTGACCGATAAAGATCTTCGTAGAATATGTGGGAGCCAATATGAGCATCCAGGTTCCGCTATTGGTTATTGACTGGAGAGGTGTCTCGGTCATGTCTACATAGTTCTCGAACCCGTAGGGTCCGCACGCTTAATGTTCGACGACGATTTTATATTGTATGAGTTATGTGATTTGATGAACGAATGTTGTTCGGAGTCCCGGACGAGATCACAGACATGACGAGGAGTCTCAAAATGGTCGAGAGGTAAAGATTCATATATATGACGGTAGTATTTGGACACCGTAAGTGTTTCGGGGTACCGAGTACATATCAGGTCGCCGGAAAGGGGTTCCGGGCACCCCCAGCCAAGATATGGGCCTTATTGGGCCTAGGGTGGGACAGACCAGCCCCTAGTGAGTTGGTGCGTCCCATACATGGCCGAATAGGGGGGATAAAGGAAAGGGAGAGGAGAGAAAGGAAGGGGCAATTCGGCCTCCCCTTTCCTTCTCTCCCCCCCCCCCCCTCCTTTTTTTGAAAGCTCGGGACAGTGAGGGCAGCCCCCCACTGACTTTATATTACTTCAACCAACACAACTTACAACTTACATCCCCTCTGGGGTTACATGATGGTGGAGATTTCCACCAGAGGGGGGAGTGTGTGTAGAGGACAGAAAGGAGAAAAGAAAAACTTTTAAGTCAATACGACCCAAGAAGTGATGAGTACTTGGGCATGAATTTGGAAACCTCCTATTTACCAATAGAAGTATTGGCCTACTTCTACACCCGATATATCGTATAACCCCTTGAGTGTTTTAATGGAACAAGGTATAATATTCATATTGTCCTCTGATAAAAATTGAACTTCAAAAAAGGAATTCTTTTGATTCAACCATCTCTTTCTCAACTCAGCAACTTGAAGTATTAATCTTATATTTAGGATACCAAGAAAGCACATCAGATCATAATATATATCAATATTCCCCTTCTTTTCTCTATGCAAAAAAAATTCTATGCAAAAAAAAGATATAGTAAAGTAAGTGATTCCATAAATTTACGCAGTTGCCCAAGAATTCACTATATATTCTTAATCAACGATTTCTTATATAGAGAGAACGGCCCTCAAAATTTCTTAAGAATCAATCGAATTGAAGTCATAGTGTCATCGTTGGCTGGAATCGATATATTCGCAAGATCCGGGTCACAATTTGTATCGACTAAAGAAATAGTAGGAATCCCCAAAATGGCACATTCCTGAAGAGCTATATACTCTTTTTGCTGATCAAGGACGACCGCAATGTCTGGCAATCTCGTCATATATTTGATCCCGCCGAGATACCTTTGCAAAGTAGATAATTTTCTCTTCAAGATTGCCACATCTCTTTTTGGGAGATGGTGGAATTTTCCCATTTTTTCTTCTGCTCTTAAGTCTCTAAATTGAGAAAGTCTAGTTTTCGTAATCGACCAATTCGTTAACATACCACTGAATCACTTTTCATTAACATAATGACAACGAGCCCTTATTGTAGCTGATGCTACTAAATCTGTTGCTCTTTTTTTGGTACCAACAATTAAGAAACTTTTTCCCTGACTTGCTGCATCAAAAACTAAATCACAAGCTTCTGATAAAAAAAACGAGCCGTTCTAGCAAGATTTATAATATGAGTACCTTTGTGCTTTGCCGAAATGTAAGGGGCCATTTTAGGATTCCATTTCTTAATACCATGACCAAAATGAACTCCTGCTTCTATCATCTCTTTCAAATTAATGTTCCAATATCTTCTTGCCATTTTTTCCACACTCCCATTTTTTAATCCTACCATTCCATTACGGAATTTAGTTCTTTTTAAAGATTAAGAAAGATCCGAAATAGCTTGAAATAAATAATAATTGTTCCGAGAGAACCTTGTACTAAGATAAGACTTGGCCATTGATACATGCTATAAACATAACCACCTTAATGAATTAACTGACTTGTTTTACTTATTAAAATAAAAATCTTAAAAATCTAAAATTTGACCTGTTAGTGTTCTAAGTTCAAAAGTCTAGTAAAGTAAAAAAATATTTTTTATGTATCCTTAAATGACATAGGGTTAAATGTTAAATGGGGGTTCTAATGTCTCATAAAAATTGTTTGTTACGTCAAAATCTGAAGAAACTAATTCTGTATGGAGAAACAAAAAATCTCTCATTTCCAACGCGAATAGATTTTTTATTTCGAAATAAAGGTTCTTGTCTTGTGGGGAACGATGCACAAATTTTTGGAATCCGTACCAACGGGTATAATCCCCCCCCCCCAGAACTACGTTTTCTTTCAAGCCTTTCAACCAATCAATGCGACCTCGTAGGGCAGCTTTTGCTAAAACTCGAGCAGTTTCTTGAAAACTTGCTTCAGATATGAAACTTTGGGTATTCAGGGAAGCCCTTGTTATTCCCAATAAGATTGCCTGATAATAGATCAATTCACCCAAAGCTCGTCCTGCTCGTTCCGCTCGCAATAGTCCGATTAATTCTCCAGGCGAAAAAACATTAGACATTCCATCTTCGGAAACCCGCACTTTTGAGGTTACTTGGCGTATAATAATCTCTATATGTCTATTATGGATCTGTACCCATTGGGATCGATAAACCTTTTGCATTTTATTAACCAAAGATATACGACTTTGGGCTATGGTTAGCTCAGCTCCAATCAAGAATCCCCAAGGGACCCCAAGAATTCTTGGTATACGCTCATTCCAATCCTCAATTCTCCTTTCGAGATTCGGGGATAATGAATCAATTGAACATGCTTCAAAGATTTGTTCCACTTTTGGAAGACCTTGCGTTATGTCACTAGATCTCGATTTTTCATATATAAACGTAACTAACCTATCTCCCTTGTAAAGGATTTCTCCATAATGACCATTAACAGTTGCTCCTGTAGTGGCCAAATAAGGTTTAGCTGCTCTTATAACAGAGGAATTCATATTTACAATGAAAATTTGACCGGATTTTTTATGTGCGATTTAAATAGACATACATTTTCACAAATAAATTGTCCAAGGTGAATTATTGCCAATGTCTCTTCCCAAGAATCATGATGGACAAAGTGACAATTCAAAAGGAATGGATCCAACATTATGTTACTATCGAAATTAGAAATCCTTTTATTTTCATCTATTAAAGAGTATTTAAGTTCTTCAAGTACTTAGAAGGTTTGTTTTAAATTGTCAACAAACAAATATTTTTTAACAGGATTTTATTATGCGTTAGTAAATAGTAAGATGAAGAAAAATGCGATATACTAGCTACAATAGCGCCTAAGGGCCCAAAAATTTCTCGAATATGAATTCTAGGATTCCATTCTTTTATCGCTTGGGATGTTTTGAATTCTTGAATAAACCAATTCGAGAACAGTTGGATGCCGACAAAATCATCAAAGAGTGGTATTCTTTATTTTTCCTCTATGTGTATTTTACATACCATAGTAATTTGCTATAGAGAATTTCTAATTATATTAAATCAAAAAAGATAATATAAGATATTATATTATTGCTAGAAAAAATTGTTATTTGATTTGATACATTGTGATCCTTAACGTTGATGAATTAAGAAAAACAGAAAGAGAGGGATTCGAACCCTCGGTAAACAAAAGTCTACATAGCATTTCCAATGCTACGCCTTGAACCGCTCGGTCATCTCTCCTACATAACATATTATGGAAAATAAACTGAGTGAATAGCAAGTTTTCTTATTACTGCAGTACAGGTACAACTGCAACCACTCGGGGGTTCCATAGTTCTATTGGAAAAATTCCTTTTGATCTAAGTGGAAGGATACAGGATTTTTTACTAGAAATTGTGCTCGCTATAAAATAAAAGTTTTAATTTGGGTTTTCCCGCAACTAAAGAAAAATAAAATGGAAGAATTCTTCTTATTGCATAATAAAATAAAGAAACCTTAGAATTCCGTTTGCATAAGATATGCTACACCATACTATCGAAATCAAAAATAGGGTATGAGACAACTAATAACTTTGAAAACATGAAATAGTTGATAAAATAAGTTGTTGTTTAGAAATAGGAAAGTGGAATGAAATCCAGTCTTAGTCAAATATTTCATATCTCTTCGTGTCCAAGCAGAAGGAAAAGGATACAATTTGAGCTGAGCGGAAAATCCATATCTCTCTTATCCATTTAAAGCATATGGATTTAGAGTAGAGCATATGGATCAATCTATTTATAATTATAAGAATCGAATGTGTTTGTTTTTATGTTATTTTGTGAAGGAATGAAAACAATTCTATATAGAATGGGTTGGGAATTATGCCTAGATCCCGTGTAAATGGAAATTTCATTGATAAGACCTCCTCAATTGTAGCCAATATTTTATAGAGAATAATTCCGACAACCTCAGGATAAAAAAAGGCATTTACTTATTATAGAGATGGTGCGATTTGACTCTTTTTTTGCTTTTTTAGCCCTACCTATACCTCGGTCTTATGAAAAAGAGAGGGGGTTGGCATAGAGAGAACCAAATTTGTAAAGCAAACAAACCCACGCTTCGGGAAGGTGAGGCGAACTAACAATTCCTTCCATCGTGTATCCTCGATTGATGCGGCCTCAGATACTTCAATTGTAGATTTGAGTATTGAGCGAAAGGTTACACCTATAGGATATGGTATGGCATGAATTACAGGCCAATCCTACTCTATTAGTATCCGTAGGCAGCATAGGGGAGAAAAGCACTACACCTAGAAATAGGAATCAACAAGAGAAAAACTTTGTTAGAAATTACCCCTTTCCTGATCTGTATCAGGGCTGAGAAGAATGGTTGGGATAACAAACAACCATCAGGTTTGTAGTTTGGATACCCTATAACCACCAAAGATCGTTGAAGTAGCTAATTCCTCTAAATAGGAGGTGTTGAGAACAAATAAATTATTGGAGCTATCGTTTTCCTCTAGCATTAATAGAATTAATTGGTGTTAAGAAAAACCTCTTGTGGGAAGGTTTGCTAGAGATTTCTCGGAAAAATACAAGCCCCTTTCGGTTCATAATGAGACGGGACTAATTCTATTTTGATTCTATAGATTATTCGCTTAGTACTATTATGTACAGAAGGGAGGAGCTGTATGAGATGAAAACCTCATGTACGGTTTTGGAACGGAGATTTTTTGAATAGAATGAACGACCGTAATGGATGTTGGCTCAATCCGAAGGAAATTATGCGGAAGCTTTGCAAAATTATTATGAAGCTACGCGACTAGAAATCGATCCCTATGATCGAAGTTATATACTCTATAACATAGGCCTTATACACACAAGCAATGGAGAGCATACAAAGGCTTTGGAATATTATTTCCGGGCACTAGAACGAAACCCCTTCTTACCGCAAGCTTTTAATAATATGGCTGTGATCTGTCATTACGTGCGACTATCTCCACTATAGAAAAAAAGAGGATCAAATTTTCTAGTAAATACTAGAAAAAAGGGCTTTCTACATAGGGATCGTAAAAACAACGATTTTTCCCTATCAGCTGTAGGAAGGAGGGACACTTCATGAGAATCAAAAAACGAAGAAAGTATGGCCTATACTACTACTCTATGGATAAAGTTTCTCAAATTGATAGAGAAAGCACCGTAAAGATCAATTAGTGAGCGACTGGGTCGATACAACTAAAAAAACTACTTACTTATCCCATGATCTGGGGCAAAATTTTGAAATCCGCTTATGTAATAGAGCCGATCCACTGAGGGATTAAGCAGCGGTGTAGTATCAGATCCCAAAGATAGTAAGTTCTTTTTTCTTTCTTATGGAAAAAAGTCTTTTTCAAGGATTCTATAGAGATTTCATATATGAAACCGGGATAGTTACCTTTCAGAAAATTTGAACGAAGGATCTATATCTATCTATGCTTCATTCTTCTGAAGGTGGGAAAAAAGATCAAACTGATTATTGATAAAAATTAGGGTTTGAAACTTAGGTAATTAATTCTTCTGCTTAACCCAAGAACAAATTGGATCGATTTTTGATAAATTGAATTCAGTTAAGATAGGGGAAATTCAGATAGCAATTTCTGAGCCGTATGAGGTAGGAAACTCTCAAGTACGGTTCTAAGGGAAGGAACTTCCTATTCCGACCGAGGAGAACAGGCCATTCTACAGGGTGATTCGGAAATTGCGGAAGCTTGGTTTGATCAAGCTGCTGAATATTGGAAACAAGATATAGTGCTTACTCCAGGAAATTATATTGAAGCACAGAACTGGTTGAAGATTACGAAGCACTTTGAATTTGAATAAGACAATGCTCCTTCTTTTTCATAAAATGGGTGGTTTGGTTGTTGATCCATTAATCAAATAAATTAGGTCGTAAGATCGAATCAAGAATTTCATTATATCCATTTCTTATACCTTCTATTTTATATGATATTTCATAAGAATAAACCATAGGGATAGGGTCTAGAATAGAAGTAATAAAGTGAATAAACAGAGGGGGCAATCTAAATATTGCTAATATATTAGGACCATCTTATTAATAATTCTAATGAGTTATCTTGGAATTTAGAATCAAATAAAAAAACCCTATATTATGCTCAAGGAAAGTAGATATAGATAGGAGCTTATGCCCTCAAAAAAATACACTAGTTTCTTAAATTAAAAATAAAAAAGATTTTTTTTCTTACGTCGAGAAATATTTGTTTTTCAAGATAAACAATGTCCGTTAGGCACCTAATCTTTATGTCATAATAGACCCGAACACTTGCCTCGGATTGACTTCAATATATAATTGCTCCAGTGAATAACTAAAAAAATAGAAGGATGGTAGATAGTAAAGAAAAGAACTAATCGCAATATCTATCTTTCAAAATCTATCTTTCAAAATCTATCTTTCAAAATATATATCTTTCAAAGATTCACTAAAAAGACAGTTGGTGGGTCTCTTTGTATGTCTTGTCCGGAAAGAGGACTTAATGATTATTCGTTCGCCGGAACCAGAAGTAGAAATTGTTGTGGATAGGGATCCTGTAAAAACATCTTTTGAGGAATGGGCCAGACCCGGCCATTTCTCAAGAACACTAGCTAAGGGCCCTAATACTACCACTTGGATCTGGAACCTACATGTTGATGCTCACGATTTCGATAGTCATACTGGTGATTTGGAGGAGATTTCTCGAAAAGTCTTTAGTGCTCATTTCGGGCAACTTTCCATTATCTTTCTTTGGTTGAGTGGCATGTACTTTCTTGGCGCCTGTTTTTCCAATTATGAAGCATGGCTAAGTGATCCTACTCACATTGGACCCAGTGCTCAGGTAGTTTGGCCTATAGTAGGGCAAGAAATATTGAATGGTGATGTAGGCAAGGGTTTCCGAGGAATCCAAACAACCCCCGGGAAGAGATCCAAGAAACAATTTTTTTGACATGAGGAACTACTCACCATGAATCCACTAATTGATGCTGCTTCTGTTATTATTGCTGGATTGGCCGTAGGGCTTCCTTCTATTGGACCTGGAGTTGGTCAAGGTACTACTGTAGGACAAGCTGTAGAAGGTATTGCGAGACAGCGAGAAGCAGAAGGTAAAATACGAGGTACTTTATTGCTTAGTCTAGCTTTTATGGAAGCTTTAACAATTTATGGACTAGCTGTGGCACTAGCACTTTTATTTGCGAACCCTTTTGTTTAATCTTAAAAAAAACTTTCGATTTTGATTAGATACTTTTTTCTTTTTTTAGTAAACTGTTATTTGCTTTCGCAATTCCAATTATATCAATACTTTGTTTAATTTACTCCTATTTATTACTCCTGGAATTATCTATTTATCGGGATAGATAATACCCCATTCTAGGAAGGGCTGAGTTGAGTATTATTAATTTAGAAGATATGCTCACCTTCTTATTTACCGTCCTTAGTTTAGGAAAGTGGAAAGTTTTTTTCCTTTTATTTTAGGAATTTTGGGAACAGAACATTTCAACAAAGGAAGTATTTCACCGGTCAAACAAGACGTAAGACTTAATCTAAAAGAAATTACTAGATTGAATCTATTTGCATTAAAAAATCGATCAAAAAAGGGCGAGCGAAGTAAGTGATCGAAAAACTTTGTTCTTTGTTCGTCCTATCTATAAGAGGAGAGCATATGAAAAATGTAACCCATTCTTTCGTTTTTCTAGCTCACTGGCCATCCGCTGGCAGTTTCGGGCTTAATACCGATATTTTAGCAACAAAATCTAATAAATCTAACTGTAGTGGTTGGTGTTTTGATTTTTTTGGAAAGGGAGTGTGTGCGAGTTGTCTATTTCAAGAATAGATTGGATCTATCCGGCTGCACTTTATAATATTTTTTAGTATTTTTTGGATAAATAAGAAAAGGGTGCACGATCTCGATGAATTACTTCTGAATAAATTCAGAAATCATATGGAAGAACCATAGAATTTCGCGACTCATTGGTAAATCAACTTTGATTCTCTATAAACCAAGAATGTGAGACCATTAACACGGTTAAAGCTAAACTGCTTGAAGTCCAGGCAAAAAGAGGTACTCTTTCTACAACTATATTAGTATTAGTACCAATTTAAACGGGAAATAGCTAATGTAAAATTTATCTGATATAGAACACTCATATCGATAAAATGGTTTGAACTATTTACTAGAAAAAAAGGGGGCACCCTGCCCTTTTTTAACCAATGCCGAATCGATGACCTATGTATAGAAAAGAGAAATTTTTTGGATTTGAAGAAAAAATAAAAAAGAATTCTATTAATTTTCATTTTCCATTTATTTAGTTACTTTTTCTTAATGAAATTGAAATTATTAACTAGAGGGCAAATAAAAATGAAGAAACAACTTTGCTGACCATGATATATTTTTATCTAGGCGGAAGAGTCCTCTTAATATTTATCTAGTCTTATATAGGTTTCGGTATATTGAAATATAAACATAAAAAGAAGATAGAGGATAGGCTCATTACTTAAAAAAGATATGGAAATAGCTATTGGAAAAAAGGAGTGTGAGAGCCAAATGAATTGAAAGATTCATGTTTGGTTCGGGAAGAGATCATAAAAGTTGTAAACTTACAAAATAATCTACTTTCATTAAAAGATTTATTAGATAATCAAAAATAGAGGATCTTGAGTACTATTTGAAATTCAGAAGAATTGCGTAGAGGGACCATTAAGCAACTCGAAAAAGCTCGGATTCGATTACAGAAAGTCGAACTAGAAGCGGATGAGTATCGAATGAAAGGATACTCTGAGATAGAATGAGAAAAAGCAAATTTGATTAATGCTACTTCTATTAGTTTGGAACAATTGGAAAAGTCTAAAAATGAAACCCTCTATTTTGAAAAACAAAGGGAAATGAATCAGGTCCGATAGCGGGTTTTCCATTAGGCCGTACAAGGAGCTCTAGGAACTCTGAATAGTTGTTTGAATACCGAGTTACATTTCCATACGATTCGTGCTAATATTGGCATTCTCGGGTCCCTGGAATGGAAGAGATAACTAAATTAATTAGGCCTTGAACTTCTACTTTCGTTTAGAATTTAGGCATTATTTTTCCCCTTGCTTCCGAAAAAAGAGTCAAGAAACACTAATGGCAACCCTTCGAGTTGACGAAATTCATAAAATTCTCCGCGAACGTATTGAACAATATAATAAGAAAGTAGGGATTGAGAATATAGGTTGCGTAGTTCAAGTGGGGGATGGGATTGCTCGTATTATAGGTCTTGGTGAAATAATGTCAGGTGAATTAGTCGAATTTGCAGAAGGCACTAGGGGTATTGCTCTGAATTTGGAATCCTAAAATGTTGGGATTGTATTAATGGGCGATGGGTTGATGATACAAGAGGGAAGTTTTGTAAAAGCAATAGGAAGAATTGCTCAGATACCCGTGAGTGAGTCTTACTTGGTTCGTGTTGTAAATGCTCTGGCTAAACCTATTGATGGGAAAGGCGAAATTATAGCTTCCGAATCTTGCTTAATTGAATCTCCTGCTCCAAGTATAATTTCCAGGCGTTCCGTATACGAACCTCTTCAAACGGGGCTTATTGCTATCGATTCGATGATCCCTATAGGGAGCGGTCAGCGAGAGTTAATTATTGGGGACAGACAGACTGGCAAAACAGCAGTAGCCACAGATACAATTCTCAATCAAAAAGGGCAAGGTGTAATATGTGTTTATGTATCTATCGGTCAAAGAGCATCCTCCGTAGCTCAAGTAGTAACTACTTTCCATGAGTTGGGGGCCATGGAATACACTATTGTAGTAGCTGAAATGGCGGATTCACCTGCTACATTACAATACCTCGCTCCTTATACGGGAGCAGCCCTGGCTGAGTATTTTATGTACCGCGAACGACATACTTTAATAATTTATGATTATCTCTCCAAACAGGCACAAGCTTATCGCCAAATGTCCATTCTATTAAGAAGACCTCCTGGCCGTGAGACTTATCCAGGGGTTGTTTTTTTATTTGCATTCACGCCTTTTAGAAAGAGCCGCTAAATTAAATTCTCTTTTAGGCGAAGGAAGTATGACCGCTTTACCAATAGTTGAGACTCAATCTGGAGACGTTTCCGCCTATATTCCTACTAATGTAATCTCCATTACAGATAGACAAATATTCTTATCTTTGGATCTATTCAATGCTAGAATTCGACCCGCTATTAATGTGGGTATTTCTGTTTCCAGAGTAGGATCCGCGGCTCAAATTGAAGCCATGAAACAAGTAGCTGGCAAATCAAAATTGGAATTAGCGCAATTCGCAGAGTTACAAGCCTTTGCACAATTCGCCTCTGCTCTCGATAAAATAAGTCAGAATCAATTGGCAAGGGGTCGACGATTAAGGGAATTGCTTAAACAATCCCAGGTAAATCCTCTCCCAGTGGAAGAGTAGATAGCTACTATTTATACTGGAACAAGAGGATATCTTTATTCGTTAGAAATTGAACAGGTAAATAAATTTCTGGATGAGTTATGTAAACATCTAAAAGATACTAAACCTCAATTCCAAGAAATTATATCTTCTAGCAAGACATTCACCGAGCAAGCGGAAATCCTTTTGAAGGAAGGTATTCAGGAACAGCTAGGATGGTTTTCTCTTCAGTAACAAGTAAATTTTGCATGTCTACTCTTGTTAGTAGAATAGGAATCGTTGAGAAAGCTTTTTCATTTGAATCATGCAAAAAAATTCTTTGTTTTTAGTTTAGTATAGTTATTTAAAGAATAGATATAAATAAGATTGCGTCCAATAGGATTCGAACCTATACCAAAGGTTTAGAAGACCTCAGTCCTATCCATTAGACAATGGATGCTTTTCTTTCATATTTTATTATTTCTTTTATTTTTTTGCTTCTTCCGAGAAAAAACTGTTAGACCAAAACTCTTTTAGGAAATCAAAAAATCCAGATACAAATGCATGATGTATATATTATAACATGCATATATCATAAAGAAGGAGTATGGAGGCGGTAGTGGGAATCGAACCCGCAACCCCAAGGTTATGAGCCTTATGAGCTACCAAACTGCTCTATACTCTTAAACTAAAGAGGGCTAACTAGTGTATAAAAGAGGGACACCCCTCTACCAATATCTATACAAATAGAATAGTCCATTTATACAGAATGGTGAAGAGGGCTCCTCTATGATTATCAATTCCAGAAATCCATACAAATACGAAAGGGTATTTTATCCTTACCAACTGGATCTTGTTGCACCCGGTAACAAACATTCATAAACCATTTCTCAAAGTACGTGTCCGGATAGCCCAAAATGTCGATAGTTAGCTCTAGGTCTTCCGGTCAAAAAACAACGTCGATGAAGGCGTGTAGGTGCACTATTACGCGGTAGGGATTGCAATTTTCTCGCATCTTCGTTTTTTCACTCAAACTCAAGGGAGAAACTTTGCTTCTTATCTTTTTTTAAAGATTGACGAATCAAATGATATTTCTGTTCTAATTTCTGCCGCTTCTTCTCCCTCTGAATAAAACTTTTTTTGCCATAATGTGTCGTTGCTATTATTACCAAGTATACGGTTCTAATCCTAGATGGAAAAATAAATAGAAAAAGAAATCTAAAAAGGCAGATCATCCCTCTCTATCAAGAGTAATGAACTAGGTGCTGATACAGTACAAAAAACAAACTAAATTAACCAAACTTGCCTGATGTTGAGGCAATCAAGAAAGCTGCATAAGTGAATATATAACCCACGGAAAAGTGAGCTAATCTAACCAATCTTGCTTGCACAATGGAAAGAGCCACGGGCTTATCTCTCCAGCGAATTAAATTAGCTAAAGGTGTGCGTTCATGAGCCATGCTAAAGTCTCAATTAATTCCTGCCAATACCCCCGCCAGGAAATTAAGAACATAAATCCAGTAGCCCAAACAAGATGTCCAAATAAGAACATCCACGCCCATACCGATAAACTATTCATCCCAAAAGGATTATATCCATTGATAAGTTGTGAAGAGTTTAACCATAGGTAATCTCTTAACCATCCCATCAAATAAGTGGAGGATTCATTAAATTGTGAAACGTTGCCCTGCCATAATGTGATATGTTTCCAATGCCAATAAAAAGTAAACCACCCAATGGTATTTAACATCCAGAAAACTGCCAAATAAAATGCGTGCCAAGCAGAAATATCACAAGTACTGCCGCGCCCTGGGCCGTCACAAGGAAAACTATATCCAAAATCCTTTTTATCTGGCATTAATTTGGAATCGCGTGCATCTAAAGCGCCCTTTACTAAAATCAATGTAGTTGTATGCAAACCTAGAGCAATAGCATGATGAACCAAGAAATCCCCAAGTCCTATTGTTAAGAAAAGCGAATTACTATTCTCATTAACAGCATTCAACCATCCGGGCAACCATAGGCTTCGACCCGCATTGAAAGCGGGGCCATTTGTTGAAGATAAGAGTATATCGAACCCATATGTCGTCTTGCCATGAGCAGATTTTATCCATTGGGCAAATATAGGTTCGATCAAGATTTGCTTTTCTGGAGTACCAAAAGCAAGCATGACGTCGTTATGAACATAAAGGCCCAAGGTATGGAATCCTAGAAAGAGGCTAGCCCAACTTAAATGAGATATCATAGCTTCTTTATGGTCTAACATTCTTGCCAATACATTATCCTCATTCTGTTCTGGATTCTAATCCCTAATGAAAAAAATAGCTCCATGAGCAAAAGCCCCTGTCATGATGAACCCTGCAATATATTGGTGATGAGTATATAAAGCAGCTTGAGTAGTAAAGTCTTGTGCTATGAATGCATAAGGAGGTAAAGAGTACATATGTTGAGCTACTAAGGAAGTAATAACCCCTAAAGAAGCTAGAGCAAGACCTAACTGAAAATGAATCAAATTGTTGATTGTGTCATAAAGGCCCTTATGCCCACGCCCTAATCGACCCCTCGGAGGAGTATGCGCTTCTAAAAGATCTTTAATACTGTGCCCAATTCCGAAGTTAGTTCGATACTTGTGACCGGCAATGAGAAAAATAAATGCAATAGCTAAATGATGGTGAGTCATATCGGTCAGCGACAAACTTTGTGTTTGTGGATGGAATCCCCCAAGAAGAGTTAGAATGGCAGTTCCCGCTCCTTGAGAGGTACCAAATAAATGATTACTCGAATCAGGGTTTTTGGCATAAAGATTCCATTGACCCGTCAAAAGGGGTCCCAACCCCTGGGGATAGGGTAATACATCTAAGAAATTATTCCATCGAATGTACTCCCCCTGGATGCGGGAATAGCAACATGAACTAAATGTCCTGTCCAAGCTAAAGAACTTACCCTGAAAAGTCCTGACAAATGATGATTGAGACGAGATTCCGCGTTTTTGAACCACGAAAGGCTTGGTTTCCATTTGGGTTGTAGATGTAACCAACCCGCTATTAAGGACAACATAGAAAGAAATAATAGAAAAAGAGCTGCAGTATAAAGATCCTCATTGGTGCGTAATCCTATTGTATACCACCACTGATAAACTCCAGAATAAGCAATATTCACTGGACCAGCAGCACCTCCTCGAGTAAAGGCTTCCACAGCGGGTTGACCAAAATGAGGATCCAAAATCGCATGAGCAATAGGTCTTACGTGTAAAGGATCTTGTATCCATGATTCAAAATTTCCTTGCCAAGCTACATGAAACAGATTTCCGGACGTCCATAGAAAGATTATTGCTAAGTGCCCAAAGTGAGAAGCAAAAATGTTCTAATAAAGATGTTCTTCAGTAATATCATCATGACTTTCGAAATCGTGTGAGGTAGCAATACCAAACCAAATACGACGAGTAGTGGGGTCCTGAGCTAAGCCTTGGCTAAAGCTGGGAAATCTTAATTCCATAATGCCTTTCAAATCCTCCTAGCCACTATCCTACTGCAATAATTCTCGCTAAGAAGAATGCCCATGTCGTGACAATTCCACCCAGAAGGTAATGGGTTATTCCTACAGCGCGTCCTTGTATAATGCTCAAGGCTCTAGGCTGAGTAGCAGGAGCAACTTTTAATTTGTTATGAGCCCAAATGATAGATTCAATGAGTTCTTTCCAATAACCACGGCCGCTGAATAAAAACATTAAACTGAAGGTGAAAGCACAAGTGCTCCCTAGGTGGTTTTGATAATTGATGACAACATATCTCTTGTTGGACTAACATTTCTATCTATCATGTTTCAGATAAGTTCAACAATGGAGTGGCATGGACTAAAGGTTGTGGGAACTCCTTCAAGATGCTAAGGACAAAGGATTGGCTAAAGCTTCAAGCTCAAGACTCTTCATTTTACATTTTAGTGATCCAAGATCACATTGAGTCCATAGGAAAAGCCAATACTATCAAGGAGGGATGAGGTGTTGCTTAATGAGCCTCTTGCTTCATGTGCTTAATGATATGCTCCAAAATCCTCAGCTACTTTCCCACTTCCACATATGACCTAAACCCAAAGCCAAACTCGGACCTACCGATTATTCCTATCCGGCGCCACCGAGTTTCACCTGTCATAGCCACTGCCAGAAACCCTAATCAGTTCGGTCTCACCGATGGGATCTCGGTCTCACCGAGATGGGCTTGCAAACTCTCTGTTACCTATTGCAATATTTTCGGTCCCACCGAGATATGCAATCGGCCCCACCGAGTTTGCTTTGCCAACTCTCTGTTTCACTTATTACCCAAATCGGTCCCACCGAGTTTGAGTAATCGGTCAAACCAAGTTTTGGATTTACCCTAACCCTAGCACATCGGTCCCACCGAGTTGATCCAGTCGGTCCCACCGAAAATCTCTAACGGTCACTAGGTTTCCTATTTCGGTCTGACCGAGTTTGTTGATTCGGTCCCACCGAGATTGGTAAATCGTGTGTAATGGTTGGATTTTGTGTGGAGGCTATATATACCCCTCCACCTCCTCTTCATTCGTAGAGAGAGCCATCAGACTAAGCCTACACTTCCACCATCCTATTTCTGAGAGAGAACTACCTACTCATGTGTTGAGGCCAAGATATTCCATTCCTACCATATGAATCTTGATCTCTAGCTTTCCCCAAGTTGCTTTCCACTCAAACCTTCTTTCCACCAGATCCAAATCCTATGAGAGAGAGTTGAGTGTTGGGGAGACTATCATTTGAAGCACAAGAGCAAGGAGTTCATTACCTACACACCATTTGTTACTTCTTGGAGAGTGGTGTCTCCTAGATTGGCTAGGTGTTACTTGGGAGCCTCCGACAAGATTGTGGAGTTGAACCAAGGAGTTAGTAAGGGCAAGGAGATCGCCTACTTCATGAAGATCTACCGCTAGTGTGGCAAGTCCTTCGTGGGCGATGGCCATGGTGGGATGGACAAGGTTGCTTCTTCGTGGACCCTTCGTGGGTGGTTGCTTCTTCGTGGACCCTTCGTGGGTGGAGCCCTCCGTGGACTCGCGCAACCATTACCCTTCGTGGGTGGAGCCCTCCGTGGACTCGCGCAACCATTACCCTTCGTGGGTTGAAGTCTCCATCAACGTGGATGTAGGATAGCACCACCTATCCGAACCACGGGAAAAACATCCGTGTCTCCAATTGCATTTGAATTCTCCAAACCCTTCCCCTTACATTCTTGCAAGTTGCATGCTTTACATTCTGCTGCTCATATACTCTTTGCATGCTTGCTTGATATGTGTTGTGTATGTTGAAATTGTGCCTAAAACTCCACTCAAACCAAAAAGGCCTAAAAATTGCAACTTTAGCACTAAGTGTCTAATCACCCCCCCTCTAGACACATCTACTTCTAGATCCTACAAGTGGTATCAGAGCTTTGGTCTCCATTGCCTTGGTTTAATCACCATTGGAGGAAGATGGATGTGTCTACCTTAGGGAGTCTTAGACATAGAGTGCCTATTCTTGATGGAGAGTATTTTCATGAGTGGAAAAATGAGATGCTTGTAATTTTCAATCAATATCATTTGAACAAGTATATTGCTAGCCCTTGTGCACCTCATATTGATCCTTTGCATCCTACCCTAGATGAAGATATTGACATGATTCGCAATCTTAGAACTATTGAGCTCATCATTAGAGGATTGCCCAAAAATTTGATTGCTAGTTTGCCTACTCTTAATTGTGCCTATACTATATGGAAATTTCTTGAGGAACGATTTCCCGATCATTCCTTGAAAACTTTGGATGAAATTCTCCATAAATCTATTGCCTTGAGTAAGATGAACTCTAGTGATCCTAGTTTTGGTAATTGTCTATTTGAACTTACCAATCTTAAGCATGCTAAAGGAGATGTTGGAATCATTAGTGATATCATATTCGAAGCTATAAGAATTCATAAAAGTGACCACTTTGATGATCATTTATCTAATGAATTACCCTTTCTAGGAAATGATGAGTCACAAGATCATGATGAACATGGATACTATGATGATGATGATGATAGTGACTTCGATCTTGATGATGCAATGAGACATTTTGGTCTTATGGCAAATCTTAGGGGATATGAATCAGGAGGAAAGGAATGGGTTCTTGATAGTGGATGTACTGATCATATGACCGGAGATGAAGAGATGTTTCGTGAGCTTGCTGGAACTGACGTCCCTCGAAAATATGTCACCTTTGGTGATAATTCAAAGGGTAAAGTGGTTGGCCTTGGTAAGGTGGCCATCTCACATGATAGTTCCATTCAAAATGTCATGCTCATTGAATCTCTCGGCTACAACTTACTTTCAGTATCTAGACTTGCTGATTTCGGTTTGAATGTCCTATTTACTGAGGTAGATTGCCAAGTATTTCGTCGAGACAATCATAAAATGGTCTTTACGGGTATGCGTAGAGGTGATCTTTACATTGTCGATTTCTCTAAAAAGGCACAACCTAAAACTTGCTTTGTTGCTAAATCCTCAAAAGGTTGGTTGTGGCATAGACGACTAGGTCACGTTGGCATGAGAAACCTTGACAAGCTTATTAAAGGAAATCATATCCTTGGAGTTAACGATGTCATATTTGATAAGGATAGACTTTGCAGTGCTTGTCAAGCAGGTAAACAGGTTGGAGGAAGGCATCCCGTGAAGAACATCATGACCACAAGAAGGCCACTTGAGCTACTTCATATGGATCTTTTTGGTCCCAACGCCTACAAGAGTCTCGGTGGAAATTCTTTTGGTCTAGTTATAGTTTATGATTTTTCAAGATTTACGTGGGTGTTCTTTCTTAATGACAAGTCGCAGGTCCAGAAGATCTTCAGAAACTTCGCTAGGAAGGCCCAAAATCAGTTTGACGTGAAGATCAAGAAGGTTCGGAGTGACAACGGAACGGAGTTCAAGAACGCAAATGTGGACACCTTTCTTGATAAAGAAAGGAGTTCACACGAGTTCTCGGCTACGTACACACCTCAACAAAATGGAGTTGTTGAGAGGAAGAACCGGACGCTCATCGAAATGGCAAGAACGATGCTTGATGAATACAAGACGCCGAAGCACTTTTGGGCAGAAGCGGTTGAGACAGCTTGTCATGCAACAAATCGCTTATATCTTCACAAGCTACTCGGCAAGACGGCATACGAGCTTCTCACCGGTAACAAACCCCAAGTTGGATACTTTTGAGTATTCGGCTCAAAGTGCTACATTCTTGATAAGCATCGTCGTTCAAAGTTTGCTCCTAAATCTCATGAAGGTTTTCTACTTGGTTATGGCTCAAACTCTCACACTTACCGTGTCTACAACAATTTCACCCAAAAGGTTGAAGAGACGGTAGATGTGAAGTTTGATGAATCTAATGGCTCGCAAGTAGAGCAATTGCCAATTGATGTAGGAGACAAAGACCCTTCAGAAGCAATCCAAGGCTTGTCCATTGGAAAAATTCGTCCAACGGAGGTGAAGGAGAGTACTTCATCCGTCCAAGTGGAAGCTTCTACTTCACGACAAGGTGAACCAAGAATCGACACGGAAGCATCCACAAGTGGGACATGCCAAGATGAAGAAGACAAGGAAATGCATCAAGACGAACATCAACAACCTCTTTCTCCACCACTACAAGAGAACGACGACGTCAACAATGAAGAAGGCCAAGAAGAAGAACAAGATGAAGAAGATGTTCAACGAAGACCCAAGCAAAAGCTCTCACGAGTTCGAGCAAGAATTGCCAAAGATCATCCCGTCGAGCAAATCCTCAATGATATACAAACCGGGAGAATCACTCGCTCAAAAACTCGTTTAGCTAACTTTTGTGAAAACTATTCATTCATCTCTAGCATTGAACCTATGAAGGTTGAAGAAGCATTGGAAGATCCGGATTGGATAAACGCTATGCATGAAGAGCTGCACAATTTTGAGAGAAACCAAGTTTGGACATTGGTTGAGAAGCCCGACAACAACCACAACATCATTGGTACCAAATGGGTGTTTCGCAACAAGCAAGATGAAGATGGACAAGTGGTTCGCAACAAAGCACGTCTCGTCGCCCAAGGGTACACACAAGTCGAAGGTATGGACTATGGTGAGACATATGCTCCCGTTGCTAGACTTGAGTCCATTCGCATCTTACTTGCCTATGCTAATCACCATAATATCACCTTGTACCAAATGGACATTAAAAGTGCTTTTCTAAATGGTGAAATAGAGGAGGAAGTTTATGTCAAACAACCTCCTGGCTTTATCAATCCTAAGAAACCAAATCATGTTTACAAACTTCACAAAGCTCTTTATGGTCTTAAACAAGCTCCTAGAGCATGGTATAAATGCTTGACCAAGTTCCTTATTACAAGTGGTTTTGAAATTGGTAAAATTTATTCTACTCTTTTTACTAAAAGGGTTAATGGAGAACTATTTGTATGCCAAATTTATGTCGATGATATCATATTTGGTTCAACTAACCCTCTCTTTAGTGAAAAGTTTGGAAATCTAATGTCAGAGAAGTTTGAGATGTCTATGATGAGTGAACTCAAATTCTTTCTCGGTTTGCAAATCAAGCAAACTAAGGAAGGTAAATTTGTCTCTCAAACGAAGTACACCAAGGACTTATTCAAGAAGTTCAATATGCAAGAATGCAAAGGTATGTCTACACCCATGCCTACTAGTGGACATAATGATTTGACCAAAGATGGTGAACCGGTTGATCAAAAGGTTTATCGCTCTATGATTGGTTCATTGTTATACCTATGTGCTTCACGTCCCGATATTATGCTAAGTGTGTGCATGTGTGCACGATATCAAGCTGCTCCTAAAGAATGTCATCTTAAGGCTGTGAAAAGGATAGTGAGATATTTAATCCATACACCAATTTTTGGCATTTGGTATCCTAAGAGGTCTTCTTTTGATCTTGTTGGCTATTCCGACTCGGATTATGCCGGAGACAAGGTTGATAGAAAGTCCACTTCGGGTACTTGTCAATTTCTTGGTAGATCTCTTGTGTCTTGGTCTTCCAAGAAACAAAACTCGGTATCCTTATCCACCGCCGAAGCGGAATACATTGCCGCTGGTTCATGTTGTGCTCAATTACTTTGGATGACCCAAACTCTTAAAGATTATGGGATCTATGTGAAACATGTTCCACTACTTTGTGACAATGAAAGTGCTATCAAAATTGGTCATAATCCTGTACAACATTCTCGAACTAAGCATATTGAAGTTCGTCATCATTTCATTCGAGATCATGTTGCTAAGGGTGACATTGATCTTAAGCATGTTCGCACCGATAAGCAATTAGCGGATATATTTACTAAACCTCTTGATGAGAAAGTGTTTTGCAGGTTGAGAGGAGAATTGAACATCATTGATGCTTCGAACTTGGAGTAGAAACTCCATTGGATACATGCAAGACATGAGCTTATGACTAATCCATGATATATCTCTTATGATAACTATCTTATGTCTTGGATATATTTGCACCTTGCATGTTGTCTAACCCATGTAGGTGCTTGGTTGAATATAATTCCATGAGATTGCGACTCACTCACATCTTGAGCAATCTCTACATCACCAAGACTCTACACAATGGTGGTTGAAGACAAGGAAGCACAAAACCATTCAAACATATCCTTTGACAAATTCTATCTTGAGCTTCATGATTGTCATTTTTGGATACACAAGTGCTCTTCCTTGCAAGAACTAACCCATGTAGGTAGATGAACTCAAACTCCAAGTGGTGCTCCCAACTCTTGATGATCTACATCAACCTTGAGCACCCACACAAGTTCAACTACATGAGCAAGAACCACACCACCACCCAAGGTATGTTATTCCATCTTAGAGAAGCTTTACTCCAAGACATGAGTCAAAGCAACTCAACAAGATGTGAATACATCAAGATGCTTAAACGAAAAATGGTAACCCCATTTTGAGCTTAAACAATGAGTATGACCTATGATCAAGTGTTCTCACTTGACTCCTAAGTCAATATACTCTAACATAGGTGACTATGTCACCGCCCAACTCTAGATGAAGTTCTCTTGTGTTCTTTTCTGTGTTATTGCATTTGTCTCATGCATGTTTATTTTCTTTCTCTTTTTCAAAAAAAAACTTCATCTAGATCTTTCAGTTTCTTCTCTTTTCTCTTTGTTTTTGTTCTGCATTTTCTGCATTCAATTCCTTGCAAATCCTTCAGGTAATTCATTGCAAATCTTTGTGAGATCCTACATGTCTAGTGAGCTGAGGTGAAAAATGTTTTTCTCTGCGTAAACTCGGTTTCACCGACTTGTAATTTTCGGTCCAACCGAATCCTTTCGGTACCACCGAAACATACCACTCAGTGCCACCGACTTCGCAACAGGAAAAACAGTTTGCCACTTGTTCTATATTTCTTCTGATCCAGCTCTACTCAATGAATCTTGTCCTCTACAAGCATCACAGTTTTATCCATTGCTTTGTGCTGAGTCTCAAGGACCAAACCTATACGGCGGATTCCAGAAAGCCCTTCTTGGAAATTGATGTCAAAGGGGGAGAGAGAGATCACATCAAAGCTTGTAGGAGAGAGAGATCACATCAAGGGAGAGAAAAAGTCTCAAGGACCAAACCTACAAGAGAGAAAGTATTAAGGGGGAGAGAGAGACTTCCAGGGGGAGAGAATACTCAAGGATCCCAGATGTCCCAGATGCTTGATGCTTGATGTTCAAGAGGAGAGATGTCACATGTCTTTTTAGGGGGAAAGACATGTTCATTTGTATCTTTCAGCTCTGATTTGCTGTTCCTTAAATTCTCCCAATATCCCATGTAAGATTCTGGGGGAGCAAGACACCTAAGGGAAAGAAATCAGTCAAATTCATTGCATATCTTTATTCTTGAGGACATGTTGAATCCAATGTGGTACCTTGTACTCACTCTCTACATGTCATCCCAGTCTTGGTATTCTTGTGGTTTCTTTTGTTTGCTTTGGCTAGTGGATGTACCTGTGTTATCTAACTTTGTTTGTGCAGGTTCATTCCATCCTAAGCCAACTCAAGACCACAAGGTAAGTATATGCATCAAAATCATGAGTATGAGGAGTTCTTGCTTATGTACATACTGTTTGCAAGAAGGACTCATGAGCATGAAGGTATTTTCCTTGATAATCTTTTGCTCTGATGCATATGGCCAAGATACATGTAACACATTGCCTACTCTGTCATGGTTATGCTCTCACATGCCTCTATATTTCATATTTACATGAGTGCATACATGTAGGGGGAGCCTATGCTTGTTCCATGTCCTTCCAAAGCTTTACTTGCTGTTCTTTATATCTTTATCTAAAGCTTTGATGTATGTTGCCATCAATTACCAAAAAGCGGGAGATTGAAAGAACAAGTGCTCCCTAGGTGGTTTTGATAATTGATGACAACATATCTCTTGTTGGACTAACATTTCTATCTAGCATGTTTCAGATAAGTTCAACAATGGAGTGGCATGGACTAAAGGTTGTGGGAACTCCTTCAAGATGCTAAGGACAAAGGATTGGCTAAAGCTTCAAGCTCAAGACTCTTCATTTTACATTTTAGTGATCCAAGATCACATTGAGTCCATAGGAAAAGCCAATACTATCAAGGAGGGATGAGGTGTTGCTTAATGAGCCTCTTGCTTCATGTGCTTAATGATATGCTCCAAAATCCTCAGCTACTTTCCCACTTCCACATATGACCTAAACCCAAAGCCAAACTCGGACCTACCGATTATTCCTATCCGGCGCCACCGAGTTTCACCTGTCATAGCCACTGCCAGAAACCCTAATCAGTTCGGTCTCACTGATGGGATCTCGGTCTCACCGAGATGGGCTTGCAAACTCTCTGTTACCTATTGCAATATTTTCGGTCCCACCGATATATGCAATCGGCCCCACCGAGTTTGCTTGGCCAACTCTCTGTTTCACTTATTACCCAAATCGGTCCCACCGAGTTTGAGTAATCGGTCAAACCGAGTTTTGGATTTACCCTAACCCTAGCACATCGGTCCCACCGAGTTGATCCAGTCGGTCCCACCGAAAATCTCTAACGGTCACTAGGTTTCCTATTTCGGTCTGACCGAGTTTGTTGATTCGGTCCCACCGAGATTGGTAAATCGTGTGTAACGGTTGGATTTTGTGTGGAGGCTATATATACCCCTCCACCTCCTCTTCATTCATGGAGAGAGCCATCAGACTAATCCTACACTTCCAGCATCCTATTTCTGAGAGAGAACTACCTACTCATATGTTGAGGCCAAGATATTCCATTCCTACCATATGAATCTTGATCTCTAGCTTTCCCCAAGTTGCTTTCCACTCAAACCTTCTTTCCACCAGATCCAAATCCTACGAGAGAGAGTTGAGTGTTGGGGAGACTATCATTTGAAGCACAAGAGCAAGGAGTTCATTACCTACACACCATTTGTTACTTCTTGGAGAGTGGTGTCTCCTAGATTGGCTAGGTGTTACTTGGGAGCCTCCGACAAGATTGTGGAGTTGAACCAAGGAGTTTGTAAGGGCAAGGAGATCGCCTACTTCGTGAAGATCTACCGCTAGTGAGGCAAGTCCTTCGTGGGCGATGGCCATGGTGGGATAGACAAGGTTGCTTCTTCGTGGACCCTTCGTGGGTGGTTGCTTCTTCGTGGACCCTTCGTGGGTGGAGCCCTTCGTGGACTCGCGCAACCTTTACCCTTCGTGGGTTGAAGTCTCCATCAACGTGGATGTAGGATAGCACCACCTATCCGAACCACGGGAAAAACATCCGTGTCTCCAATTGCGTTTGAATTCTCCAAACCCTTCCCCTTACATTCTTGCAAGTTGCATGCTTTACATTCCGCTGCTCATATACTCTTTGCATGCTTGCTTTATATGTATTGTGTATGTTGAAATTGTGCCTAAAACTCCACTCAAACCAAAAAGGCCTAAAAATTGCAACTTTAGCACTAAGTGTCTAATCACCCCCCCCCCTCTAGACACATCTACTTCTAGATCCTACAGAAGGCCCAGACAAAATGAGCACCTAAGAAAAAAAGACCATATGCAGATAATGAAGAACCATAAGAGTGAATGACTTGCGATGCCTGTGCCCACAAGAAACAATTTTTTTACACGAGGAACTACTCAGCATGAATCCACTAATTGCTGCTGCTTCTGTTATTGCTGCTGGATTGGTCGTAGGGCTTGCTTCTATTGGACCTGGAGTTGGTCAAGGTACTGCTGCAGGACAAGCTGTAGAAGGTATTGCGAGACAGCCAGAAGCAATTACATATTGAAGTCAATCCGAGGCAAGTGTTCGGGTCTATCCAAGTACTCATCACTTCTCTCCCCACCTCCTCTTTCCTTCTCCCTTTGGAACACATGGAAAGGAGGAGGCCGAATATGATTAGGCCCCAAGTAGGATTCCTCCTACTTGGGGCGGGCCTCTTGCTCCTCCCTCCCCCTCCCACCTATATATATGTGGGGGCACCGCTAGAACACACAACAAACATTGTTAGCCGTGTGCGGGGCCCCCCTCCACAGTTTATGCCTCCGGTCATATTCACATAGTGCTTAGGCAAAGCCCTGCGCGGATCACTTCACCATCACCGTCACCACGCCGTCATGCTGACGGAACTCTCCCTTGACACTTTGCTGGATCAAGAGTTCGAGGGACGTCATCGAGCTAAACGTGTGCAAAACTCGGAGGTGACGTACGTTCGGTGCTTGATCGGTCGGAACAAGAATAAGTTCGACTATATCAACCGCGTCGTCAAACGCTTCCGCTTTCAGACTACAAGGGTATATGGACACACTCTCCCTGGCTCGTTGCTATGCATCTCCTAGATAGATGTTGCATGATCGTATGATTTTTTTTGAAATACTGCGTTCCCCAACAGTGGTATCAGAGCCAGGTCTATGTGTAGATGTTATATGCATGAGTAGAACACAAAGAGTTGTGGGCGATAATAGTCATACTGCTTACCAGCAACGTCTTACTTTGATTCGGCGATATTGTTGGATGAAGCGTCCCCGACCGATATTACATGACCGTGTTCATGAGACTGGTTCTACCGACGTGCTTTGCACACAGGTGGCTGGCGGGTATCTGTTTCTCCAACTTTAGTTGAATTGAGTTTGACTACGCCCGACCCTTGTTGAAGGTTAAAACAGCACACTTGACGAAAAATCATTGTGGTTTTGATGCGTAGGTAAGAAAGGTTGTTGCTAGAAGCCCGTAGCAGCCACGTAAAACTTGCAACAACAAAGTAGAGGACGTCTAACTTGGTTTTGCAGGGCTTGTTGTGATGTGATATGGTCAAGACGTGATGAGATATAAATTATTGTATGAGATGATCATGTTTTGTAAAAGTTATCGGCAACTGATGACCCACAAGTATAAGGGATCTATCGTAGTCCTTTCGATAAGTAAGAGTGTTGAACCCAACGAGGAGCAGAAGGAAATGATAAGCGGTTTCCAGCAAGGTATTCTCTGCAAGTACTGAAATAAGTGGTAACAGATAGTTTTGAGATAAGATAATTTGTAACGAGCAACAAGTAACAAAAGTAAATAAAGTGCAGCAAGGTGGCCCAATCCTTTTTGTAGCAAAGGACAAGCCTGGAAAAACTCTTATATGATGTAAAGCGCTCCCGAGGACACATGGGAATATCGTCAAGCTAGTTTTCATCACGTTCATATGATTCACGTTCGGTACTTTGATAATTTGGTATGTGGGTGGACCGGTGCTTGGGTGCTGCGCTTACTTAGACAAGCATCCCACTTATGATTAACCTCTATTCCAAGCATTCGCAACTACAACAAAAGTATTAAGGTAAACTAACCATAGCATGAAACATATGGATCCAAATCAGCCCCTTACGAAGCAACGCATAAACTAGGGTTTAAGCTTCTGTCACTCTAGCAACCCATCATCTACTTATTACTTCCCAATGCCTTCCTATAGGCCCAAATAATGGTGAAGTGTCATGTAGTCGACGTTCACATAACACCACTAGAGGAGAGACAACATACATCTCATCAAAATATCGAATGAATACCAAATTCACATGACTACTAATAGCAAGACTTCTCCCATGTCCTCAGGAACAAAAGTAACTACTCACCAAGCATAAACATGTTCATAATCAGAGGGGTATTAATATGCATATAGGATCTGAACATATGATCTTCCACCAATTGAACCAACTAGCATCAACTACAAGGAGTAATTAACACTACTAGCAACCTACTAGCACCAATCCCGGACTTGGAGACAAGAATTGGATACAAGAGATGAACTAGGGTTTTGAGATGAGATGGTGCTGATGAAGATGTTGATGGAGATTTCCCTCTCCCAATGAGAGGAGCATTGGTGATGACGATGGCGATGATTTCCCCCTCCGGGAGGAAAGTTTCCCCGGCAGAACAGCTCCGCCAGAGCCCTAGATTGGTTCCGCCAAGGTTCCGCCTCGTGGCTGCGGAGTTTCGTCCGAGAAGATGGCTTATGATTTTTTCCCATCGAAAGACTCCATATAGCAGAACATGGCCACCGGAGGGCCACCAAGGGGCCCACGAGGTAGGGGGCGCGCCAAGGGGGGTAGGGCGCACCCCCCACCCTCGTGGGCAGGGTGTGGCCCCCCTGGTGAAGTTCTTGCTCTCAGTATTTTTTGTGTATTTGGAAAACATCTTCCGTGAAGTTTCAGGACTTTTGGAGTTGTGCAGAACAGGTCTCTAATATTTGCTCCTTTTCCAGCCTAGAATCCTAGTTGCCGGCATTCTCCCTCTTTATGTAAACCTTGTAAAATAAGAGAGAATAGGCATAAGTATTGTGACATAATGTGTAATAATAGCCCATAATGCAATAAATATTGATATAAAATCATGATGAAAAATGGACGTATCAACTCCCCCAAGCTTAGACCTCGCTTGTCCTCAAGCGAAAAGCCAAAATCGAAAATTTTGTCCACATGTTTAGAGATAGAGGTGTCGATAAAAATAAAATACGGACATGAGGGCATCATGATCATTCTTAGAACAGCAACGTATATAATTCTTGTCATATAATCTCTAATGGTAGAGTAATAATTCAATCACAATATCAAGTATGAATCTTAAACTTCATTGAAAACTAACAAACTATAATCTCGGTCATTAAAGCAATTGCAATTTATCATAACATAGGAAAAAGTCAATGTATAAGAGCTTTTCAGCAAGTCCACATACTCAACTATCATATAGTCTTTCACAATTGCTGACACTCACGCAATACTTATGAGTATGGAGTTTTAATTGGACACAGAGAAAGATAGGGGCTTATAGTTTTGCCTCCCAACGTTTTACCTTGTAACATCCCAAATTTTCAATTTGGAATGTTATACACTAGATCATCATTGCATATCATATTTATTGCATTCTGGTTGATCCTAGAATATTTTTTGCAACTCAAGGACCCTCGGAGAGAGTTGGGGATATCGTTATTTTCATATTTGAGTTGTCTCAAATTTTGAAAATAGGATCATTTGATTTTATTTATTTTATCTTCAATTATTTCTATTACAAAAATATGAGTGAGGGAATAAAATGACTTTCCCAGAATAAAGAAATATTGAGGATTTAATAAAGAAATCAAATAAGATTTTATTTGATTTTATTTGCTATTTTATTTGAATTTAGGAAAAATGCGTGTTTGTCAAAATTGCATTTTGGACCAAATAAATGTTCATCCAGTGCGGCTTGATTTTAGAAGAGGGGGAAAATTTATTTCAGGATTTTTGGAGTCCGTTTAGTAGTCCTTTTGTTTTTTTCTGAGCGTAAGTTTAAAAAAAAACGTCCGAACCGACCTACGGGCTGTGCTAGGCCCGGACTCCCCGGACCCAGCTTTATAAGCCGCCGGCCCACCCTGGGCTGAAACCCTAGCCGCCCTGCCTCGAACCCCGCGCCCGCCGCCGCCGTCGCGCCCGCCGCTGCCCGCCGCCGCCCCGCCGGACCCCGTCGCCGCCAATGCCGCCGCCTCGCCGGAGCCGCCGCCGCCGCCCGCCGCCAGAGGTTTACCTCGATCCCGCCGCCAGTTTTCCCGAAAAAACCGGTTTTCGTCGGTTTTTTGTTTGTTTCGTTTTTTCTTTAGATCGGTTTTTTTTCCGGTTTAGGCTAATTAGCGAGCGTTCGCTCGTTCATTCGTTTTAACGAACGTGTTCTTCCTTTAGATTCAGTTAACGAACGTTCGTTCGTTAAACTGTTCGTCGTTTTTCTTTTTCTCGGATTAAATCCGCGATTTTCTTATCGCAATTTCTGATCCGATTTTCGTTTTAGTTTATATTTTCTCTCGTTTATCGGAATCAGGCGATTCAAGCGCCTGGAGTTTCGTCTCGAAACCCTCTTTCTGTTTAATTAACTTAAACAATTTTTTGCTTCTATAAAAATTGCCTTAGATCTAGAATAGTAAATGAAGCCTGTTTCTTTTGTCGTTTGTCTTTCGTTGCTACGTTCGATTCGATTCTTTTTGCCATCCGGAGTTCTTAAGTTGAACTTTCTGGTTAAATCTCTTATTTGAGTTTTACCTGTGCATTAATTGAGTACTTATTGTGTGCTTTTTTGTTTGCGATAGAGTTCCCGGAGTGTGCCGCTTGTTACTTCGAATCGCTAGGTTTCTCGGATCATCAGCAAGGCAAGTAACACTTTGATCATACCTCCTACTACCCAGTTTTATTGCATTAGATCAATCCTTACACATTGCATGATTAGGATCTAATTAAATTGTGGGTTTGGGAAGTAGTTGAGGTAGTACCTATTACCTGTCTAATTATCAAACCTTTGGGAGTTACTTCTACGTTTGCTTATTATTGCTATGCTATGCTAGTAGACGTGGATTGGGTGAGTGTATCCATGACAGATGTGAGCATTGTTAATTAATGATTTACTTAAGGTGGCAACCTAAACACACATCTGGGTGGATTGAGGCACCTGGGTATTCCAGGATTTGCCTGTTTTCTTTTAGACCGCCACCCAGGCTCAAAGGGATCATGAGATTATTCATGCTAGAAACTTTCGTGTGCATACACAAGCTATTATGGGCTCTAGCATAGTTGACTAAGTCGTGCGAACTCTTATAGTGGTAGACTAGCAGATGTAGGGGATGTAGGTGGTACGGTCTACCCATCGTAAGGTGCTAGTGCTTCTGAAAGACTATGTCTCGGTCATCTGTTTCTCAAACACCGTGTAGTGCGAGAAACCAAATGGAGGCGATCGAGTCTTGTGGGGAAAAGTGCGCAAACCTCTGTAGAGTGTATAAACTAATCATGGTTAGCCGTGTCCCCGGTTATGGACATGTTGAGTATCTAGTACCTGGATTATCATGTGAATCTCAACATGTTACTCTAAAAGATTAATTTTGTTTAGTTTGTTTAATGATGATGTTTAATTGGGATTGAGAATGCTGTCAACCATTCTCAATGTTTAACAACCACCATAATAGTTAAATAAATTTATTCCTCTGCAGTAGGGGAAAATTGGCTTTACGCAAAACTGTAACCATAGAGCTTTCCACCAACCAAATATGCATATAGTATAGCTGTTTCATTCCATTATTCTCTATGTGTTACATTGCCAGCATATTCCATGTGTTGACCCGTTTTCGGGCTGCAACATTAATGTTGCCGACTTTTCAGACGACAATTAAGGAGTTTTAGGTCGTGGTTCTATACTCAGTGATGCCGTTGGAGTTGATGGACTCACTTATCTTCCAAGCCTTCTGCTGTTATCGTTATTAGATGGCCTTAAGCCATTTTTATTGTAATAAGTTATCTTTGGAGACACTCGATGTAATAAGTGTGTGATTACTACTCTACTATAAATCCTTCAAGTATTGTGTGGTGTCAGCATTACTGATCCAGGGATGACACCGGAGCACAGAGATTGGACCGTTTGAGGTCTGGTCGCTACAAGATGGTATCAGAGCACACGCTGACTGTAGGACACGACCACTAAGCTAAAGACCTAGATCACTACTCACTCTCTTCTCTTCTAACCTCTCATCTTTTCTACTCTTTTAGGATGGTGGATGCAAGGAACAAGTTCACTCAACCAGATGAAGATACACCCTTTGGACGTCACTTGAAGGAAGTCACTAGATACCTGAACATAGGAGTACCAAGCTTCACCTGAACCTACAACGCCACTCTACCTGAAGAAGAGCGCTGGATGATTCAAGTTCAAGTTCCAGGAAGGACGTTCATGCCAGTCACTGAGCCCATAGAGTTTACTTTCGATGCACCAAACCTGGAGTCTAGGAAAGAGCATGGCAGCTCACATCACCATGGGACGCATTGGAGAAGTCTACCGCAATGATCTCAAGGATACTATCTACCAGATTTGTGGGCGCCGAGATGAGCACTGGGAGATGATCAGCACCAGGAAGGATAGATCAGTTGCAGCTTTTATCCAGGAGTTAAACCAACACATTCGACGTCAGGAGAACTAGATGTGCACCGACATGATAGATCTGAAGAAGGCGAGGACAAGAATCAAGGAACTGGAGGAAGAACTCAAGGCTACATGTGAAGATTATGAAGAGGAAATCAAAGTATTAGTGGAGAAGAATGACGATCTGATCAAGAAAATTGGAATATTTATGGGAGGCCCTACACCAGTAGAAGAAGACGAAGAACCCAAGGAGATTCGCCCGGAAGACTACATCATCGACGACACCGACTCGGATCCAAATGATAGCGATGATGACTATGTTGATGAAGCTGGAGCAGATATCATGGAGTCTGCAACCAAAGAATATTTCTAGTAGACCACCCCAACAGTAGTAGTAGTCCACCATGTAAATATAGTAGCTCGAGCACTTTTGCGATAGTTAGATCGATTGTATTCCCTTGTTTGGTTGATTGAATGAAGTGAATTGTTTGCTTTTGCCTCATGTGCATATGGGTAGTGTTTTCTCTTTAGACCCCCTCTATTCTTAAATCTCATCCTTTTCTAAACCGTCAGATGCCTCCGAGACATGACCCCGGATTTACCTTCCCACCAGAGCTCACTCAGTTGATCCAGCAGCAGAACACATTGATGCAGTTACTAGTCCAGAATCAGAACCAGGGGAACAACAACAACAACCCACCACCACCACCACCTGTTAATCACTTAGCCCGTTTTCTTAGGTTGAATCCGCCAGTGTTTTCCAGTAGCACCGAGACGATAGTAGCAGATGATTAGCTCCGCAAGACAGCTAGAGAGTTGACCACAGCAGGATGCACTGATGTGGAGAAGGTGAAGTTTGCTGCACATCAGCTTGAAGGACTCGCAGCATCATGGTGGGAGAATTTCACAGCCACTTTCCCTGTCGATACTATCACATGGGACTAGTTTCAGTAGGCTTTTTGTACTGCCCATGTTTCAGCACGAGCTATGGCCATGAAGAAGCGAGAGTTTCGCAACTTGCGCCAAGGAGGACGGACAGTTGGCCAGTATGTGGAGGACTTTAGTAAGCTAGCACGTTATGCCCTAGATGACGTTGCTACGGATGCAGCTAAGCAGGAGAAGTTTCTGGAAGGACTGAATGATGAGTTGAGCATGCATTTGATGGTAGCAACCTTCAACAACTACCAGGAGTTGGTAGATCGTGCTCTTATGATTGAAGGGAAGCAGCAGCAAATTGAGAATCGCAAGAGGAAATATGCACAAGGAAAGTACAATTCAGGAGCTCAGCAGAAGCCACATTTACCCCTAGGCCGGGAGGACATTTTCAGCATACCCATGGAGGAGGTAGTTCACACAATCACAATGGCCCCAAGAATGGTAATGGGAATGGAGGAAGCAACGGCCAGAACCGCACCAACCCATCAACCCCAGCCAAGAAAGACCTGAGCCAAGTCACTTGCTTTAAGTGCCAGAAGACCGGACATTATGCCAATGAATGTCCTGAATCCCAGAATGGAAATGGCAATGGAAGCTCTAGGAAGAAGCCGAACCCTTTCAACAGGGGACAGGTGAACCACGTTAGCATGGAGGAGGTTGAAGAGCAGCCGGATGCAGTAATCGGTAAGTTTTTGGTTAAGTCATTTACTGCACTCGTTCTTTTCGATACTGGTGCATCACATTCATACATATCAAGGGGATTTGTGGATATGTATAAGCTACCAACCCAAGCCCTTAGATCACCCATGTTAGTAACCTCGCCTGGAGCAGAGTATATGGCTAGTCTATGGTGTGATCGGTTACCATTAAGGATTGGTAACTATGTTTTTCCCTCGGACCTAATAGTATTGGAATCCCAAGGATTGGATGTGATATTAGGCATGGATTGGTTATCAAAGTATGAAGGGAATATTGAATGTGCCAGTAAGTCAATTTCACTTACCACCCCAGAAGGGAGAAGAATCAAGTATGTATCCCGACATGTGCCAAAGAGGACTCAAGTAAATTGTTTAACCGGAGTAGTGCAGAGGAAGTACCAGTAGTGAAGGATTTCCCCGAAGTATTTCCAAAAGAGTTGCCAGGCATGCCACCGGATAGAGATATTGAGTTTTTGATTGAGCTTTTTCCAGGCATAGGGCCAATATCAAAGAGACCATATAGGATGCCTACAAAGGATTTGGTGGAAATTAAGAAGCAGATTAAGGAGTTACTGGATAAAGGATATATTCGCCCAGGTTCATCGCCTTGGGGATCGCCAGTACTTCTAGTGGAGAAGAAGGATGGATCGTTAAGGATGGTTGTCGATTATCGAGGATTGAATGAAGTAACCATCAAAAACAAGTACCCCCTACCAATGATCAATGATCTGTTTGATCGATTGCAAGGAGCTAAGGTAATTTCCAAGATCAATCTGCGATCAGGATACCACCGGTTGAAGATTCGGGAACAGGATATACCCAAGACGGCTTTTACCACCAGGTATGGGTTGTACGAGTATACCGTTATGTCATTTGGTCTGACTAACGCACCTCCATATTTTATGAACATGATGAACAAGGTGTTTATGGAGTTCTTGGATAAGTTTGTCGTAGTGTTCATTGATGATATCCTGGTTTACTCAAAGAATGAAGAGGAGCATAAGGAGCATTTGCATTTGGTTCTTGGAAAGTTCAGAGAACATCAATTATATGCCAAATTTAGCAAGTGTGAGTTTTGGTTGAAGGAAGTTGGATTTCTCGGACACGTTATATCCGGAGAAGGTATAGCAGTAGATCCCACTAAAGTTGATACCGTGACCAAGTGGGAAGCACCAACCACCGTGGGAGAGATCCGGAGTTTTCTTGGACTCGCAGGATACTACCGGAGGTTTATTGAGAATTTCTCAAAGATTGTGCAGCCTATGAATGAGTTGTTGAACAAGGATACCAAGTTCATATGGACGAAGGAATGTGAGGCTAGTTTTCAGGAGTTGAAGAAACGTTTGGTTACCTCACCCGTGTTGATTTTACCGGACCATACCAAGGATTATGAGGTGTATTGCGACGCTTCACGACGAGGACTTGGAGCAATGCTTATGCAGGAAGGCAGAGTTGTTTCATATGCCTCACGACAGCTTAAGCCTCATGAGTTGAATTATGCCACGCATTATTTGGAGTTAGTAGCCGTAGTGCATGCATTGAAGACTTGGATACATTTTCTGATTGGAAACCATTGCGAGGTGTACACGGATCACAAGAGTTTGAAGTATATTTTCACACAGAAGGAGTTGAACCTCAGACAAAGGAGATGGTTGGAGCTCATCAAGGATTATGATATGAAATTGCATTATCACCCCGGAAAGGCTAACGTAGTAGCTGACGCATTAAGCCGTAAGAGCCATGTCAACACCCTAATGATGGGAGATTTACCAGGGGAGTTAGCCGAAAATCTTCGAGAGCTATGTTTGGAAATAGTTCCAAGAGGCTATGTAGCAGCATTGGAGATTCAGTCTACTTTAATGGATAAGATCAGAAAAGCTCAAAGGACTGACAAGGAAATTGCTTCCATTAAGGAGAAAATGAACAAAGGAAAAGCTAAGGGATTTCGTGAGGATGAGCACGATACCTTATGGTTTGAAGACCGAGTCTATCTTTGAGTATCACCACTTCAAGGAGTTAAGCGCTTTGGAGTTAAGGGAAAGTTAGCACCACGTTTTGTAGGCCCATACCAAGTTTTGGAGCGTATGGGAGAAGTTGCCTATAAGTTGGAATTGCCCGAAGGATTGTCAAGAGTTCACGACGTGTTCCACGTATCCCAGTTGAAGAAGTGCCACGCAGAGATGGCCGACATACCGCTGAGAGATACGGTACCACTGGAAGCAATTCAGTTGGACAGTGATTTGACCTATGAGGAGAAACCAGTTAAGATTCTAGAGTATGCCAGTCGAGTCACCCGCAGCAAGGTTATCAAGTTTTGCAAGGTTCAGTGGAGCCACCACACGGAGGATGAAGCCATTTGGGAACGAGAGGAGGATTTGCTGAAGGACCACCCTCACCTATTTTCTAGCCAACCCAAATCTCGAGGGCGAGATTCATCTTAAGGGGGGTAGGTTTGTAACATCCCAAATTTTCAATTTGGAATGTTATACACTAGATCATCATTGCATATCATATTTATTGCATTCTGGTTGATCCTAGAAATTTTTCGCAACTCAAGGACCCTCCGATAGAGTTGGGGATTTCGTTATTTTCATATTTGAGTTGTCTCAAATTTTGAAAATAGGATCATTTGATTTTATTTATTTTATCTTCAATTATTTCTATTACAAAAATCTAAGAGAGGGAATAAAATGACTTTCCCAGAATAAAGAAATACTGAGGATTTAATAAAAAAAATCAAATAAGATTTTATTTGGTTTTATTTGCTATTTTATTTGAATTTAGGAAAAATGCGTGTTTTTCAAAATTGCATTTAGGCCCCAAATAAATGTTCATCATGTGCGACTTGATTTTAGAAGACGGGAAAAATTTATTTCGGGATTTTTGGAGTCCGTTTAGTAGTCCTTTTGTTTTTTCTGAGCGTAAGTTTTTTTAGAAAAAAACGTCTGAACCGACCTACAGGCCGTGCTAGGCCCGGACTCCCCGGACCCAGCCTTTATAAGCCGCCGGCCCACCCCCGGCCGAAACCCTAGCCGCCCTGCCTCGAACCCAGCGCCTGCCGCCGCCGCCCGCGCCCAACGCCGCCAGCCGCCGCCGCCCCGCCGGACCCCGCCGCCGCCCCACCGGACCCCGCCGCCGCCGAGCCGGAGCCGTCGCCGCCGTCCCGCCGCCCGAGGTTTACCTCGATCCCGCCACCGGTTTTCCCGGAAAAACCGTTCGGTTTTCGTCAGTTTTTTGTTTGTTTTGTTTTTTCTTTAGATCGGTTTTTTCCCGGTTTAGGCTAATTAGCGAGCGTTCGCTCGTTCGTTCGTTTTAACGAACGCGTTCTTCATTTAGATTCAGTTAACGAACGTTCGTTCGTTAAACTATTCGTCGTTTTTACTTTTCTCGGATTAAATCCGCGATTTTGTGATCGCGATTTCTGATCCGATTTTCGTTTTAGTTTATCTTTTCGCTCGTTTATCGGAATCAGGCGATTCAAGCGCCTAGAGTTTGATCTCGAAACCCTCTTTCCATTTAACCAACTTAAACAAGTTTTTGCTTCTGTAAAAATTGCCTTAGATCCAGAATAGTAAACGAAGCCTGTTTCTTTTCCGTTTGTCTTTCGTTGCTTCGTTCGATTCGATTCTTTTTGCCAACCGGAGTTCTTAAGTTGAACTTTCTGGTTAAATCTCTTATTTGAGTTTTACCTGTGCATTAGTTGAGTACTTATTGTGTGCTTGTTTGTTTGCGATAGAGTACCCGGAGTGCGCCGCTTGTTACTTCGAATCGCTAGGTTTTCCAGATCATCAGCAAGGCAAGTAACACTTTGATCATACCTCCTACTACCCAGTTTTATTGCATTAGATCAATCCTTACACATTGCATGATTAGGATCTAATTAAATTGTGGGTTTGGGAAGTAGTTGAGGTAGTACCTATTACCTGTCTAATTATCAAGCCTTTCGGAGTTACTTCTACGTTTGCTTATTATTGCTATGCTATGCTAGTTGACGTGGATTGGGTGAGTGTATCCATGACAGATGTGAGCTTTGTTAATTAATGGTTTACTTAAGGTGGAAACCTAAACACACATCTGGGTGGATTGAGGCACCTGGGTATTCCAGGATTTGCCTGTTTTCTTTTGGACCGCCACCCAGGCTCAAAGGGATCATGAGATTATTCATGCTAGAAACTTCCGTGTGCAGCCACAAGCTATTATGGGCTCTAGCATAGTTGACTAAGTCATGCAAACTCTTACAGTGGTAGACTAGCAGATGTAGGGGATGTAGGTGGTACGGTCTACCCATCGTAAGGTGCTAGCGCTTCTGAAAGACTATGTCTCGGTCATCCGTTTCTCAAACACCGTGTAGTGCGAGAAACCAAATGGAGGCGATCGAGACTTGTGGAGAAAAGTGTGCAAACATCTGCAGAGTGTATAAACTAATCATGGTTAGCCGTGTCCCTAGTTATGGACATCTTGAGTATCTAGTACCTAGATTATCATGTGAATCTCAACATGTTACTCTAAAAGATTAATTTTGTTGGGTTTGTTTAATGATGATGTTCAATTGGGATTGAGAATGCTGTCAACCATTCTCAATGTTTAACAACCACCAT